>NC_053489.1:540378542-540746042 GCF_905171775.1 Rana temporaria
CGGGGATTATGGGAATCAGTCAGCAATACCCACCAACAGTACCCACCAGCAATACCGACCAACAGTACCAGTCAGCAGTACCACCCAGCAGTACCAGCTAACAGTACCCACCAGCAGTGCCAGCCAGCAGTACCCACCAGCAGGACTCACAGCAGTACCCACCAGCGGTACCAGCCAGCAGTACCCATCAGCAGTACAAACAGGCAGGACCCACCAGCAGTACCCACCAGCAGTACCCGCCCTGGAGGACAGCCAGCAGCAGCCACCAGTCATACACGTCTGGGGGACAGCAGCAGCCAGTGTGAAGATTGAGGTCAGTTGAGGTGCAAGTAAACCGCAGTGCAGCCTTAGGCCTAGTACACACGAGAGGATTTATCCGCGGATACGGTCCACCGGACCGTTTCCGCGGATAAATCCTCTCGAGGATTTCCGCGGATTTTGATCCGATGGAGTGTACTCACCATCGGATCGAAATCCGCGCCGAAATCCCATCGCGATGACGTGTCGCGCCGTCGCCGCGATGATGACGCAGCGACGTGCGCGACGCTGTCATATAAGGAATTGCACGCATGCGTCGAATCATTACGACGCATGCGGGGGATTCATTCGGACGGATTGATCCGGTGAGTCTGTACAGACCAGCGGATCAATCCGTTGGGATGGATTCAAGCGGATAAATTTTAAAGCATGTCTTAAATTTTTTATCCGCTGGAAATCCATCCCAGGGGATAAAAATCCGCGGAAACAGATCCGCTGGATTGTACACACCAGGGGATCTATCCGCTGGAGCCGGTCCGCGGATCAATTCCAGCGGATGGATCCTCTCGTGTGTACGGGGCCTCAGGCTCCTTTCACATGATCGGTCTGTTTGGGTCTGCCTGTCTGTTTTTCAGGTGGACCCAATCGGACCCTCTATTCACCTCTTTAGAGTGGCAGATGTAAACAGACTTGTGTTGGTTTAACCCACCTATCTGCAACCCACTTAAAAAAACAGAAGGGGATCCGTCCCCTTCTGTTTGGGCAGATCGGATAGCCCATAGAGAAGAGAGGGCTGTGTCCGTGTCTGCTCTGCATATTATGCAGAATGGACACAAACCTGTCATTTGCCTGCTCTGCTCATTGTGGCTTGTGACCATTATGCCGGTTACCAAGTTTCTAAAGTGGCCCCCGCTCCTCAAAAGGTTGGGCACTCCTGACACTGCGGCATGCAGCTCCTCCACGTGCACATGCAGCGTGTCTCCAGCTCCACCTCCACTCCTCCTCGCAGTGTGTCTCCAGCTCACTTCCACTCCACCTCACAGTGTGTCTCCAGCTCACTTCCACTCCACCTCACAGTGTGTCTCCAGCTCACCTCCGCTTCTCCTTGCAGCGTATCTCCAGCTCCACCTCTGCTTTGCAAGCTTTTCTGATGGATGTGTGTAGCACACCCTGTTCCTCTCTTGCTGGTGCTATTCCCCCCCCCCCTTCTCAACACAAAGGTGCAGGAACTCACCCCCCTCTCCATAGGCCACAGCTGTCTTCTCCCCCTACTCACCTCCTAGAACTGCCCCCTAGAACCGCCCCTCATCTCCACCCTTACACACCTTCTAGCACCGTCCCCTTTAGAGAACAGGTAACCAAGTATCATTTAGGGGGGCTATACAAGAAATTTGTATGAATTTTGTTAATAAATGTAGTAAAATGTAGTAATGTGCACAAAACATTGGACATATCCAGCACAGCTCAGAGGCACTTCTAGGTGATTTAAACAGCCCCATATCCAGGAAAAATAAAGCCACATATCCAGCAAAGTGACAAGCCCAATCCAGCAAAGAGACAGCCCAATTCCACCAAAGAGACAGCCCAAATCCAGCAAACAAACAACCCAAATCCCTAAAGAGACAGCCCAAATCCAGCAAAGAGACAGCCAAGTCCAGCAAAAAGACTGCCCAGTCCAGCAAAGAAACAGCCCAAGTCCAGCTCTTTGATAGCCCAAATCAGCCAAGAGACAGCACACTACAGCAAAGAGACATCCCAAATCCAGCATAGAGACAACACAAATCTAGCAAAGAGACAGCCCAAATCCAGCAAACAAACAGCCCAAATCCAATAAAGAGACATC
Source organism: Rana temporaria (assembly GCF_905171775.1). Taxonomy (NCBI): domain Eukaryota; kingdom Metazoa; phylum Chordata; class Amphibia; order Anura; family Ranidae; genus Rana; species Rana temporaria. Next base: position 540,380,644 of record NC_053489.1, read on the forward strand.
CCCATATTCAGCAAACAGACAACACAAATCTAGCAAAGAGATGGCCCTAATCGAGTAAAGAGACATCCTAAATCTAGCAAACAGACAGCCAAAATCCAGCAAAGAGACAGCGCAATCATTTACCAAAAAACACAAAAAATTGCCTCCACGGAGACACAAGGTTGATCCGCTCTGCACCTTACTTCGTGTTTACTCTGTTTTAATCATATGAAGTTCCAAAGTTTGACCTTTGATTTGCATATAAAAGCTTTTTCGATAAGTGTTAACGAACACATAACTCTCAATAGAAAGGGTGACACTAAATACAATGTCAAACAAGTTAAAATGACTGCGCTATCAAAGAAATACAAAATGTGTCACTCAGCGGCAACTTCTTGTGAGATACACAGAAAAATATACACCTTTCAATAATTAAGTTGCGTTAGATTCATTAACAAAAAAATATATATATAAAAAAATTTGGAAAATGAATATCATGAAAAATGTATGTGAAGCTGACAAACGATGCACCCAAAAGATGTGATAGGAGAAAGAGGACTTCCACCACTACACACACTTCTGCTTACCGATCACAAGCGCTTTCAGCTTAATACCCAGCCTGGGCCTTTGATAAACTCAGCCATGGTCTCAGCATCTTCCTGGATAACACCACTCAAAGGTATATATCTCACGATCCCCATAAAGAAATAAAAGCTATAAAGGTATAACTGTGTACGTGATGCAAGTGTCTCTACATCAAAGGCTTAGGGCAAAAAATGCCATGGTCACCACCTATTCAAATCTGAATGTAAATCTCAGCAGCCTCCACTGATAGAGATGATAGTATAGCGAGCGGTGTTACAGGTCCTTGCAACACATTTGCCAGCAGCACACAACAACCGACTTTAGACTACAGCAGGCAAATTTCTCTGCACCAGCTGTTGCAGCAAAAAAATAATAATAATATAGTCACTGCCATTCACATGCCTAGCATCTAAATTAAAGCTTGTCAAAGCTAGTGGCTTTACAACTCCTGCCTTTTCGTCTTGTTGATTCTACCCACTTTCGTGATTTTGCAGAATGTGCTGTACCACAATGGCAGGTTTTCAGTCACTATTTTTTTGCACGTAAGGTCATTCCAGCTCTGTACCATCATGTGAAAAGCAATGTTGTGGCATTGTTGGGCAAGGCAGTCAGCCACAAGGTCGACATTACTGCTGACACGTGGTCCAGCAAGCATACTCAGGGACGATATATTTTGTTCACAGTACACTGGGTAATTCTGCTTCAACTCAGAATGGATGCAGGACAGGCCTCAATGCTGCAGCTTTTTTTGCCGCCATGTCTCCATACAGCTGGTGGTGATGATGCAAGATTTGTCAGCTCCACCTCTCCTCCTCCTCCATGCCCTACCCTGCTGAATTGTCCTATGAACCACCAGTAACCCCTAGGCATTCAATGGGTAATTCAATGAGTCAGGCTAAAGGATACCATGTAGTGCTTTCGGCTGGTCTGTCTGGGGGACAGGACACAAACCGGAGCAGAGATTCTTTCAGCTCTGCAGGGGTAGGCCCAGAGGTGGTTCACGCCAGCTGGAGCCAGGAATGGTGGTATGCGATAATGGCACAAACCTCCTGTCCACCCTTAGACAGGGAAAGTTCACACATGTGTCATGTCCTCAATTTGGTGGTGCAGCATTTCTTAAACAGGTACCCAGGGTTGGAAGATCTGCTAAAGCAGGCTAGAAGAGTCTGTAGCCATTTCAGGCGGTCATACACAGCCAGTGCTCGGTTGGCTGAAAGTCATCGGGAATTCCACCTGCCTGTAAACTGCCTGATTTGTGACATGCCTGCTAGGTGGAACTAAACATTGGCAATGCTGCAGCAGCTGCACGTGCAGCAAAGGGCCATCAACAAGTACGTGTGTGTGTATAGCACAACAACAGGCTCAGGCCGGCTCAGCTTTTTTCCCCCACACCAATGGCTGCTGATAAAGGATGCATGCACTGTACAGTCACCATTTGAGGAGGCGTGATAATGCATGCATCTGTGACACAATCCCTGTTGTGTTCCTGCTGGAGCAGACTCTGCGTAGCATTGTGGACAGGGCACTCACGGCAGAACAGTAGGAGGAAGAGGAGGGCTTTCTTTCCTCTCAAGGCCCATTTTATGCAGACACCATTCTTGCATTCTTGCGATGCCACAGAACACACAAGAGCAGGAGGAGTATTCTGTCAGTCTTGGAGGAAATGAAGCAGAGGAAGACATACATCATACCTCAAGAGGTAGTTTTCTGTCTTCAGAACCATTGGGAGTGGTTTCTGAAACCCCCCCCCCCCTTGGCTGGGGGGAAACAGTTCCAGATACTGTAATCCTCAGTGACCCTGAAGACTCTGCTTCTCATGTCTCCGCAAAATTGTGGTGCATGGGCTTCCTTATTCTTCAAAGCCTTCGAAAGGACTCGAGAATTTGTAGCATCAAGGAGAAGGATCACTATTGGTTGGCAAAACTCCTTGACCACCGTTACAAGGAGAAAGTCTTGGAACTTATCCCATCCATACAGAGGGAGCAGAGGATGAAATATCTTAAGGTCACCTTAAAGAAGAGTTTATGTAATGCCTTTCCAGACTATGCTAGGTTACAGTCTCATAAAAAGGCTATTTTTGAGGCTTTTGTTGGTCAAGAGAGGAGCGATGGAGAGGAGGGCCACCTCAGTGATGCATTTAAAAAAAATGTTAGTTCAGCTTCCACATCCCATCAGCAGCATCTGCATTATATGGTGGGAGATTATCTAGGGGCAAAAGACATTAAGAGCTTTCCAGTTGACGATCAATTGGGTTACTGGGTCATGAGAATAGAACACTGTCCAGAACTTGCTCAGTATGCAATTGAGCTGCTGGGCTACCCTGTATGCAGCATGCTTTCCAAAAGGCACATTTAGTGCTGCAAGAGGTTTTGTGACAGATAAAAGAGTGTGTCTGTCCACAGACTCTGTTGACCGGATGACATTTATCAAAATTAATCAGTCCTGGATTAGCAGCAGCTATCAAGCCCCTGATGCCAATGTCACAGATTAAGTGTTTTCTGGATCTGGAATCTCTGCAAGACTGGTCTACGCTTCCTAGATTTGTGGGTGTTGATTTTATCTGGAAGAAATGTTTTGGTGTAGGTTTCATGGGCACAATTAACCTCCAAGGACCAATCTCTCTGCACCTGTTTGATAGGTGAATATCATTTCAATATTTTACAGCAAGGCTAATTCTTGCTTTCATCAAGAGTACCTCTATAGGGTTACAGTATAAAGGCACCACCAACACCCAAAGCCCAATTTTTCCACACCTGATAATTCTATCCAAAGTCTGCGAAACAGACACCAGAATATATCCATAAAAATCTCACCATCTGCACAGAGGGGGTCTGCTCAGCTTCAGCTACCATCTCTGCTAACTGTCCTCACTGGTGACTGCCAGCCTGAGGGGCCTTCTTAAATGCCCGAGGCTACTGAGACCTGTAGTACCACACACAGTCTGCTGCATGGAAAGGAAAGACACAGACAACCAGCAAGGTGTGGACGAGAGTTTATGTCCTGATTTCAGCAAAGCTGCTACAATCCTGTGTCCTGGAGCCTTCCACATATAGAAGGATTACTGTAGTCCTCTTGAAGATACCAGCAATGGACCTTTTCCTGTGCAGATATGCTGGGGACAGAGTCAGACACAAGCATGTAGTTATGGATCAGAAATGTTAGGAAAAGACTGCACTTAATGTTGAACTGTTATGTTGTGTTTCTCATCATGCTGCACTATTCCAGTAAAGCTTTTGAAAGGTTTCCATGCCTGGTCTGAAGTTACTCAAAGGGGTGCATGACGGTAATGACGGTAATGAAGTAACAGATGAAAAGGGGTGTAATGCACACACAAGGGGTGAAGTGGTGACAAGCTGTTGCTAAGGGCAACAAGTACAAGGGAAGAATGACAGCCAGACACTGGGAGGTTGGTACTGGTACTAGTGAATCAAGCTGTTGGTATCCCAGCAACCAGGACCAGACCCATGTGGTGGAAACCCTCAGGGCCGGATTAACAATGGGGCTGACGGAGCTGCAGCTCCAGGCCCCTTTCTCAAGATAGGCCCATTTGCCCAAAAAAAAAAAAAAAAAAAGGTTTTTTTTTTTTTTAAGAATTTTTTTTTTCTAAGATCGAATTTGGGGGGTTGTAGCTCGATGACCAGAGGTCACAGAAACCCCACATTTGGGGGTAGGCATGGGAAGAGCTACCCCACAACTGGTTAAAATATGGGACAGCGATCATTTATGGTTCCGGAGATACGGGCCTGCTTGCACAGCCTGTCAGAAGCTACATTCAGAGCGGCCAATATAAATACAAGCTGACACACTGCAGCAGACTGATAGGATCACAGTGCTTATAATAATTATTTGTATATTACTCATGGTAATTAACCCCTTGCCACCCAGGCCAATTCTGACACTGCTCTACTACATGTAAAAATCATCATTTGTTTTTTGCTAGAAAATTACTCTATGGTGGCCTTTGCACTTTTTATGTTGCACGGTATAGAGCTGTACGATTCTGGCTAAAATGAGAATTGCAATTTTTCTGCTTAGAAGATAGATCACGATTCTCTCACGATTGTTGCGGCGTAACATCATCTTTCACATTAAAACAAAACAACAAAAAAAATGGGCTAACTTCACTGTTTTGTTTTTATGGTTTTTATTATTCATTGAAGTGGGAAAATGCAGTGTGACATAAAATATTGCAGCAATAGCCATTGTATTCCCTAGAGTCTCTGCTAAAATATATATAATGTTTGGCGGTTCCAAGTAATTTTCGAGCAAATAATATTGCTTTCTAACTTAAGAAACAAGTGTTGGACTTTAAGTGGTTAAATTTAGTTACAATGTTAGTTAGTTACAATGTTTCATTTTGTTTACAAACTTCGCAGACTGCCCAGATTTGTTCTTTACACACAGAAGTGTATCCCTTTGATCTAAGAAGGAAGTGTCAGTTACAATGTTTCCTGTTAAAAACTTGGCAGACTGCCCAGATATTTTCTTTTGACAGCTGAAAGTCTCTCCACTTATTATATGAAAGAATCGTCAAACTCTGCATTGGAGATGTCAGGGGGGTTGAATCGAGATCACGATTTTTTTAACGATTAATTGTGCAGCTCTAGCACGGTATTTGCGCAGCAATTTTTCAAACATGTTTTTTTGGAAAAAAATGTTTCATTCATTAAAAAAACAGTTAGTTAGTTAAGTTAGCACAATTTTTTTTGGTATCCTAAGCGATGCTTTACATTTTTTTAGGTTACATGTTTAGGGTTACAGAGGAGGTCTAGTACTAGAATTATTGTTCTCGCTCTAACGATCATGGGGTATGTAACCTGTGTGTATCTGGCTCTGATACTACCAGTGCCTACCCAGCCACTGACTAGTATCTCTCCCCAGCCTGTCCCCACACACTCTCTCACCTGCTGACCTGTGGATGGGGGAATCACTCCTGCAGTGTTATTGTGTTCTGCCAGTGCGTACAATGATCAGTGTTGCTAACTTTAGCTGGCAGCACTGATTGTTTTAAGAAAAAAAAAACAGGCTGGTTGTACTCAAGTTGATTAATAGATTGACTTGTGTAAAACCAGCTAGCCCATACATAGATTGACTATGGCTGGTCTCTGCATAATTGGCGTAATTTCAATCCATGTATGACCCGCTTAACCACTACTCAGTCCCTAAATATCCTTCCACTCCTGTACATAGTGCTCACTGTCATACTCTCCACACTCCTCTCCTGTACATAGTGCCCACTGTCATACTCTCCACACTTCTCTCCTATACATAGTACCCACTGTCATACCCTACACACTCCTCTCCTGTACATAGTGCCCACTGTCATACCCTCCACACTCCTCTCCTATACATAGCGCCCACTGTCATACCCTTCACACTCCTCTCCTGTACATAGTGCCTGCTTTCATACACTTCTCTCCTGTACTTAGTGCCCACTGTCGCACCCTCCACACTCCTCTCCTGTACATACTGCTCACTGTCATACCCTCCACACTCCTCTCCTATACATAGTGCCCACTGTCATACCCTCCACACTCCTCTCCTATACATAGTGTTCACTGTCATACCCTCCACACTCCTCTCCTATACATAGCGCCCACTGTCATACCCTTCACACTCCTCTCCTGTACATAGTGCCTGCTTTCATACACTTCTCTCCTGTACTTAGTGCCCACTGTCGCACCCTCCACACTCCTCTCCTGTACATACTGCTCACTGTCATACCCTCCACACTCCTCTCCTATACATAGTGCCCACTGTCATACCCTCCACACTCCACTCCTATACATAGTGTTCACTGTCATACCCTCCACACTCCTCTCCTATACATAGCGCCCACTGTTGCACCCTCCACACTCCTCTCCTGTACATACTGCTCACTGTCATACCCTCCACACTCCTCTCCTATACATAGTGCCCACTGTCATACCCTCCACACTCCTCTCCTATACATAGTGTTCACTGTCATACCCTCCACACTCCTCTCCTGTACATACTGCCCACTGTCATACCCTCCACACTCCTCTCCTGTACATACTGCCCCATCATACCCTCCACACTTCTCTCTGGTACGTACTACCCTCTGTCATACCCCCTCACTCTTCCTGTACATACTGCCCATTGTCATACCCTTCACACTCCTCTCCTGTACATAGTGCTTTTTTTCCGTACCCTTTGTACTCCTCTCCTGTACATAGTGCCCACTGTTAGACCCTCCACATTCCTCTCCCTCACCTGCACATACTTCCCACTTATATACCGTCCATACTTCTCCCCTATGTCGCTTACCCACAAAAACAGTTCTTTAAAATTATACTGAATATCCTCAATGTTACCAGCTCTAGAATGGACACACTTTTGTTAGTTCAACTAAAGGAAATATCAGTTCTCATATTTGTTCTGCCCCATTATTAGTACTCATTTAATTTTGTGATTACTACTATGATGTATAGAGGAACATCGGGGATCTCAGCTACTCTAAATATAGCACTTATATAAAAAAGTGGCCCTGAAAATATTTTTTAAATGTTGGCAACTGTGCACTTAGGCACTGCCCAAGGGCCACCGTCCACCGGGTCAGTAGGGGGCCCCATGAGAGGCTCCTGGGATCCTGTGATAATAAAGCGGTAGTAAACTTTCCTGACATTACTACTTTTTAGAGGCCCTGGGGTAGGTTATGCCACAACGTACAAGTATGCACAGCATATTAGCACATTAGTGTACACTTACATTTTCAGACTGAGCCCTCCAGTGCTGCGATGAATCAGGCGGGGCCCGGGCACTTCCATCTTCACCCGGTCTTCCTTCTGGGTTCTGTGCCTTTGGTCACTTGCCTTGGCTGGGCTGCGTTCATGTCATTCCCACGCATTTATTTATTATTTATTACACCCCATTCACACCTCCGTGACAAAACGCCCGACGCCGGCCGCTCGTGCCGCTGGAGGGGAGAATTCCCATTGCTGTCTATGAGATGGTTCACATCTCATGGACGCCGTACACCTGTGGCATGAAAAAAAGTCCCGGACCCTTTTTTTCAGGCGGCATTGGCGTTCGGCCATACAAAGCAATAGGAAGGATTTGTAAAAAAAAAGTTACACTATTCGCGGCAAAATACGCCGCGTTCGCGGCGTTACTTGTCGCGGAGGTGTGAATGCAGCCTAAAAGGCCCCACCAAAATCCTCAGCACCAGGCCCATGATGTTCTTAATCTGGCCCTGGAAACCCTAGGGACTTAGCTGTAAAGTATGGATGATAGAAGCTGACAGGACTATTTTGAGGCTAAGGAGCAGACAGGACTACTTAGGGGCTGAGGTGAAGGCAGGACTACTTAGAGGCTGAAGTGCAGGCAGGACTACTCAGAGGCTGAGGTGCGGACAGGATTACACAGAGACTGAGGTGCAGGCAGGATTACACAGAGGCTGAGGTGCAGGCAGGACTACTCAGAGGCTCTGGTGCAGGCAGGACTACTCAAAGACTGAGGTGCAGTTAGGATTACACAGAGACTGAGGTGCAGGCAGGATTACTCAGAGGCTGAGGTGCAGGCAGGACTACTCAGAGGCTCTGGTGCAGGCAGGACTACTCAAAGACTGAGGTGCAGGCAGGATTACACAGAGACGGAGGTGCAGGCAGCACTACTCAGAGGCTGAGGTGCAGGCAGGACTACTCAAAGACTGGGGTGCAGGCAGGACTACTGAGAAACTGAGGTACAGGCAGGATTACACAGAGACTGAGGTGCAGGCAGGTTCACACAGAGACTGAGGTGCAGGCAGGACTACTCAAATACAGAGGTGCAGGCAGGACTACTGAGAAACTGAGGTGCAGGCAGGATTACACAGAGACTGAGGTGCAGGCAGGATTACTCAGAGGCTGAGGTGAAGGCAGCACTACTCAGAGGCTGAGGTGCAGGCAGGACTACTGAGAAACTGAGGTGCAGGCAGGATTACACAGAGACTGAGGTGCAGTCATGATTACACAGAGACTGAGGTGCAGGCAGGATTACACAGAGACTGAGGTGCAGGCAGGATTACACAAAGACTCAGCTGCCTGTGGGAATCCTCTACTGTGTATTACGGAAGAGGAACTACTTCTGGTGATCAGTCAGAATTCTCTCCAGCCACGAAGCCAGCAATTAAACTGACCTTTCACTGCCAGGGAGAAAGTGACTAATAATTGTAAAATGTTTTTTTTTCACAATAATTATTTTTTAAACATGGACTCTACCCCTGGGTCTCATAGCAACTGCATGGATTGTTATGGCGGTAGTTACACCCTTGATTTTAAACCTTCTAACCCGACTCATTTACTTCTGTAGGTTAGAATTCCTTGTTATGGTTTTAATTATAAGGTTTGCAACATCAGTCATTTGAAACAAGCATTTTATTGACTGCTAGAAATCCATTAAATGCTCACATAACAAAAGCCAGGTATTGACTTGTTTTGAGCTGAAAAGGAAGGGGAAGCCAAGGTCAATATCCTTATGGCAGGAGCAATGACTCTTGATATCTAGCTACTTAGTCAAGAAAATGTGCAATGTCTTCACATTGATTTCAGCTGTGTTTTACTTTAACATAAATAAAAAAAGAAAATCCCAAATTATATTAAAATGATGGTCAACAATTCTGAAAACATAGCTCCAGCTAGAAAATATTTATTTTGTTTTGTAGAGTCTGAGGTGTAGTCATATCTCTAGTCAATCACATCTCCCAGGTAGCACACTTTTTTCTGTTCACAGGCTATGACCTATGGATCAAAACTCATCTCATCAACATTTATATTGTGTCACATCAGCATGGTTTAGCCTTAAAATTCAGAGCCAACAACTTTAGGGAATAAGGTCTGTTTCCAAGACTGGATTTCTGCATATCTAACAAACACCATGGCCCAGAGCAGCAGGATTTTCAGTGGCAGCACACAGCCACACATTATGTTACCCTTAGTAACACATTCCCATAACTAAAAGGTTCCCATTGCCCTTTTTACTATTTCAACATAGCAGGATCTTCATTATTGCACTACTTCTCTTTTAGGTGCACAAACACAGAGAAGGCAACCTTTTTCTGTCAACCTCTTTGCCCTATTATTTGCATGCCTTGTGTTTCATTGTGGTGTGTACTTCAATTATCAGGAGCAGCAGAGTTATAGTTGCAGGCACGTGGCCATGCTCTCCCAGCTGGGGCCCTACGGTAAACCAATCACCCTCAAATTAAATTGGGAATTAGTTCCCAGTCATGGTTCTCAACAAAGATCCCTAGATCTGTCACCCATACATGATAGAGGTTCTTGACCCTTTTAACTCAATTATTTGAGCTGATTCCATGCCAACTCAACACATGCCTTAAGCACGCTCTCATGCAGGTCCCTGAAATTTACATGGTTGCAGGTTAGGGCTCTGAAGATCTTTTTTTTTTTTAAATCAGATTTTTTAATTTTTTTTTATAAAACATACATAAAAATGCCCTCTGTTGAAGTCAGCCAATGACGAAACGTGTAAGAACGTGGCCCACACGACACGCCGGAAGTGATGTGTGCGCTTCACTGAGCGGAACCAGGAACAAGGAAGTTAACCGGCATCCAGCATAAGGTTCTAGCGCAAAAAGCCGATCAGCGGTTACGGTGCAGTGCTATGTACACTTCCATGCTTATGTTTGAATTTGCAATGTACGTTTAATGTATAAGGGGATTTGGTGGTGAAAGGGTTTCTTTTTTTAGATAAACGAGATTACGCTATGAAAGCTTTCCTCTGTTTGTTTATTCCATCTGAGGCCCATCATAACCAATCATCTCCCTGACTGATGCAGTCCACAGTGTTTCATCCTTGACGAATACTTTCTGCTGAAAAGCCTGTTTATTTATTCGTTTTGGTGAGTTTAAACCCCTATGGGGAGTGAGTTCACTTGTGGTGGATCTAAGGAATTCGGTGGAAGGTGCTCACTGCTATTACTTCAGGACCTCCTTCTGGACACTTTGAAACACTCTGCATGTTCTGTCTGTCAAAAACTTGTATGGTAGTGTTGGTCACCTTTTACTGTCACTCAACATTAGCGCTGTTTATAATGTCTGACTGAGACAGATCTATCTGGTTTTTAGTTGTTCGTTTATTGCTCCATACATAAAAATATGTCAAATAATCAATGAAGTATCAAAAGAAAAAAGAGGGGGGGGGGCTCTGAAGATCTAACTGAACGTCGGAGGCGCAAGAGACCAGGGGTCCCAAGTCACCAGACACGTGAAACATGACATGGAGTCCTGCTTGCACCCAAGAGGGTGACCACTTCCCCTAACCACCATCAGTTCTAGGCTGATCCGCTTTGCACTTTACACATTAAAGCATTTTCTCATCTCTGCACACCCTCAGCTGTACATTGCAGGTCACTGTAAAAACACTATACTTGGCTTCTGTTACATTCATACACAATAATGAGGCATTGCAGTGGCTTTAAAATCTTTACCGAACATTCTGACAATCATTCTGCAAATCATAGCATAATTTAGAGAACCATATGATTTGCATTTCAGTCCTAATGTGGCAGTAACAGTCCCAGAAACTGCACAGAGTCCTGACTATATGAAACAGTACCAAAAATATGGTTGGGATAACATTTCAAAGTCCCGCTAATGCTATTCGGAGGGGTTGCTATACTTACTTAATAAAGTTATTGGTCGTGTCCTTGCATCCTTGTCCTTGCATGCTTCTAGTCTTGCACACAGACCCAGAGCAACTCCCTCCCTTACTTTATAAAGAAATATGGCAGAGCTACTGAGGGAAATCATTAAAGAGGGCCATTTTTCTACATGGTTGTCATGGACCCTCCCTGTAAGACCTGAGACATGGAGTATAAGAAACTACCTAGTATGGGCTTTTGCTTCAGAACAATTCCCAGAGAGTAGGCCTTGGAAACAGGTGGGCCATTGACAGTAGACAAGATCATGAACAGGGACATACAGGAAGATGGGGCAAGAGGAAGAGAGGAAGCAAAGCTGAATTGAAAATTGTACTGAGTACGTATAAATCGATCATGACACCAGTGGAAGGGCATGGTGGAGACCAACTGTTGTTCTCAGTATATACCATCAGGTGAAGTTGTAAGAGCACCTTAAACGTATGACGGGAAGATGGCACTGCAGGGCAGACAATTGTTCCAAGGAAGGAAGAAGTCCTTTGCGTAGGGTAAAAGGTGGAAAGAGCAGACCTAAAGACCAGGTGAGAGACAGGTTCTGCTGAGCCATTTCTTAAACAGGGAAATCCAGAACAGTGGCAGTTGCAGTCACAAGCATAGGTCAGGTCTGGAGAGACCAACCTGTGTCAAGGTGGAGGTGGCACAATGCATTTGCCTTGGATAGCAGGGCATTTGATACATGCAGCACTGTTTGAATATTGGAAAGCACACGCACAGTTTACTTATCTAAATTCATGGCAGAGCATGTCTAAACATTAGAAACTATTCTAAAAACTGGAGTTCCAACAACATCCTGTGTGGTAGCCTAGTGTACAAGACACCAGATAGCCTGGACTACTAAGCACCAGAAAGTCTGGTCAACTGGGCCAGCCAGCACCTAAGCCATTTGCTGCAATGTAATCAACAATGCTATACAGAGGTCATAATAAGGTACAGCAGACCTGAAGCAAATCTCAGAGAATAACACACAAATTGTTTTTGCATGACAAGACATCCACTTAATGCACCCCACAATTCATATTCCCCATCCAAGTTGTCACCCCTAATAAAACAACAAAACCAAATTGAGAGGCTGTTTTTTTGTGACTGGATGGAAGTGGAGAATGCTTGTTGCCTGACTGTGCAGGAGTAGAGGAACCAGTTATTAGGAGCCTTTGCAGGGGTAGTGCCTTATATGGTTATTTCCATTTGTGCTGGCTTTGGGCCTTACGCATAATGCTGTGATATCACATAAAGCGTGCTAAGATAAAATACACTAATATTGGTGGAGGGGCCACTGCTGTGTACATAAAATGGGCTATAAGATGCTTTAAACTATATGATTATTCAGGATCTTTGTTTTCTTAGGCAACAATAAAAGTCATTTTAACCCATAGACAGTGCTGCCAGACCCCTGTGTATGCTTCCCATAAAGGCTTGGGCATTGACACCTTCAGCTTTTTTGGTAAAGGAATTTTACATCCTGGCTACACCTGGTCATGAAAACCCATGTATTGTTTGCTAAGTTTTGTTTGGGCTCATGCAGATCATGATTCTTTTTCCGTGTACACACGATCGGAATTTCAGACAAGAAAATCGTGGATTTTTTTCCGACGCAATGTTGGCTTAAACTTGTGTTGCATACACACGGTCACACAAATGTTGTCTGAAATTGCGAACGTCAAGAAAGCGGTGACGTACAACACTACGAAAAGCCGAGAAAAATTATGGTCAATGATTCCGAGGATGCGCAGGATTTTTGTGCGTCGGAATTGCATCCAGATGATTGGAATTTCCGACAAGAACTTTCTTGTCGGAAAAATTGAGAACCAGCTCTCAAACAGCAAATGTCCGTTGGAGCATACACATGGTCTGAATATCCGACTAAAAGCTCACATCGAAGATTTGTTGTCAGAAATTCCGATCGTGTGTACGCGGCATTAAGCTAACAAATGGTCTCCTCAGTGGTAAAGAGTGAAAAGGACCTTGGGACCCCCTTTGCCCCTTATTATTGTTGCTCCACACATGTGCATACCCTCTGATTTATGTGATCGGAAAAATCCTATTAAAGCTCAACTGCAGATATAAAATACATAAATTAAACATTTAATTGTACATGGAAAATAAAATTCAAGTATTTTAGGTACCTAAATTTGGAATCAGCTTCTTGCAATCCCTGTACAGCAGAACTCAGACATGGGGTAGAAAAGAAGCAAAAGTTGTGCTGCAATGCACTGAGCATGCTAATTAGAGGAGAGTGCAGAGTAACTAATTAGTCACTGTCCAATCACTGTGTGGGGGGTGGTGATTGGACCTGTAGTGTTACTGAATAGCAGCAGAGAAACAGCAGGTCTGCCATACAGGGTTGAATGGTGTTTGCAGCGCTGTGTAAATCACATAAATGGATGGACAGAAATACAAATCCTTTGACAGGCAAAACAACTTCTAATAGGTGGCTCATCCGTGCTTTTTACTGTTTGGAGTCCAGCTTTAAGCAGACTTATGCAGCACAAACTTGGGCTCTTCCTAAACCGCAGATGTCTGGGCAGCCTTGAAAGTTAAGCACTAGGGGCATGATTCTGGTAGATCGGCGTATCCTTGCGCGGGCGTAACGTATCCGATTTACGTTACGCCTCCGCAACTTAGACGGGAAAGTGCTGTATTCTCAAAGTACTTGCTCCGTAAGTTGCGGGAGCGTAGCGTAAACAGGCCGGCGTAAGCCCGCCTAATTCAAATTTGGAACAGGGGGGCGTGTTTTATGTAAATAACGTGTGACCCGACGTGATTGACGTTTTTCAGGAGCGGCGCATGCGCCGTCCGTGGAATATCCCAGTGTGCATTGCTCCAAAGTACGCCGCAAGGACGTATTGGTTTCGTCCAGCCCCATTCACGGACGACTTACACAAACGACGTCAAATATTCAAAATTCGACGCGGGAATGACGTCCATACTTAACATTGGTACTCCGCATGTACGCCACCATATAGCAGGGGTAACTTTACGCCGGGAAAAGCCTAACGTAAACGGCGTATCTGTACTGCGTCGGCCGGGCGTACGTTCGTGAATTGGCGTATCTAGCTGATTTACATATTTCTAGGCATAAATCAGCATACACGCCCCTAGCGGCCAGCGTAAATATGCAGTTTAGATCCGACGGCGTAACAGACTTACGCCGGTCGGATCTAATAGAATCAGGAGTCAAGCCCATAGATACGACCGCCCAGACTCAGAGATACGATGGCGTATCTGAAGATACGCCGTTGTATCTCTTTTGAGAATCTGGCCCTAGGGATTTAGTGCTGGCTAGAGGTCTTGTTGTTCATGCAAGGCCAGGGATTGATTTTGTAGAACAAGGCAGGTAAAATGATGTGACAATCCAACATCACCGGATTTGTCAATCTTCTCATTAGAGAATTAACACTAGCAAGGGCTGACTCTCTATATCCACTATAAAGGTTTGCAAAATGTGGATTTCAAAATAAATAGTTTATCCTTAATCTTTTTTACCTTGCTAACACTCTTGACATGAATTGTATTGTAACTATAATGTCTCCCTTTATTATGTAAAGTGCTGTGGTGCAATATAAATCCTGAATAATAATAATTATATTAATAATGTTATTTATTTTTAATTTATTGGCTATTTTCTGTAGTTTACCTGAAATTTTCAAAAATCACCACTAGATGGCACTAAAACTTCTTCAACAAAATCCTTGTCGCCAGCAACCTTTCACACAAAACAGATGTATTTTAGTGCCATTATTACTGCTATGTTTAAATTGACTGTTAGAAGGAATCAACAATTTCAGGCAATAAACAAGAATGATTTCAATGTCACCAGATTACATTACGGGTTTTAACAAAATTATCATAAAAGAAACCATACTTTAGAATAATAAACCCTGCCTGAAAAGGATCTTGTAAGATAATTTTAAAAGAAGTGATGAAAAGACAGAATCTGGAGGTAATGGCTTTGTCATGCTTGTCATTGCATTACATTAGGAACACAGCGCAAGACTCAATCGCTTAGCTAATTGTTAGAAGTGATTCATTTGTGAGAAATGTCGTGGCCTCTAGCCCACGTATGGGTGTTAAAAATGAACTTCAACTGAACTGTGGTCTATGAGGTAAGGAAGCGACAGCTACCTTATCAACAATTCATGAATGGGAAGTCAAGCTGCGCCAAATCCATTCCTATATTTTTTAAGGTTGAATGTGCAGGACTGTACTTTTTTTTTTTTTTTTAAGGAGATGGGGCTCTCATAAATATATCATATGGGGGTCAAGGTTACGAAGGCGCCTCTTGTCATTCACAAAAGTGTTTGATTTTGTGTTCTGTGTATAAGAAAATTCTTGTAAGTAGGAAAACTTGTTGCAGCATGTATCCAGCACTACAGATCAGATGGCTTCATGACGCTATTCAGGTATTAAGAATACCTGTGCTTGAAAAAAAATAAAAATTGTAACTCTTACCCCCTAAGGAGACGCTTAATGTACTGGGTCCTGTGTTCCTGTGCCCATGACTCTGTGAACAGCTCCAGAAATACTGAATCACCTGGTTAAACTGGGAATGTTTACTGCAGATATCTATATATATATCCCAATGGCTTAAAGCGGTTGTAGAGACCCATACATTTTTTTTTTTTTGTCACCTGTAAGGCCAAAGGCATAATGAGCTGGTATGCACCACATACTAGCTCATTATGAAATACTTACCGAGGCATCGGTAACTTACCTGGTTTACACCGAGGTAGCATGCGTGCGGTAGACTTCTTTCCAGCAAGGTCTGGCGTCTGCTGAGCCTTAAGCCGAGAATCCCCTGTGCTCATGAGCCGCTGCAGTCAGCGGCCTATTGCAAGAGGAATATCTCCTAAACCTACTTATTATACGCTTACCTGTAGGTAAAAGTTCCAAAAATGAGTATACAACCGCTTTAAGATGCATAGATACCAAAATGACACAGCAACTGGTTAAGTGATAGCAAAAAAAACAGGATATGCAATATCCAATATTATAATTCCTGCGTTCACAGTCCTGCATTATTCATGTGCTTTCAAAGCTTTTATTGAACAATGTACTATAATATAACATTTTCTATATTTACAGTATTTGTTCTCTTTCTTGTAACATTTATTTTTATAGAATGTTCTTTCGATTGATGTACTTTAATGCTACATTGTTTGTTCCTATACTCACATAGCAATGTTAAGTATTGCATTGTATAAGTAATAATTGAGCAACTGCACCAATCAATCATGCTAATTTGCTCTTCGGTGGAGTTTGTATGGCTGTAAATGTTTTACCATTCCAGTCCTACACACACTATATTACCAGAAGTATTGGGACACCTGCCTTTATATGCACATGAACTTTAATGGCTCTTTGCAGCTATAACAGCTTCAACTCTTCTGGGAAGACTCTCCACAAGGTTTAGATTTTTTTTTTATTTCATAAATCTGCATTTACAAACATTAACAATATCACAATATATCATTATCAATTCCTTTGTTTCTTTCATATTAATAAATGCACACCAAAAAACAAAGAATACATCACTATACATTTCATTTTACCCTGAAAAACAACACCAAAAACTAACAAGAAAAAAAAATGAAAGAGGATGGAGACTGGAGGGAACACAAGGAAAAAAAAAAAAGAAAAAACTTCCTCCTCCTCCTTCCCCTTCCCTCCACTCCCCCCTTAAAGGATCACTAAAGGAAAACATTTTTTTTGCTGAAATGACTGTTTACAGGGTATAGAGACATAATAGTTAACTGATTCCTTTTAAAAACGATTAAAAATAGATAAAAATCAATCATATAATGTGCCTCTTAGATGCAAAAACGAAACTGAAACTAGTTTAGTCTTTGCATGTTATTTTATGCCTCTGTGCTGGACAGTGCCATAGAGAGTCATGGCTAGTAAAACGAAACTAAACTCTCCCCTGACTTTTTTCATACGGAGCCAGACAAGCAGGAAGTGTCCAGAACAGAGAGGAATTACAGCAACATCAAAGCAAAAACGAACAATGAGGACAGGAAACCAGGACTGCAGTAAGGTAAAAAATTTCCTTTAGTGACCCTTTAAGGAACAAAAGCTACGATACCCAATTACCCTGGCTGCAGCCTACACAAGGTTTAGGAGTGTGTCTATGGGAATGTTTGACCATTGTTCCAGAAGCACATTTGTGAGGTCAGGCACTGACTCACAGTCTCTGCTCTAATTCATCCCTAATTCATCCCAAAGGGTTGAGGTTAGGACTCTATGTAGACCAGTCAAGTTCTTCCACCCCAAACTCACTCATTCATGTCTTCATGGACTTTGCTTTGTGTACTGGTGTGCAGTCATGTTAGAACAGGAAGGGGACGTCCCCAAACTATTCCCACAAAGTTGGGAGCATGAAATTGTCCAAAATGTCTTGGGATGCTGACGCCTTAAGAGTTCCCTTCACTGGAACTAAGGGGCCAAGCCCAACCCCTGAAAAACAACCCCACACCGTAATCTCACTTCCACCAAATGTTTTGGACCAATGCACAAAGCAAGGTCCATAAAGACACGGATGAGCGAGTTTGAGGTGAAGAAACTTGACGGCCTGCAAAGAGTCCTGACCTCAAACCAATAGATGAATTGGAGTGGAGACTGCGAGCAAGGCCTTTTCATTCAACATCAGTGCCTGATCTCACAAATGCGCTTCGGGAAGAATTGTTAAATATTCCCATAGACACACTCCTAAACCTTGTGGACAGCCTTCCCAGAAGAGTTGAAGCTGTTATAGCTGCAAAGGGTGGGCCAACTCAATATTGAACCCTACGGACTAATGCCCTGTACACACGATTGGTTTGTCTGATGAAAACGGACAGATGGACCGTTTTCATTGGACGAACCGATCTTGTGTGGGCCCAATCAGTTTTTTTCCCATCGGTGAAAAAAAAATAGAACCTGTTTTAAAATTTTCATATGGTTAAAAAACCGATAGAAAAAACGATCACCTGTGGGGAAATCCATTGGTCAAAAATCCACGCATGCTCAGAATCAAGTCGACGCATGCTCGGAAGCATTGAACTTCATTTTTCTCTGCACGTCGTTGTGTTTTACGTCAACGCGTTGGACACGATCGGATTTGTAACTGATGGTGTGTAGGCAAGACTGATGAAAGTCAGCTTCATCGGATATCCTATTAAAAAAATCCATCGGTTCGTTTTTATCAGACAAATCGATCGTGTGTACAGGGCATAAGACTGGGATGCCATTAATGCTCATAGTTCATGTGCGTGTAAAGGAAAGTGCCCCAATACTTTTGGTAATATAGTATATGCTATGACTAAAGCCTCATTCACACGACGGGCCGTTCGGATCCGCCTGTCAGTTTTGACGGCGGACCTGAACGGCCACTCCATGCAATCCTATGGTCTTGCGGACCAGTTTCAGCGGACATGTTCGGTCGTGTGTACAAGGCCTCACAGATTGCATTTTTGTTTTTGGATTCAATGCTGATTTAGCCGTCCTAACTCTTGTTTGGCACATGTCTAATGAATGCCCTAAAGTAGTACAATAACAGTCCTATGCTAGAGTTATACTACCAGTTTATTATCAGTACATCAGAGATAATGAAGACCTTTAAGCAATAAAGCCATAGTCCTACAGAGAAATAGTCTTTCAGTTACCGATAATGCATTTATCATACATGTGTCATCCATACAAACAAATTATGTTGTAGTTTATCCTTACAGTATATTGTAGCTTGCATTAGAAAATAAGAGTTTTGACCCAATTACATGCTGTAAGCAATGGCCTCTTAATTTCCCAAAGTTTTATATCTGAGGTCCATTGTGAAATGTGATCACAGTAGCCATGGCCATGTATCAACTGAATTGCAAACTCTGTGACAATAGACTCTACTAAAAGTAATAAATGTCTGACTCAACATGCATAGAAATATACCGTAGAGTGAAACCAACATGGCATTGAGCCAATGTAGATTGGCTAGATGCCTGCAAGAAAAATAGTATAAAGCAGGGAAGAACAACAGTGGCGTGCCAAAGTACTAACTGTCAGCAGTCACTGTATAGTTCTATACAGCAATATGTTCCACTTGTAGTCAATAACAGCCAAACAAAATAGATTTGTGTGTACTGTGAAGTGAATATTCAGACAGCTACATCAAATGATTGTATTACTCATTTTTATCTTTTAATTCTGCAAACTTTACTCCCAAAGTCTGCTACTGAAAAGAACTGGTAACCTTCAAACTGCTGTTTCTATTTTCACTTCCCCTACATTAAAGGTACAATCCAATCAACATAAAGACCTAGATATTGAGATACATACAAGAAAACCAGTCTACCTGGTCAGTACGTCTGTCATTCATGCACCAGTCCACCCCACTCACTTTTGCCAGTGATTTGAGACCCCCTAAGATTGCTATTTCCAAACAAATGTACTGTGGCCTCCTTTTGGCTAATTAAACAAGCTTCCAGCGCATATTATAAACTCTAAAAAATGATGTACATCACATTAACCACTTAAGCCCCGGACCAATATGCTGGCTAAAGACCCAAGGTGTTTTTACAGTTCGGGACTGCGTCGCTTTAACAGACAATTGCGCGGTCGTGCGACGTGGCTCCCAAACAAAATTGGCGTCCTTTTTTCCCCACAAATAGAGCTTTCTTTTGGTGGTATTTGATCACATCTGCGGTTTTTAGTTTTTGCGCTATAAACAAAAATAGAGCGACAATTTTGAAAAAAATGCAATATTTTTTACTTTTTGCTATAATAAATATCCCCCAAAAACATATATCATTTTTTTCCTCAGTTTAGGCCGATATGTATTCTTCTACCTATTTTTGGGAAAAAAATCGCAATAATCGTTTATCGGTTGGTTTGCGCAAAATTTATAGCGTTTACAAAATAGGGGATAGTTTTATTGCATTTTAATTTTTTTTTTTTTTTTTACTACTAATGGCGGCGATCAGTGATTTTTTTTGTGACTGCGACATTATGGCGGACACTTCGGACAATTTTGACACATATTTGGGACCATTGTCATTTTCACAGCAAAAAATGCATTTAAATTGCATTCTTTATTGTGAAAATTACAGTTTGGGAGTTAACCACAGGGGGCGCTGTAGGAGTTAGGGTTCACTTTGTGAGTGTTTACAACTGTAGGGGGGTGTGGCTGTAGGTGTGACGTCATCGATCGTGTCTCCCCTATAAAGGGGATGACGCGATCGATACGCCGCCACAGTGAAGCACGGGGAAGCCGTGTTTACACACGGCTCTCCCCATTCTTCAGCTCCGGGGACCGATCGCCGCACTCGAGCGGCGATCGGGTCCGCGGGACCGGGTCGGAGCTTCGGACAGGGTCGCGGGAGCGCGCCACGGGCGCGCGCCAGCGACCCACGGCTGGGTACAAGTACAGGACGTATATATACGTACTTGTGCCCAGCCGTGCCATTCTGCCGACGTATATGTGCAGGAGGCGGTCCGGAAGTGGTTAACTAACCAGATAAATGTGTTTCAGGTCTGTCTGCACCACCTGCCCCAGTTTATTTTTCATAGTGAAATAGACATGTGCGTTCCCGTTCGTAACAAATGGATTTTCGTACGAATTTGTTAGTTTTCGTACATTCAGATCAATTCGAACATCCGAAAAGCTGAAAGACCCAAAATACGAAAATTACGGAATTACGAATAAGCAAAGTAAAGAACAAGCGAAAATACGAACGTATGATTGGACAATCTTACAAAAATACGAAACACCGAAAAAAACGAACGATTTGCATTCCGTATTTTAAATCCTTTGTCTGTTCGTATTTTCATTCGTATGTTCGTATTTTCATTTGTGTGTTTTGTAAATCTGTTTCTTTGTCTGTTCATAAATTTGTGTACTTGTATCGTTCTTTCGAATGGGCACTGGGCAGTGTACTTAGTGAGGGATTACTTAATATCTTAGCCAATCAGCTTATCTCTTTTGTGTAAAGCCTCGTACACACGATCGGACTTCAAACAAACTTTTCCGTGGATTTTTGTCTGAAGGGAGTTGGCCGGACTTTTGAAACAGAAAAAGTTTGTCCTATAGAGCGTACACACGGTCGGATTTTTTGCAAAACGTTTATTTTGACGTTTGTTGGCAAAAAGTCCGACCAAATGTTTGTACGGGGCTTAAGAGAAAGTATATCTTAATATGGATTAGCCACGTGTTGCTATGTATTTACAAAAGTACAAAATTACGAATCCATTAAACGAAAATTATTATCTAACAAAATTACGAATTTCGAATCAACGAAAATAAATTAGACAGAATTACGAATCATTCAGTATAAACGAAAATAAAACTGTTACGAAAATACGAACGGGTCCGAATAGGAAAACTTGCGTCTTACGAAATACGAACAAGTCCGAATAGGAAAACTTGAGTCTTACGAAATTACGAATCTTTACGAACCTACGGAACGAGACGAAACGGAACAAAAAAATATGTTTTTTTTGTTGTGCAGATGAAACGGAACAAAAAATACGAACATTTTTGTTGTGCACATGTCTATAGTGAAATATAAGCTAAAGCAGGTCTGCCCCTAATCCAGAGAGGATGGGGCTGTTTTTCATATAGAAAACTGCCACAGATTCCTGCCAGGTGTGACCTGTCATACGGGATGTGAGCTGTCAGTAGGCAGCTCGCATCCTTCTCTCTGTGATTACACTAGATGAGCAGAAACTCAAAAAAGTGCAGCGCTAAAATGTTTAGCAATCACATAACAAAAATAGACACAAAAAGGAAAAATTAATATCCATTATCACGCAATAGTATTGTGATCATATACTGTATGATCCCACGAAGATCCGAAAGTCCACCAAGTGAAAAAAATAAAAAATAATAATAATAATAATAATAATAATAATAATATATATATATATATATATATATATATATATATATATATATATATATATATATATATATATCAAAAAGTCCACAAAGTGAAAGGAAATTCTGACAAATTAAAAAGTCTTATATAAATTACACTTAGCAGTGTGACAATGTAAATGTATAAAGTGCAGGGGCAGACTGACCATTTGGGCACTTGGGCACTGCCCGAGGGCCCCATGCCCATGCCCCATGCCCCATCAGGGTTACCAGTCTCAGTGAGACCAGGGACAGTATGTAAAAATCTGTGGGTTTTTTTTTACATCTGTCCCTGATATGTCTGAAACCGACATGCTTTTGATGTAAAAATCCCAAGATTTTACCTCCCCTGCCTCTGCACTGTTTCCTGGCGTGGTGGCCATCTGTAAGCCCGGGGGGCCCCATAATCTTCTATTGCCCATGGGCCCCATGAGTTGTCAGTCCGCCCCTGATAAAGTGTCTCCAGTGCTCATTCACAATAAAGTGACTCCAGTGCTGTTATTCATTCACCAGAATTCCATTGATAAACAGCATTAGATTTCAATCCAAATTAGAGAGATTCCCAGCATTCTTTCAATCAATCTTCCAGTTGGATAGTGCTCGAACAGGGGGAATCCTAGCTAGAAAATGCTCATCACACGGAGTCTGGAATGGCCGCCGATCAGAGCCTCAGATACGCATGCATGACATAAGCATTTAAGGCCCATCCCAATGTGTTTCATGTGCATGCATGTCTTCAGTGTATATACATACTACACGTTGGGAGGGGCCTTACATGCTGACATCATGCCGCTGTATCTGGGGCTCAAATTGGCTGCCATAACTGGCTTTGTGTGATGAAAATTTTCTGGCTAGGATTCCCCCTGATTGAGCACTATCCATCTGGAGGTTGATCAAAAGACTGCTGGGAAATTTCTTTGATTGACTGGGGCCCAGTTCTTCCCTCCCCCATCACCCACTAGGAGTCCAGGATTCCACCTTGAGATAAAATGCTAGCCCATCAAGCCACTTGGAGGTCCCTTACTGCCCTAAGAGGGTAAATGAGAGTTACAAATGTATCTTGCCAGCAGAAAATCTAGATTGTCTTCTTAAAGGATTTGCATGGGCATGACTCAGCTCAGGATTTATGTATTTTTGTACCCTGATTCTGTAGCTAGAAACAGCAAGCTTACTATTCGCTGTGATGTCATCGCCAGTCTTGCTCGGGAGAGTCAAGACAGCAGCATAATTTTGCTGGGAAAGAAATCAATGTATGCATATGAAATGGGAAAGAGAGGGGTGTGGATAGGCAGAGTTCTGTAGTCCAGCAGGCAGGGTTGACAATGCGACTTGGGATTTCAGAGCAGCAAAGGCACTGAGTAATCAGCCCCAAAAGTAAGTTAGGAACACACTAGGGGGTCTCTTTATAAAACATTATTTGGACAAACTTTACATGCATTTTTGCAGTCTGGGCAAACTTTCCCTGTTTTCTTTGTAATAGATTACTTCTATAACATGAGCTATATCTAGTTGCCAAAATGCACATGCCCCTATGTTGAGGGCATGTGACTTGCTATGTTTCAGGAGGAGTGGGTGTCTGCTTCCTGACGATCAGGAGACTTAACCAGGAAGCTGTCAAATTTATCAATGTTAATAATACCGCTGTTAAATGTTTTACTTCAATCGGAACTGAACACCCATTTATTCGGCTGTTTGCACATGAATGTCCATAGACAGTGTAGTGAAGCTGAGGTCTTACGCCTATAATTACCCCTTGTGGTCAAATGTTCTTAAAGCGGAGTTCCAGCCTTTTTTAATGTTTATTAAAAGTCAACAACTACAAAAAGCATAGCTGCTGGCTTTTAATAAACATACACTTACCTGCTCCACTGTCCAGCGACACGCCGCATGGAGCTCCTCTCCCCCCCTCTCCACGGGCGCCTCCATCCTAACTGTGGGCGCCCAGCCATGACACCTTTCGGCTTCATGGCCGGGCACTCAGTTCGCATGCACGAGCATGTCCAATAGGACAGGCGATCGCCTGGGACCTGTCACGTGTCTCAGGCGATCGTCTACAGGGAGGGGCCCACGAAAGGCGATATGACGTATCGCCTTAGCAGTCCCTGGGCGGAAAGAGGAAGTGGGACAGGAAGTCCCACTCCTCCTGAAGCCCCCACTCCCCCCCCCAAAAAAATTACATGCCAAATGTGGCATGTAAGGGGGTGAGGAGTGGATTAAGCGGAAGTTCCACTTTTGGGTGGAACTCCGCTTTAACCTATAGACTATTTTCTGTATTGGTGAGTGTTCTTTGACATTTTTGGTCAAGTGTTCTTACAGCTTATTTTCTTAGGATTGATCGATAAGGGAATGTTACTTTTGCCCGCTGAAAGGCAACAGATATAAACTGATGTTACACACATATTACAAAGATTATAGGTATTATGTTGTGCTTTTTTGTGAATGATGAGACATTTGCAAAGCACATTTTAAATATATATAGACCCCTAGCATTATTTTATTTTTTCTAAGCGTGCTCTTGTAGCGGGAAACAGCTTTTATTACTCTCTGTGACGTTATCACCAAGCTTATAAAGTTCTTGCAGGGACAGCTCTTAGAAGGAAGGATCAGCAGGGTGCCCCAGGTCAGTTTACTATAGACATGCACGGAATTACATCTTCCAAGTGACCTTTCTCTACACACAGCAGCACTGTTTTACGAAGAAAAAAACTCTACCAGCCTGACTTGCCAGGCTGGTAGAGGAAGGAGTGGCAAGGGCATTCTAATTCTCCAGGTCCCCAGTCATAAGATTTCTGTACACAACTCCTAAAGCTAGCCTTACACTAGTAGATTTTTGATCAAAAAGTTGTACAAACATTCGTCCGAATGTTTGATTTTGAAATAAATGGACTTTATGACTTTACCAAACAAAAACCACATACACTGTAAAGAATTTGTTTATTCAAGAAAAACTTTTCACCCCGCTTCCTCAGATTTTCTCGTCACTACGGTCTCACTTGAAATTAACATGACAACATCAGCTCCACTCTTTTATCATTACACTGTCAATGAAGGACTTTGTGGTGAATAGGGATGAGCTGAACACCTCCCCCATTCGGTTCGCACCAGAACCTTTGAACGGACTGAACGTTCGCGTGAACTTTTAGAACCCCATTGAAGTCTATGGGACTCGAACGTTCAAATTCAAAAGTGCTAATTTTAAAGGCAAATATGCAAGTTATTGTCGTAAAACGGTTTTGAGGACCCGAGTCTTGCCCCCAGGGAACATGTATCAATGGAAGAAAAAGTTTTAAAAACTGTAGTTTTTTCTGGAGCAGTGATTTTAATGATGCTTAAAGTGAAAAAAAAAATTGAAAAGTTCATTTAAATATCGTACCTGCTAGGTGTCTATAGTATGCCTGTGAAGTGGCACGTGTTTCCCGTGTTTAGAACTGTCCCTGCACAAAATGACATTACTATAAGAAAAAAGTCATTTAAAACTGCTTGCGGCTTTAATGTAATGTCTGATCCCTGCAATATGGATGAAAATCATTGAGAAAAATAGCATTGGTCCCCCCCCCCCCACTATCCCCAGGTCATCACCAGCCCCTTTGGCCCTATATACTTTGAACAGCAGTATACAGGCGGTGCAAACAAGACAGGGACTGTAGGTTTGTTGTTAAGTAGAATCTGTTTGTAATTTTGAACTGGTACTTTTTTAAAGTGTAGCTCCAGCCACAAAATACATTTTTAAGCTTTTTGGAAAACATAGAGAAGGGTTATCACACCTGTAACATTTGTTTTGCTGTCTGTGTGCATCTGTTCAGAAGATTGCACCTCAATTTCTGTCCCAATGGCAAATGATTATTTTTAAATGTGTTTTTTTTAGTGAAACAAGGATTGGTGATAAAGCATCAGTGGACAGGAGACACCTCCTATAGAAGAGAATTTCCCTTCCTAGGGGTAGATTTCCTCTCACTTCTGTTTGCAAGTAGGAGTCGTTTGTAAGTTGGATGCATGAAAGTAGGGGCCTGCCGTATATACTCTGCAGAAATTTGGGCCTTAGGTGTTGGTGCTGGTGCCACAACACTGTTAGTCCTCACAGTTATGCAGGAATGGGCCCTGCTGTGAAATATTAGATCAAGAATTGTAATTACATGCCCCTGTTGAACAGGGGCAGAAAAATTGGCTTTGGCCAGTTATGGCTCTCCGTTTTTTGTGCGCTGTGATTGGCGAAGCATGCGGGTCATAGTGCATGCTTGGCCAATCATCAGCCAGCAATGCACTACGATGCCGCAGTGAATTATGGGCCGTGACACGCCACTTGAATTTGGAGCGAACGGCCCAAAACGTTCGTATTTTAACGAACGATCAAACATACGATGTTCGAGTCAAACGAAGCTCATCCCTAGTGGTGAATGATGTGCCTTCAGGGGGTAGGCCCATGATATCCTCCTTTTAAAGTATGCCCCCCCGTCTTCTGGTTTGGTTGATGTTGAAAAATAAAGTACTGTAGTGGACAACTCTGGGCTGAAAGAGCATAGTGCAGTCTGAGCTCTGTTTTTTTTATCGACTACTTTCTGACCATTTGTAAAATTGAAAGATGCGCTGCAAAGTTAGGCTGTAAAGTCATAATAATTATTATTTTTATTATTATTTTAATACAGTATTATTGTATATAGCGCCAGTTTACACAGCATTTTACAACTTGAGGGTAGACAGTACAACTACAATACACTTTAATACAGTAGTAATCAGAGGGCCTTTGCTCGTTGGAGGAGGAAGGGTCAAGAAATACAAGAGATAATAACTGTGGGGGGTGTGCTGATTGAGAAAATAAATGTACAGGATGCTGCAGGTGATGGCACCCACTGCTGATAATAAACCCCTACTTAAAGCCACTGAAGTGACTAGCCTCAAGTAATACACAAAGATGAAGCAAATCTTCCTACATAATCTGTATCTGTTTATCTGCAGTTCTTTCTTCTCCAGAGTAATTCAAATTACACAGATCAAATGGTATTTTCCCGTTTTCAGGAATCAGGGGGTGGAGATCTGACATCACAGAGCATAGATCACAGAGCATAATCTGACACCAGAGTGGAGGGAACTGACATATCCCTCTACAGAGTCTTATAGGGAAACATGCACAGCTGAGAATCTCAATCATCTACTGAGTGATAGAGTGGGCTGAGCCGGCTCCCAGGATTGCTTTGTTTTAAAAAAAAGCTGTCAGAAGTGACTCAGGAAGGTTTGAGCAGAGAGGATGCTATAGATTGAGACAAGTATACACTATAGAAGGATATGGTTTGTTCACTTTTCCTTACAGGGGTTTACAACCACTTTAAATATTAAACCACCTATAACTTAAATAGTACTTTTGGGTGGAAGTACTCTTTAAGAGAACTGAGCAACAAGATTGTCAAATAAAATTCTATTTGAGTATAAATGTATTATATTTTAGGAATTTCCTATTCTTAATGGTAATTGCAGATTATGTTTACTAGGCATAGCATCTGTTGTAAATAACAGTAATCAGCCTTTATCCGGGAGCCAGTTAACGACTTGGGGAAATTTCACAAACAGACGTAGAAGCCCTTGAGGTTGTACGCAGAGTGTTACTCATTCACTGTGTACCAATACCATGGGAATAGTGAGCGGCAAGCATGCCCATTCATAGTTAGGAATCAGGAAATGCTTACTTCATTGAGCTGTATTCACTTCTGGGTCAGTTATTTCCTGTGTGCTGTTTATTTTAAATTCCAGGAAATATTTCCTCTTTACTCACATTTGCTTATAGTTTAATGAAGGCATCCTCCACTTGTTAAATGACCGGAAAGGGAGGATAGAATAGAGACTGTGTGCTGCAGTATTATCAGAAACATGGTCATCAGAGGGGTCGCTGTTCAACGTATATAATGTAGGCTTCTTACAACATTTACTCAGCTGTGAAAGCAAAGCTGGCTGGTTGAAAAAACCCAAACATGAAGCCAGGGATACCGGAAGAGATTAAAATGTTAGAGATTGACATGTATAAATATTGTTGTGTTAGAAGCTGATGACTAAATGACGGAAATTGTGACTGATGTCACAATGAGTTTCCTTGTGATAGCTGTGAGAGTGGCACTCTGATTTAACAGAACATCTTTCAAGGAAGGATAAGCTGGAAATTTAATTAGTGATCCAGCTGTATATTATTGAATGTAAAGGTAAACCAAATACGTATTGCATTTTCTAATTCCGTAACAACTCATTTGAAATATTGGCGTGACATTAATAACTAGCATCAATGTGAAAGGTAACGCTCGCCAGAAATAATAATTTCATTTTGGGTAGGGACGCTGACCTTATAGAGAACCAGTCATAGCGACGTTTATGCAAGAATCTGAAAATTCGGTCTTAAATGAATATGTTTTATGCTGGGTGATATACTATTAGGCACATTAGGCCTGTGCCTTTCAAACCACTGCTTTTTATAAAATATATCTTTATTAAAGGTTGACTTATGAAAGATTTACATTTGTATCCTTTAGGTTATATACTTTGCTTGTGCCTGACTCTTCAGCTTGACTCTGAAGGTCAAAGGTCAGCTGCAGACTTGTATCTGCCGCCCCAACATCTGCCTGACTTCACCCACTTGTCTCCCAGATTTTAAATGTGCAGTGTGTGTCCCCTTTTTTCAACGCAACAGATAAGTAGGCCTGCCCAAACATAATAATTTTCAATCTTGCTTGGTTTTCTTTAAAGCTGAACTCTGGGCACAAACACCTTCATTTAAAAACATTCCTCCTTAGTAGCCACAAAGTATGTCAATTCACTTTGTGTGCATCAAGTACCTTTAACATGTAGGCAGGTTGCCTCCTGCGTATGTTAGTTTAGTCAGTGTCTGGCCCAGGCTGGGGGAACAAGTTAATGTGTGTGCTGTTGTTCCTGGGCTTTTTGATCCAGCCTGCCCACCTGTAATATAAAAGGGTGAAAGGCTGGGGCAAAACAAGTTTTTTGCTCTGAGCAGACATGCTGTATGGCTGCTGTGCCTTGCAGTCCACTGGAGACACCAGAGATCCAGAGGACAATCAGGACATGGAACATGCTAGCTATGGACTATCAACTGTATTTGGCGAGGGGAGATTAGCTGGGGGCGAGTGTGGAGCCGTAACGGAGGGGGGGGGGGCAAGCACCGCTGGCAGGTGGGTTTGAATTGGAGCCGATTCTCCTCCCAGTGATTGACCATGAAGCTGTGGGGAAGGGAGAGGAAGAGTAGAGCTAGCCAGATCACACAGAGAGGGGAACTCTGCTGTCAAACAAAGTCCCACCTCCTGGACTGGCTCCTATGATAGACAGTACACTGGTTCAATGCCAGTAAATTTAGGTAGTGTGATGTCTATTATAGGAGCCAGTTCAGGAAGTGGGACTTTGTTTGACAGCAGCCAGCATTTCAGATCCAAGCTGCATCATAGAAGGCGAATCCCTCTCTGTGTGATTCAGCCAAACTGAATTTTCCTACACTAACAACTAGCACACCAACTAGAGGATGCTGCACACTTTGATCTGAAGAGTAAAAATCCCAGACTGTGACCCCTGTTATTTACTCCCTGATTGTATTGGGTAGTTCAGACAGTAGGATACCAATGACAAAATAGGCTGGATTAAGTGAATATGATTTAATGTCTATAGGTACCATTGTCTTTTGCTGCACCACAATGGGGTATTTAATTCTTCTTTTACATAACTGACATGCAGCATCATATGGCAAAGCTAAGGGATGCGAGCAGTGATCACTGCCGGAATTTATACTATATTAGGCTCAGTAAATTATGTTACCTGAGCAGTGATTTCAAATCAGTTTTATCTTAGTGGTGACATGCAATAGACTCATATTGATGTCAAACTCTACAGTAAAAATGGTAAGATGTGGTTACAACTGTGACAATTCAGGGGCTTAAAGGGGTTGTAAATAAAAAATGTATTTTTGCTGAAATGACTGTTTAACAGGGTCTAGAGACATACAGTACAGACCAAAAGTTTGGACACACCTTCTCATTCAAAGAGTTTTCTTTATTTTCATGACTATGGAAATTGTAGATTCACACTGAAGGCATCAAAACTATGAATTAACACATGTGGAATTATACATAACAAAAAAGTGTGAAACAACTGAAAATATATTTCATATTCTGGGTTCTTCAAAGTAGCCCCCTTTTGCAGCAGACACATCTCTAGAACTGATAAGAGGAGACTGTGTGAATCAGGCCTTCATGGTAGAATATCTGCTAGGAAACCACTGCTAAAGAAAGGCAACAAGCAGAAGAGACTTGTTTGGGCTAAAGAACACAAGGAATGGACATTAGACCAGTGGAAATCTGTGCTTTGGTCTGATGAGTCCAAACTTGAGATCTTTGGTTCCAACCCCCGTGTCTTTGTGCGACGCAGAAAAGGTGAACGGATGGACTCTACATGCCTGGTTCCCACCGTGAAGCATGGAGGAGGAGGTGTGATGGTGTGGGGGTGCTTTGCTGGTGACACTGTTGGGGATTTATTCAAAATTGAAGGTATACTGAACCAGCATGGCTACCACAGCATCTTGCAGCGGTATGCTATTCCATCCGGTTTGCGTTTAGTTGGACCATCATTTATTTTTCAACAGGACAATGACCCCAAACACACCTCCAGGCTGTGTAAGGGCTATTTGACCAAGATGGAGAGTGATGGGGTGCTACGCCAGGTGACTACCTCTTGAAGCTCATCAAGAGAATGCCAAGAGTGTGCCAAGCAGTAATCAAAGTAAAAGGTGGCTACTTTGAAGAACCTAGAATATGAAATATATTTTCAGTTGTTTCACACTTTTTTGTTATGTATAATTCCACATGTGTTAATTCATAGTTTTGATGCCTTCAGTGTGAATCTACAATTTTCATAGTCATGAAAATAAAGAAAACTCTTTGAATGAGAAGGTGTGTCCAAACTTTTGGTCTGTGCTGTAATAGTTAACTGATTCCTTTTAAAAACGATTAAAAATAGATAATAATCAATCATATAATGTACCTGTAGTTTCTAGTTTCGTTTTTGCATGTTGTTTCCTGCCTTACAGAGCATACAGAGCCATAGGACAGTGATGGTTTGGAAAACGAAACTAGAAACTAGACACACAGTAATCACACCTCCTTGATTAGTGACCACAGAGAGAAAGCTCCCAGCACTGTGGTCATCAGGAAACAGACAACCAGGAAGTGTGGAGATCAGAGAAGAATTACAGCAACTTGAGAGCAAAAACGAACAATGAGGACATGAAAACAGCACTGCATTAAGGTAAAGGAAGCTATTAAGATAAAAAAATGTTTTCCTTTGCAAACCCTTTAAAGTGTTACTAAACTGTTAAAGCAGTCTGTATATGCTGTAACCCATGCGTGTTATACTCACTATGGCATATAAGGGGTTATTCCTCTGCATTGTGTAAAAAGGTTGTTTTATAGCTGTCTTCTCTGATCCTCCCCTTCTTTTACTATCCCCAGTCTATCTGCTGATAGAACAGAGCCTTGGAGGCACTCTGCACATGCTGAGTTTGATGTGTATCGCTAGCAATTTTTTTTTTTTTTTGGAGGGTGCATGTGATCAGCACAGGGCCAATGAGCACTGGCAAGTCAGAAAGACATGGAGCCTCATAGGAAAGTCAGGGGAGATGAACACTTCTACAAGCTTTAACCACGCACTGGTAGAAGTCATAAGACTGCTATATACTGCTAATGAGAAAAGGTATTTAGCAGTTTATATTTACGAAATTACATGTCCATGTTGTGTGTATGGTGGGAGACCAGATATAGTGAATTCAGGGTCCTGAAATTAGTAACACTTTAAACCGTGCTACATTGTAAGGGCCACAGGGGTGCCTTTTGCCAGTGAAGTTTTACTAATGTTAAAGCCATGGTGTTTTAAAAGAGAGCACACAATGATTTTAAAAGGGTTCCAAGTTGCTTAATGCGGGGGTGCATTGGAAAGAGTCAGTCCATTTCCGCTGCCTTTAAACACAAAGCTTGAGAATTGATAACGGATGTCTTTAACATCTGAGAAAGGTAGAATTCTGTTGGGTTGCAGCACCAAAAGTGCTTACACCTGATTCATGTACGTCTCACAGACAGGTACAGCAATCTGCCCTGTTACTGAGGCCGGAATGTCTCTATGCACACTGCACACTTTGCCCATAGAGGGATAATGTGCACAGCGACAGGCTGTCTTCCAGGGGCATACCCGTTCATTTGATCACTGCAATTATCCCTCTATGGGCAAGTGTGCAGCTGTTTATTGTTAACCATTTTTTTGTTTTCAGGTATGCCATTCAGCTGCAGCACAGATTTATTTATCTTAACAGCAACAGCGCTGTAGGAGGTGATTTCACCACCACAGTTAAAAAAACAGCATATATGCCAAAGCATGGGGGCAAGCATCGGTCTGGCTCCTCCACCCCTGACCCCATGCTTTGGCATATATGCTGTTTTTTAACTGTGGTGGTGAAATCACCTCCTACAGCGCTGTTGCTGTCAAGATAAATAAATCCGCGCTGCAGCTGAATGGCATACCTGAAAACAAAAAAATGGTTAACAATAAACAGCTGCACACTTTGCCCATAGAGGGATAATTGCAGTGATCAAATGATCAGGTATGCCCCTGGAAGACAGCCTGTCGCTGTGCACATTATCCCTCTATGGGCAAAGTGTGCAGCTGGGTGATACAATACCCCTTCAGCACTTAGGAGCTCTGCTTTGGCAGTCCCTTTTTGGACCTCGTATCTTTGTGATATGGCCCTTCGCTCTACGCTTTTGGGGCCGATTGCCCCAATGCTTTGGCATATATATATTTTAGGCACAGATTGTGTTAAAAAATGTTTTATTTTTTACTATTGTTTTTTTATTTGCTTTGCAGGTATGGTATGTCTTACTGTTTTACTGTAATGTTACTTTGTTTTTTTGTTAACCATAATTTTCTTAGCAGGTACACCATTCAGCTGCAGCACTGATTTATCCATCTTGATAGCAGCAGCGTTTGCTCCCACTGTACGTAAATCAGTGACTCCAGTGCTGTAGGAGGTTGTTTCACCACCACAGTTAAAAACAAAATGGTGCATGTATACCCATAATTAAAAGTGGGTGGATGAAAGGAGGTATTCTAATGTTGGGCATACCCACCGATCAATCTCTTTTTTTCGTTCAGCCCACAGGCTACATGAAAAAAAAAGATTACAATATATGCCCAACAAGGACCAGCAACGTACTGGTATGTTGCTGGACTTTGAGTGGTTATACCAGAATGATGCCTGCGGGTTTAAGTATCATCTTGGTATCATTCTTTTCAGCTAGCGATCAGATTTCATGTAAGAGCTATCCTAGTGGCTAATTAGCCTCTAGACTGCTTTTACAAGCAGTGGGAGGGATAAAAGTGATAACAAAAATGTAAGGAACAGTTTAAAAAAAAAATCAAAATAAATAATAATAATAAAAAAACAAGCACCCCTGTCCCCCTACTCTTGCGCAAAGGCGAATGCAAGCATCGGTCCAGCATCATATGTAAACAGCAAATGCACCATGCATGTAAGGTATCACCGCGAAGGTCAGATCGAGGGCAGTAATTTTAGCCATAGATCTCCTCTGTAAATCTAAATTGGTAACCTGTAAATACTTTTAAAAGCTTTTAAAAATGTATGTAGTTTGTCGCTGCTGTACGTTTGTGCGCAATTTTAAAGAATGTCGTGTTTGGTATCCATGTACTTGGCCTAAGATCATCTTTTTTATTTCATCAAATATTTGGGCAATATAGTGTGTAGAAAATATATATTTTTTTCAAAATTTTCAGTCTTTCTCTGTTTATATTGCAAAAAATAAAAATCGCAGAGGCAATCAAATACCATCAAAAGAAAGCTCTATTTGTGGGAAAAATAGGACGCAAATTTTGTTTGGGTACAACATTGCATGACCGCGCAATTACCAGTTAAAGCAGCGCAGTGCCAAATTGTAAAAAGTGGTCTGGTCATTCAGCAGCCTAATCCTCCGGGGCTGAAGTGGTTAATTACGTTACTTTTATGTAAGTGTTACTATTTTATTAAAAAGGAAGGAGGAGGGACATTGCGTAGTTCGCCGCACAAGATTACGCCAATCTTTCCCCCTGAAAGGGGCCAAATGTGGCATCGGAGGGGGGAGGAATCCAATCCACGGAAGTTCAATTTCTGTGTGGAACTCCGCTTTAACAACCACTTTATTTCTAGTCTACATGTATTTATGTATTGTTATTATCTGTGCACTTGACAACAATGACGCACAAGACCCTTTCCAAATACGGACCGCGGCCGCCCTGGAGGAGCTCAATTGCCAGCCGGGCACACTTTCCTGAAACCCCCATTTAATTTGCAAAAGTGTGAACCCAGCCTTATGCTTCGTACACACGCTTGGTTTTCTCGGTAAGAACCAGCAAGAAAATTGCTGGCGAGTAAACCGTGCGTGTGTACGAGGTTTTCAGGTTTCTCATCAAGAAAACTGCCCAAAATCTCGACGAAAAAAATAGAGAACCTGCTCTCTATTTTCTCGTTGTGATTCTCAGCAGCGTTTTCCTACCGAGAAACCTGAGCGTGTGTATACTTACCTGTCGCCGTGGAATCCCGCGCATGCTCGAAATGACTTTGACGCATGCGTGGTAGCTTCCTAGGCATAGGTAGGGTGCAGCAAGATGGTGGCGACGGCATCGAATGTGACGAGCGCATGCTCGTCGTACGCGATGGTGTCACCGCGTTCATGCCTTCCAAAAGAACCGCGGTCCTTTTGAAAGAAGCGTCTGTACACTCGGGCGGCAAGAGTTTCTTGCCAAGAATCTCGTCAGAAAAAACATCAGTTTTTCCTGACGAGACTCTGGCCCGTGTGTACAGGGCTTACTGGAACCACTTAACCTGCCAGTATGTTTTTTTTGGAGTGGAAACTTACATAAGCACATGCAAACTCCATGCAGGCAGTGTCTTGGTTGGGATTTGACGCAAAGACCCTAGTGCTGTAAGGCACGGCAGGCATGTTAATCAATTGTTGCTCAGTGCCTATAGGGCCAGATTCTCAGTCGAGATACGACGGCGTATCTCCAGATACGCCGTCGTATCTTTGCATTGCACCGTCGTATCTATGCGCCTGATTCTTAGAATCAGTTACGCATAGATATCTGTTAGATCCGACAGGCGTAAGTCTCTTACGCCGTCGGATCGTAACTGCATATTTACGCTGGCCGCTAGGTGGCGCTTCCGTCGAATTTCGCATCGAGTATACAAATTAGCTAGATACGCGAATTCCCGAACGTACGCCCGGCCGACGCAGTAAAGTTACGCCGTTTACGTTAGGCTTTTCCCGGCGTATAGTTACCCCTGCTATATGGTGGCGTAAGTGCGGCGTAACAATGTTAAGTATGGCCGTCGTTCCCGCGTCGAAATTTGAAAAAGTTACGTCGTTTGCGTAAGTCGTCCGTGAATGGGGCTGGACGTCATTTACGTTCACGCCAAATTCAATGACGTCCTTGCGGCGTACTTTGGAGCAATGCACACTGGGAAATTCCACGGACGGCGCATTCGCCGTTCGGGAGAAACCTCAATCACGTCGGGTCACACAACATTTACATATAACACGCCCCCCTGTTCCAAATTTGAATTAGGCGGCTTACGCCGGCCGATCTACGCTACGCCGCCGCAACTTACGGAGCAAGTGCTTTGAGAATACAGCACTTGCCCGTCTAAGTTGCGGAGGCGTAACGTAAATCAGATACGTTACGCCTGCACAAAGATACGCGATCGGACGTGAATCTGGCCCAATGTTTCCACTAGTTTTTGCCATAATTTACCAACATCTGAAAATCATACAGTAAATAATGCAGATACATTTTGCCAAATGATGAAGAACTTCTGCCTATTTCTTTGCCAGAGCTCATGTCATTCATTATTTTTGATGGATGGAAGGAACTTTCCACAAGGTAGCTGTTTAATCTTTTTTAAAGACTTTCTTATGTTTTTTACTATTTTCTGTCAGTGTGCCTACCTCCCATCATGTTTTTTTTTTTTACTTCTAACTCATTAACATGCCAAGCTTTTATGAAATGGAAAAATGAATGTTAATATGAAACGTAAGCGCATACTAGAGCCACAAGCAGCAAAATAACATTTGGTTACTTTGTCAATCCCTATATACAAAAGTTTATGAAAAAAGACTTTGCTGCTTTTCCGAACCTGTGTTGGGGTTAGATCATGCTGTCATTTTAGACGCAGCTTCCTTTTACTTATTACTTTCTTCCTATTGGATGCACAAAAATTG
The DNA here is from genome assembly GCF_905171775.1 of Rana temporaria. Lineage (NCBI taxonomy): Eukaryota > Metazoa > Chordata > Amphibia > Anura > Ranidae > Rana > Rana temporaria. The sequence continues at coordinate 540,417,062 of NC_053489.1, forward strand.
CTAGATGCACATACACCATGCAAATTTGAAGCTGACTCATCAGTTATTTTAGTGTTAAAGTGGGTGTATTGTTGCTGAAAGCAGGTGATATTTAGCTGCTAACAAGCCAGATGGATCATTTTTTCAAGTTTAGGAAGAGTTTAGGATAAATCGTGGGTATGTTTTGGCTGTTTATCTACAAAAGTTTACTAGTATATTAATTTTTCATTACATTTCTCCTAAATGTGCATCATTTAGATAACCTTGTGGGTGTCATATCTGATGTAGTCAAAACTGACCAAGGTGGCCCCTGCAGCAGGAGCATACTATGGCCCAGATTCTCGTAGCTGGGCGTAAAACTGTGCGGGCGTAACGTATCTGCTTTACGTTACGCCGCCGCAAGTTTTACAGGCAAGTGCTTTATTCACAAAGAACTTGCCTCTAAAGTTGCGGCGGCGTAGCGTAAATCACCCGGCGCAAACCCGCCTAATTCAAATGAGCCGGGTAGGGGGCGGGTTCCTGTGACGAACGTACTGCGCATGCGCCGTCCGGAAAATATCCCAGGGTGCATTGCTCCAAATGACGTCGCAAGGACGTCCTTGGTTTCGACGTGAACGTAAATGGCGTCCAGCCTCATTCACAGACGACTTACGCAAATGATGTAAATTTTAAAATTTCGACGCGGGAACGATGGCCATACTTAACATTGGTTGCCCCTCATATAGCAGGGGCAACCTTACGCGTCGCAAATCTAACGTAAACTTGGTAACTTCACTGCGTCGACCGCGCGTACGTTCGGGAATTTGCGTATTTTGCTAATTTGCATACTCGACGGGGAAAACGACGGAGGCGACACCTAGCGGCAAAAAAAAAATTTCATTTAAGATCCTACAGCGTAAGAGCCTTACGCCTGTCGGATCTAATAAATATCTATGCGTAACTGATTGTAAGAATCAGTCGCATAGATACGAAGGCCCAGATTAGGACTTACGACGGCGTACATTGCGTTGCGCCGTCGTAAGCCCTTTGAGAATCTGGGCCTATATTTTATGAACAAGGCCTTTGCGGCTGAAACGCGTCTACCTTTGCTGTATTTTTTTATGGAAATACAATAAATTCGGATTGATTTAAGAGCATGTATGGAGTTGTGGATTGTCCTTTATCTATTCATCACTTTGGCAGCTGAGCAACTGCACATCCTGCACCCAACAGCTCAGGAGGAGTTTTATTAATCTGGGGTAGTAGCATCATTCTTTGTTGTTTACTATATTTTATGTTTTTTTTTATTATTATCAATCTTTAGTGAAATTTATCATAACAAATAAAAAAATTATGAAAAGGCAATTATACACTGGTAGACATTATTAATCTTAGGCTGGGTTCACACTACGGTTTTCCCGTCCGTCAGCCGCATACGATTTCAGTATTGAAAACGTACGGGCCCGGACGGGAAAACGTAGAGATAGACAATGCATTGCAAATCGTATGAACTCGGATGCATCCGGGTGCGTACGATTTGCTGGCAAAACGTTTTTTAAACGTACGCAAAACCGTGTTCAACCACGGTTTTGCGGTCGTTTTTAAAACAGTATGGCAACCGCATACGTTTTCCTTTAACATTAATGTTAATGGAAAACGCACATATGTGCGGTGCCATACGTTCCCGTCCGTTTCAGCCGCATACGTTTTTTCATATAAATCGTATGCGGCTGACGGACGGGAAAACCGTAGTGTGAACCCAGCCTTATGCATAGTATCTCAGCTTACATATACCACTCTATATATTTGATTACAAACAAAATAAACAAAATAATAAATATAACAAAAAACAAAGATGACACAAAAATGGGATAGAAAGGAAGGGGTGGGAGTATGTTCTCTCCTTCTCCTACTACTCCATAAAAATATAGATCATCTATATAGTATAATGCCGCGTACACACGATCGTATTTCGGCTTGTAAAAAACAACGTTTTAAAAAAATGTCATTTAAAACGATCGTGCATTTTTCGGGTTCTGAAAAACAAAAAAAAAAAAAATTCCAACATGCTCCATTTTTTTTACGACGTTTTAAACTATGTCGTTTTTCGGCTTGTAAAAAATGATCATGTGTGGGCTTAAACGACGTGAAAAACCCGCACATGCTCAGAAGCAAGTTATGAGACGGGAGCGCTCGTTGTACGTCACCACTCTTTGCTCGAGCATTTTTTTCACGATCGTGTGTATGCAAGGCAGGCTTGACAAGAATCACGTTGAGAAAAACGTTTTTTCCATGACATTAAAAACATAAGATTTTTGCACAATACTGTATATATGTGAGAAATTATTAAATACAGTGCCTTGCAAAAGTATTCACCCCCCTTGGCATTTTTGGTGTTTTGTTGCCTCACAACCTGGAATTAACATGTATTGTTTGAGGATTTGCATCATTTAATTTACAGAACATGCCCACAACTTTGAAGATGTTTTTTTTTATTGTGAAGCAACAAATAGGTCAAAATAACAGAAAAAAATCAATGGGCTGGATTCAGGTACCTTTGCGCTTTTTTTGCGGAGGCGCAGGGCAACGTTTTTGCCCTGCGCCCCCGCAAATTTACTGCGCTACCCACGATTCACTGAGCAGTAGCTCCGTAAATTGCGTGTGCACTCTTTAAAATTGCCCGGCGTAAGCGCGCGCAATTTAAATGATCCCGTAGGGGGCGGGAATCATTTAAATTAGGCGCGTTCCCGCGGCGATCGTAGAGCGCATGCTCCGTCGGGAAACTTTCCCAACGTGCATTGCGGCAAATGACGTTGCAAGGACGTCATTTGCTTCAAAGTGAACGTGAATGGCGTCCAGCGCCATTCACAAATCACTTACGCAAACTACGTAAAGTTCAAATTTCGCGACGCGGGAACGACGGGTATACGTAACATTGGCTGCCCCTGCTAATAGCAGGGGCAGGCTTACGCGAAAGACGCCGTACGGAAACTACGTAAACTGCGTACGCAGGGCTCGTGCAACGTTGTGAATCGGCGTTAGTATGCAATTTGCATACTATACGCTGAGCACAACGGGAATGCCACCTAGCGGCCATCGCAAGAATGCAGCCTAAGATATGCGGGCATAAGAGCCTTATGCCGCGCATATCTTAGGCTGCAGTCGGCGTAATGAGGTTCCTGAATCAGGAGCATTCGTTACGCTGGGGCAAGTAAGCAATTGCGCCTGTGTAACTATGGTTACACAGGCGCAATTGCTTCTTGAATCCAGCCCAATGTGCATAACTGTTCACCCCCCTAGTCAATACTTTGTAGAGCCACCCTTGCGGCTATCACAGCTCCAAGTCACTTTGGATAAGTCTCTGAGAGCTTACCACATCTTACCACTGGGATTTTTGACCATACCTCCTTGTAAAACTGCTCCAGCTCCTTCAAGTTGGATTATTTACGCTTGTGAACAGCAATCTTTCAGTCTGACCACAGATTTTCTTTTGGATTGAGGTCTGGGCTTTGACTAGGCCATTCCAACACATTTACATGTTTCCCCTTAAACCACTCAAGTGTCAATTTAGCAGTGTGTTTGGGGTCATTGTCCTGCTGGAAGGTGAACCTCCGTCCTAGCCTCAAATCACACACAGAGTGGTAGAGGTGTTGCTTAAGAATATCCCTGTATTTAGCATCTTTCCCTCAACCCTGACCAGTTTCCCAGTCCCGACTGCTGAAAAGCTGGTGTTCCTTTGGGAGATGTGATGTGTTAGGTTTGTGCCAGACATAGCGTTTTTTTTTGATGGCCAAAAAGTACAATTTTAGTCTCATCAGACCAGAGCACCTTCCTCCATACATTTTGGGAGTCTCCCACATGCCTTTTCGCAAACTCAAAGTGTGCCATTTTGTTATTTGCTGAAAGTAATGGCTTCCTTCTGGCCAATCTGCCATAAAGCCCAACTCTATGGAGTGTACGACTTATTATCGTCCTATGTACAGATACTCCAATCTCTGCTGTGGAACTCTGCATCTCCTTCAGGGTTACCTTAGATCTGTGTGCTGCCTCTCTGATTAATGCCCTCCTTGCCCAGTCCATGAGTTTTGGTGTGCGGCCGTCTCTTGGCAGGTTTGCTGTTGTACCATGCTCTTTCCATTTGGTTATGATAGATTTGATGGTGCTCCTAGGGATCATGAAAGATTTGGATATTTTTTTATAACCTAACCCTGAACAACATTATCTCAACAACATTATCCCTTACTTGTTTGGAGAGTTCCTTGGCCTTCATGGCAGTGTTTGGCTAGTGATGCCTCTTGCTTAGATGTTTCAGCCTCTGGGGCCTTTCAAAAAGGTGTGTATATGTAATGACAGATCATGTGACACTTAGGCCTCGTACACACAATAGGTTAACCAGAGGACAGCGGTCTGAAGGACCGTTTTCATCGGTAAAAACCGATCGTGTGTAAGCCCCATAAGTTATTTAACCATAGGTTAAAAAAAAGCCAACTTGCTTTAAAATTAACCTATGGATTCCTAACCGATAGGTCAAAACCGATCGTTAGTAGGCAGGACCAACGGTTAAAAATCCACGCATACTCAGAATCAAGTCGACGCATGTTTGGAAGCATTGAACTTCGTTTTTTTCAGCACGTCGTTGTGTTTTACGTCACCACGTTCTGACACGATCGGTTATATAACCTATGGTGTGTAGGGGTGACGGACCATCAGTCAGCTTCATCGGTTAACCTATGACAATGGTCCTTCAGACCGTTGTCCTCTGGTTAACCTATAGTGTGTACGAGGCTTTAGATTGCACACAGGTGGACATCATTTAGGTAATTTAGGTAAATATATACACATGCCAATTATCATTTTTTTATTTCTGAAAAATAGTTTTATGTATATATTTTTCTAATTTTATTTCACCAACGTAGACTATTGTGTTCTGATCCATCACATATAATTCAGATTAAAAAAAACATTGAACTAAAGGCTGTAATGAAACAAAATAGGTAAAAAGCCAAGGGGGCGGGGGAGGGGGGGGTGGTTGAATAGTTTGGCACTGCACTTGTCAGCTAGCTTCGGTGGGTCCCTTTTTGAAGGTTGTTGAAATATTGTTTATTTATTTACTTATATCTTCTGTCAAACTTTGAACTTTTTAGAAATAACTTCATGAGATCTATCTCAGTAGAGAGAATGAATATAAATTCTGAACTGACGCAATATGAAGTAAGCTGAATAAGTGATTAATATTGATTAGATGATGTAAGAGGGCCATATTCTCAGAAGAGTTACGACGGAGTATCTCAGGAAACTCCGTCGTATCTCTGTTTTTTGACCCGCGTATCTATGCGAGTGATTCCTAGAATCATGTTCGCATAGATACGCTGAAGATCCGACAGGTGTAAGTCACTTACACTGTCGGATCTTAAATGTAATTCGCCGCCGGCCGCTAGGTGGTGTTTACGTTCAGGTCTCATTTGTTTATGCAAATGAGCCTGATACGCCGATTCCCGAACGAAATCGCGTCGCGTAACCGTCGCTTATGTCGTTTGCGTAAGCGTAAGGTTACCTCTGCTATATGAAGGGTAACCTTACGCCAGTCCGACGTATGCCATGTTAAGTATGGCGTCGGGTCCTCGTCGTCTTTTCCTGTCGGGTACGTCGTTTTCGTAAGTCGTTCTTGAATACGACTTTACGTCAATGACGCACACGTCGGCGTCATTGACGTTTCCCGTCGAGAACTGGAGCATGCGCACTGGGCTATTTTTAGCCCGGCGCATGCGCAGTTCGATCGGCACGGGGGCGCGGTTAATTTAAATATAAGCCCCCTTTGAATTACGTGGGGATACGCCGGGCCTTTTACACTACGCCGCCGCAAACTACGGAGCAAGTGCTTGAGGAATACGGCACTTGCTCCAGTAAGTTGCGGTGGCGTAGTGTAAATAGCTTACGCGATGCCGCCGCAGATTCTTGGAGAATCTGGCTCATTGGAAATTTCGGATATGTTTATTTATTGTTCACAGCTTGACCAAAAGCTTCAGCAGTAGATAATCTTTTTTTTTTTATTCTTTTTAAATTCAGATTTCTCCAAATTGAATTCCCTAATGCCACAGATTGCAGATTGCTGCAATGGCTAGTAATCTCAAATTGGGAATGTATCAATGCCTCTCTAGAAGTGGGTGACTGATATCTTATCTAAAGTATTTTTGCAAGTTTTTGCTAGGCAAGCCAAGATTCCATAGTGATACTTTATCCCCTGGTTGCAAATCATGAATCCTCACCCTATGGTCATATCGGAATCCGATCGGGGCGGCATGTTTTTCTGTATCCCTGGTCGAAGAAGGATGTCCCAAGCTGTGTCTGTGTGTTTTTTTTACAACTTTTGACACTTTTTTTGTGAAATGGTAGGGGTACAATGTAACCCGTTGAGGGCATGTGGCCTGGTACGGTTCAGGAGGGGGGGGCGCTCTCTTGTCCTCCCCTCTTTTCCTGCGGCCTGCCAGATTGCATACTCGGATAAGGGTCTGGTATGGATTTTTGGGGGGAACTTCACGCCATTTTTTTTATTTTGGCGTGGGGTTCCCCTGAAAATCCATACCAGACCTGAAGGGACTGGTATGGAATTTCAGGGGGACCCCTGTGCCATTTTTTTTAAAATGGCGCATGGTTCCCCCTTAATATGCAATATGAATTTTGGTTCGGGGTTCCACTTAATATTCATACCAGACCCAAAGGGCCTGGTAATGGACTGGGTGGGAACCCATGCTGTTTTTTTCAATGACTTTTATCTGTATTGCCAGGACCCGACAATTCATTATAGTCGCAAGCAAGTTTTAAATTACTTTTTTTCCTTTAGAAATGTCATTTTGTGCAGGGACTGTTCTAAACACAGGAAAAATGTGCCACTTTACAGGCATACTATAGACACCCTACAGGTATGAAATTGAAAGGAATATTTCACTTTAAGCATTATTAAAATCACTGCTCCCGCAAAAAAATAATTTTTTAAAACTTTTTTTGCATTGATACATGTCTCCTGGGGCAGGAACCAGGTCCCAAAACACTTTTTATGACAATAAATTGCATAGATTTCTCCCATAGACTTTTAAAGGGTGTTCCACGGCTTTCGAAATTGCAGCGAACACCCCAAATTGTTCACTATTCGGTGAAGAGGCGAACACCCGATGTGCGAGTCGAACTTACGTTCGACTCGCACATCGGGCTCATTCCTATTCTATATACTGTAAAGCCTCGTACACACGATCGGACATCAAACAAACTTTCCCTTGGATTTTTGTCCGAAGGGAGTTGTCCGGTCACACCCATAGCATACACACGCTCTGACTTTTTCGTCAACAAACACGAACGTAGTGACATTTCAACGTACTGACAAGAGTTTAAAAGAGGAAGTTCAGTTCTCTGGCGTCACCCTTTGGGCTCCTTCTGCTAATCGAGAGTTAGTAGAGGTTTCGTCTGTGTGCATTCGCGATTTTCAGTTTCGTGCAATTTTGTTCGGTTCTGAACGTCCATTTGTCAAGCACACATGTAGCGCAATGGGGTTGTGCTAACTTGACCCAGAAAAAAATATAGAAATATGTTTGATTCATATAACCAAAATACACTAATCCAAAGTAAAGACATTTGTTTTTACTCCGTCAGTATCACCAGCAAAGCAGCTTTTAGTATTATCACATTATAAAGAAGAGAATGTGCGCTGCTTTTCTTGATTTCAGAACTTGCCGCGTCACGAATGTGCTCTTTCAAATACGAACGCTAGTTTTACCAGACAGAACGCTTCCGGCTGGTCTTTGCTTCTGAGCATGCGTGTTTGTACTTTGTACAAAAGTCAGATTGCTGTACACACGGTCGGACTAGGCACCATCGGACTCTTGTTGACGTAAAGTTTGTCCGTTTGCAGACCAAACTTTTTGTCTGATGAAACCCGAAAAAGTTTGTCCGATGGAGCGTACACACGGTTGGATTATTTTGAAAACTTGCTCATTTTGAAGTTTGTTGGCAAAAAGTCAGACCGTGTGTATGGGCCTTAAGCCTCCTCAAAAGTAGTAACTGATATGGACAGTTATATACACTGTACCTCCCTCTGGAGTATTAATTGATATGAATAGTCATATGTATCGTAAGCCCATCTGGGGTAGTAGTTGATAGTACTGGTTATTGTATGCTCATCTGGTGTAGGAAGAATTTATCCATTGTTCTTTATACTGCTAGGGAAAATGCTGGTACTGTATTATTAATAAAATAATAATATTAGGATGGGTTTCTGAGAGATATTCCTGATTTTAAAAAGCCAATCACATTCCAATATCCTTTATGCATGTATATGTTCTATCCCTCTATATAACCTCTATATATACACCCAATTATCTTTGTGATAGGAATAGTATTGAAACCCAGTTTGTAAAAAGGCAGTTTCTGGTAATTTATCTAAAATTGAGTGTTGAACTGCACACATAAAGCTTAATTTTAGCATATTTCCAGACCTTAAGTGTGAGCTTTTCAAAATGAATGTGTTTTCTGATGCTGCACATATGTGAAATTATATATTCCATGGAGAAGAAATGTAAAGCTTTGCCAAACTGCTATAATTCTAAGGAAATTTCTAGAGTGCATAACACAGCCAAGTCTACTAAAAGAATTCATTGTATATACTGTAACTTGTCCTAGTAGATATAAATATTAGTTAGAGTGTTAGGCCTTGTATGCCCAACGTGCCAGAAAACGAATGAGTGCTCTCTAGTGGCTGTGCTGTTTTGTACACATGGGTGCAAGTGGAGCGATGGTTTAAAAACACATTATTTCAGATTGTTGTACCTGCTTTGACTTAATTGCTTCATCCTTTGTCACCCACTGTTCAGAAGAACATTCTTAATCGGAACCAGTGTAAAACAGTGAGTAGTGGATGGTTGTAGGCAGACAGTCCTTGCATGCACAAAGTATCTATAGACACTCATGATTTCATATGATTTCATCTTTAACCATAAGTTCAATAGACTTGGCTGATTACAGGGCTAGTTAGTGTCCACTGTAAAAAAAAAAAAAAAAAAAAAAAAGGGGGATTCTTTCATTGGATTTGTTAGCTCAATAGCTCATCTTTCTTCAAAATAAATAATTGGCTTTAAACAGGATGAAATTAAGTAAGAATTGACCACATTTTGTTAATGTTGCAGCTTTACGTTTTGCCTAATATCACTTTGCATTTAAAAATTAAAATCATTATAAAAATCATAGACAAAATATTTTTCTCGAAAAAAGTGTAAGATGATGAAACTCTCTAAGGAGTGTCAACAAATTAAAACAGCGCTATCAAATAACTGTGCATATTTGACTATATAAAATACATTACTACAACCCATATGTAATGATATACAGTGAAAATAAACAAAATATATCCAGTTTAAGAAATAAACACTAAACTGTGACTGTAATAATGAACACCCGTGATTGACTTAAACGTGAAGTGAACGCACTAAAAGTGCAAGAGACAGTCTTTAAAATAATTTAGAACGTGGCCAAACAAAGCAAAGTTCATGTGTATAAGGATCCTGCGATCTTCAAATATTTCCAAAAACTTCCACCACACCCGACAGTGCTCAGTAACTCCTCCCCCATCAAATGGACACTCACCGGATAGGTATGCCTCACACTCTCGTGTTTTGGCACAAAAAACCTTATCAGATGTAGTTGTTCCCGTCAGTATAGATGTAATCCAAATATGACATCCAATCAGTTCCACATATATGTCAGAGAGAGACAAAAGAAGTGCAAATAGTGTGATACCATCAAAGGTTTAATAGCACACCAAAATAAAACTTCAAACAGTGCACTCACAAACAAAATCTTGTAAAACAGCAGAATATCACATCAAGAAACTCCTTCAAACGTCAAAATGGTGAGAAGCGGTCACGGCGGACCCCCGATCAGCGAGAAAAAGTGAAACCAATTCTCCTACTCACGGTGCCATGGACTTCTGTCAGATGCAGCTGCACATCCACTTAAATAAAAAACTTCAAACACACTCTGCATCCAAAAACGCAGCATTCACTGGTAAAATTAGACTGTATGGCAATACCCCGACATGTTTCGTTATAAAAACGTATTCATGGGACTAACCACACAGTCACAAATGGTTACCTTATATCTGATGTAGTCAGATCAATCAACCTATCAGTCCTGGGCGCTTTACCACTTCCTCCATAACTGTGGGCGGAAGTAAACGATGTTCCCAAACTACTGTGGGCAAACAGCATCATCCATCACCACTGGCTGGTGTATGAATCAATCAGCCAGTGCGATAGGCGTGGCGCCAGTCCCCAGATTCCGATAGGTGAGAGAGGATGTCAGTCACATCCCCCAACTGCAGCAGTCTGAGCCAATCGCGTGCTGCACAGCGCGTCCCGCTCCGCCCAAAGCGATGGGCGGGCATAGAGCGCTTATGCAGCCCAAAGCTAGGAGGAAGTCAGCACCTCCTCCATTGGCGGGCTGTCTTACCCAGCAGCCACAGCGGCAAGCCGACCTGATAGGTCGAGCAGACGCTGCTCATGATAGGCTCACCGCGGGGAATGACTCCTAACAAAACAACAGGGGCAAATCAGCTGTTGTATAGGCAGACGTGGGCGGCGGAAATGAGAGGAAAATGTGCCGATTTCCGGGTGTCCCCGTGACCACGAATCACATCTACAGCACAATCATTACATTGTGTTTATATTAAATAGCCATACAACAGTTCCTAATTACATCATCAGCTGATATATATCAATCATGCGCTGGAGTATATCAACAAATACATATAAAAACATTTGTCACTGGATGAAGGCAATGGTCAGTTAAAATAAATTAATAACACTTTGCAATAATACATATTAATATCAAAAGCTAATTGCAAATTCATATAAGTGATTAAATATATATAATTAAAATATATCTAAAATATGTAGAAAAATGCATTAGAAATAAAACTCGATAAAATCGATCTAAAACTGAAACTAAATGAAAGTGGTGAATTAGTGATCGCTCAGCTGATCGCAACTGGTCACCAATAGCACCACCACTGGAGAAGGGATTAATTAGTAGCAAAATGTCAGATAAATGAATAAAAGAGTACATATACTGAAAAGATGCCAAAAAAGGTAATACTAGATCCATGGAGGGAAAGGTATGGGTATGATATCTAAGAATTATTGATGAAGCAATTCAAGTCTACCTCTATATTCAACCCCCGCGGAAAAAGACATTTTAGCAAGAATATCCAGTGAGTTTCGCGCTGTGAAAGATCACGGACTCTGTGTGACCCCCTCCAAGATGGGTAAACTACATCTATGCCACAAAATTGAGCAAGCGTGGGGTCCTGGTTATGTACCTTTTTAAAATGCATGGAAACGCTATGTTCCTCAAAGCCTTTTTTAATATTTGCTAGGTGTTCTGATATGCGGATTCTTAGAAGTCTTTTAGTCCTCCCAACATATAATAACCCGCATGGGCACCATAGCAGATATACAACATATGACGAATTGCATGTACTGAATTCTTTAATGTCAAACATTGTACCGTCGGAGCTGGTAACTTTGTTAATTCCTTTGTTGTGTTCTTTCACCGTGCGGCAGCAAATACACCTTCTGCAAGGAAAGAATCCTTTCAAATCTATTTTCAATTGGCGATCAGGTGGATCCAGTATTTTGTGGACCACTCTATCGCCAAAATTGGGCGCACGTCTATATATAAAACGTGGCTGCTGAGGAATTACTCCACCCAGATGTCTATCTCTGCTGAGGATGTGCCAGTGTTTCTTATATATGGTTTCAATTTCCTTATATTGGATGTGGAAGCCCGTCAGGAAGCTCCACTGATGTTCATTTGTGGATGGTTCTTCTATTTTCTTCTTAAAACAATCTTCTCTCGGCTTCTCTGCGATCTCTTGAATCATTGACACCAGGTTGGTTTCATCATATCCCTTTTGGGCAAATCTCTTCTTCAGTACATTCGCCTGCTCAAAATAATCTGAGTCATCAGTGCAGTTTCGACGCACTCTAAGAAATTGCCCTTTAGGGATATTCTTAATCCAAGCAGGGTGGTGTCCACTTCTGATCGATAGATAACTGTTTCGATCAGTGCTTTTAAAGTACACCTTTGTTTTCAACCTGTCATTAGATCTTTCTATAGTTACATCCAAGAAGTTAACTGAACACGCACTGATCACATATTCCAGTTTAATGTTGTTCACATTGTTGTTCAATACTTCAAGGAAAACTTTGAGATCTGTTTCCGATCCCTGCCAGATCAAGAAGATGTCGTCAATGTATCTCCGATAGAAGATAAGTTGAGATCTTTGATCCCTGAAGATACTTTTGTCCTCCCACTCCGCCATAAACAGGTTGGCGAGGCTAGGGGCATATTTAGCTCCCATAGCCACGCCAACCTGTTGTGAAAAAAAGAAACCATCGAACCAAAAATAATTATGTGACATACAAAAATCGAGGGCTTGACCCAAAAATCTTTTTTGTGTAAACGGGATCTCCTCCCTCTTACTCAATGCCCAATTGAGTGCCAGAGCAGCGTCCTCATGCTGAATTATAGTATATAGTGAGGCGACATCCGACGTCACAAGGAAGGTTTCAGTACCTGGATTTATTCTTATATCCTCCAGGGATATGAGCAGATCAGCTGTATCCTTTAAGTATGCTTTGGTTTCCCGCACACTTGGCTGAAGGAATTTGTCCAAGTATTCACCCAACCTTGCCGTGACGGACCCAATGCCGTTCACTATCGGACGGGCCGGTGGCATAGTTGCATGTTTGTGTATCTTCGGTAAGGTGTAGATAACCGGAACTCTACACACAGAAGGAGCCAAATATGCTTTCTCTTTAATATTCAGGGCATTGATCTGAAAACCCCATTGTATTAAGGAATCCAGTTGTGTTTTGTATGCTTCTGTAGGGTCAGAATTCAACCTCTTATAGGTGGTTCGATCCTCCAACAGTGTGGACAATTGCTGATGATAATAGTCTTTGTCCATCACTACTACTCCGCCCCCCTTGTCAGCAGGGCGGATAATGATGTTCTTTTTGTCTTCCAGTAGCTTGATGCCTTCCCTGATGTACTCAGGATTGATATCTTTTTTCTGTGGCAGATCTTCTATATCTTTTAGCACAAGCTGTTTAAAGACTTCAATGTAGTGATTGTTGGAATTTTGGGGGTTGAAGAGCGATTTATTCTTCAACCCACTGTCTATGTTCCTTTTGGCTGTAGTGCTCCTCATTGATGCTTCGACTGGGTGGCTCAGAAAATATTTTTTCAAATTTAATGTTCTGATAAATTTGTGGGTGTCAATATAGATGTTAAACTTATTCATGGCCTTTCTAGGGGCACATTTTAGGCCTGTGTCTAATACGTTGAGTTATTTTGCACTCAAAGTGACCCGACTTAAATTGTAGATACCAGCTCCTATGTTCTCCTTGCTCTTTTTTTTTCGGATTGGATGCGTCTTCCAGCCCTGCACCCCCTTCTTCTCTTTGCAGGTATTCCCCAGCTCTGTTCAACAGATAAGGTGGGCCAGTCTTCTCCCCCCCTCTGCTCATTGGTTGTAAATTCCTCTTTGGAGTCCCCCCTCTTCCCCCCCTCCCTCTCTGTCCTAAAAAAGAAGCAGGTTGGGGTTGGTGATGATATTGATCAGACGGAGGGTATTGATACCATTGATGGTAATCCTGCTGGGGATAATAGTGGGATTGATCTGGACCACCATAGTGTTGTTGTGGCTGAGGGGACTGGTAATAGCCATTGTACTGACCATTCTCCCTATTATGGCGTGATGGTCCGGGTGACTCATAATATGATTCGGGATGCCCACCCTTAGCACCTTGCGGTAAGTTATTACGTGGGTGGTTTCCTCCCGTATGGTCAGCTTTTTTCAAAGGACCCTTAGGTTTTCCTGAATCCTTCTTTAGAGCAGCAACACTCGTTTTAGACTGCTGTTGTTCTGTTGTGTCATTCACTGGATCTCCTTCAGAGCCTGTATTACTCTGCCATGCGTAGATTTTGCTGTTTTTAAAATCCTCAGAATCTCGGTTGTACTTTTTTACTTTCCTTTTCTGAGTGTCCCTATCTACCTTCTCCAGTTTCTTTTTCATACTATTGTTGAACTCTTTGATCATTTCTGATTCCTTGATTGGCTCTAATTGTTTCTGTATGATTTTAATTTTCTCATTAATTAGACTTAGTTTAATTTGTTTCCTCTTCAGAACCAAAACCTGTAGTTCTGTCCCGACTTTATTAAAAAAATTAAGCCATTCATCCATATACTTTACATCAGTAAGACCGTCTTGAGGGGTAACTTCCCACCTCAGACTCCTAAAAATTAGACCCTCTTTGTTGTAGTGTTCGAATGTGAAGACATCCCACCAGGCCTTTACCTGTTTCTCTAACAGATTATCTAATGCCTTCAGGATGCTGGGATAATCTTCCTCACAGTCTGTCATTTCTTGACTGGAGGAAAAAATAGAGTCAGCACTTATTTGTCTGTTGGACAAAAAGTCGATAGCGTCCATGGCTGCACACGGTTATAAAATAAAGATGATAATAACAATGGGTGATCTATAGAATGCGCCCTAACAGAGCCGCCCACCGTTGCGCCTGTGGAGGAGTGGATAATGCCTAGCTGCTGTTTAGAAGATAATAAGTGAACGAAAAAAGTGTAAGATGATGAAACTCTCTAAGGAGTGTCAACAAATTAAAACAGCGCTATCAAATAACTGTGCATATTTGACTATATAAAATACATTACTACAACCTATATGTAATGATATACAGTGAAAATAAACAAAATATATCCAGTTTAAGAAATAAACACTAAACTGTGACTGTAATAATGAACACCCGTGATTGACTTAAACGTGAAGTGAACGCACTAAAAGTGCAAGAGACAGTCTTTAAAATAATTTAGAACGTGGCCAAACAAAGCAAAGTTCATGTGTATAAGGATCCTGCGATCTTCAAATATTTCCAAAAACTTCCACCACACCCGACATTGCTCAGTGACTCCTCCCCCATCAAATGGACACTCACCGGATAGGTATGCCTCACACTCTCGTGTTTTGGCACAAAAAACCTTATCAGATGTAGTTGGGGAGGAGTCACTGAGCACTATCGGGTGTGGTGGAAGTTTTTGGAAATATTTGAAGATCGCAGGATCCTTATACACATGAACTTTGCTTTGTTTGGCCACGTTCTAAATTATTTTAAAGACTGTCTCTTGCACTTTTAGTGCGTTCACTTCACGTTTAAGTCAATCACGGGTGTTCATTATTACAGTCACAGTTTAGTGTTTATTTCTTAAACTGGATATATTTTGTTTATTTTCACTGTATATCATTACATATGGGTTGTAGTAATGTATTTTATATAGTCAAATATGCACAGTTATTTGATAGCGCTGTTTTAATTTGTTGACACTCCTTAGAGAGTTTCATCATCTTACACTTTTTTCGTTCACTTATTATCTTCTAAACAGCAGCTAGGCATTATCCACTCCTCCACAGGCGCAACGGTGGGCGGCTCTGTTAGGGCGCATTCTATAGATCACCCATTGTTATTATCAAAATATTTTTCTCCTTTGCAAAGAATATGAGAAGCCCTTTGACTTAGTTAAGTTCTTTGGACACACAGCATCACCATTATTTGGTTTGTTGATAGATGATGCTGGTTTATAAGTTTTCCTGTAGAACCATACTACCACTGTGTGCTGGCTAGGGCATGCCATATACTATTTACTAAAGGAAAATGCAGCCCTAACCCATAACCCATGGGAACATGCATGCACGTGTCCTGTGATGTAACCCCTAAGGAGGAGCCATCTACCTCTGTGCTGTGTGAGCACGGACAGCTAAGTGAGGGGTTCTTTTATGCAACTGACCTTCCTTATATGCGATCATATTGCGGGGCGTGTGTGAGTGTAACGGTGTTTCTATTACACATATGTTGTCCCCAGTTTATTTATTTGCACAATGAGTTTTGTCACTCTTTTCTTTTTGCACAACACAGGTCTATGAAGGATTGAAAGTAATGAAGGTTTGAGAGCAATCCATCACATCATTGGAGACTCTAATGCTACGTTTCCACTGAGCGGATCGGTTCGGTACGGTTCGGTACGGTACGCTATTTTGGGTGTTTCCATTATGAAAGCGTGCCATAAAACCGAACCGTACCGCACCATTCAGGGTCCTGCTTGTCATGTGGGTCCATAGAAAATGGAACGGTACGGTTAGGGCGGAGCTACTGGCGTCACACAGTACTTTCCACTGATTGGTGGTCAGAAAACATCAATGCTGACGTCAAAGCAAAGCGCCAAACAATCACCACGTCGCCTTATTAGTCCATATAAAGGAGAAGGATGCCAGCAAACAACAGCAGGGTCTGGTTATCTGAGGAACTATCTACGTTCTTAGCAATCATCGGCGATGGCGTTATTCAGAGTGAGCTTGATGGATCAGTGAGAAATGAAAAGGTCTATAAAGATATTTCTCAGCGGATGGCAGCCGAGGGATTTGAACGGACGTCGGGCCAGTGTAGGGCAAAGCTTAAAAAGCTTAAAGCACAATATAAAAAAATTAAGGACGCCAACAGCCGTAGTGGAAACTGTCCAACTGCTTGGAGGTGGTACGACGCCATGGACGCCATTTACGGTCATCGGCCAGCAAACCAAGGCAGGGAGGGAGGTCTGGACTCTGCAACTGTAATTCTCGAATCTATGGTAGACCCCTTTGGTAAGTTTTTTTTTTAAAAACTTGGCATAGGATATCGCTCTGCTTACCATCTAAAATATAATATCTAACCATATGTTTATTTTCAGAAACAGTTGATGGACTCTCCACTGATGCATCAAACTTATCAGAAGATGGACCTTCAATGTCTTTCAGCAGCAACAGCAGCAGTATTTCCTCATGCCAACCACAGAGTAGCCAACCACAGAGTAGCCAACCACAGAGTAGCCAACCACAGAGTAGCCAACTACAGAGTACTCCCAATGCACCAAGGCACAATGGTAAGACATGATGATAATAAAGTAATTTTTAACTGCATTTTCTTAAACTAAAACAGCAGTGGGGCAGATGTGCAGGAGGTACAGTGTTGGAATAGATAAGAAGGGGGAGATCAGCTGTGGGGGAGATGTGCAGGAGGTACAGTGTTGGAATAGATAAGAAGGGGGAGATCAGCTGTGGGGGAGATGTGCATGAGGTACAGTGGTGGAAGAGATGAGAAGGGGGGGACCAGCTGTGGGGGAGATGTGCAGGAGGTACAGTGGTTGAATAGATGAGGAGGGGGAGATCAGCTGTGGGGGAGATGTGCAGGAGGTACAGTGGTGGAAGAGATGAGAAGGGGGGGACCAGCTGTGGGGGAGATGTGCAGGAGGTACAGTGGTGGAATAGATGAGGAGGGGGAGATCAGCTGTGGGGGAGATGTGCAGGAGGTACAGTGGTGGAATAGATGAGGAGGGGGAGATCAGCTGTGGGGGAGATGTGCAGGAGGTACAGTGGTGGAAGAGATGAGAAGGGGGGGATTAGCAGGAGGTACAGTGGTAGAAGAGATGAGAAGGGGGTTCAGCAGTGGGCAGATGAGCAGTGCTGTGTATTGGTGTAGCAGATGAGCGGGGGGAACAGAGGTGTGGCAGTGAATCAGTGTGGTACAGTCTAGTGGGGCAGATGAGAAAGGAGCTTACAGTATTGGTTTGGCAGATGTTACCAAAAGCAATATTTAGGTCTTTTGTATATTACAGGTGAAAGGAGAAGGTTCCAGTTGGATCTGCGCACAGTTATGGAGGATATGCGGGCAGCAGAAGAAAGGCAGCTGGAAAGAATGGATAACCTTTCTGAGAGGCGGTTTCAAGCACTACGTCAGGATGCACAGGAAGCTATGCGCCAGGAGGCAGAAATTGCCCGGCAGCAGATGGAGCAGTTGGCTACCTTCAACCAGGCCTTCCTCGGTGTCCTTGGTCAGCTTGTTCAAGTGATTGGAGCCAATCGTCAACCCAGGTCACCACCCAGACAGTAGTGCCTTTCATGCAGCACAGGACCTGTACCCATGTTTACGTTTAAAAATAGAGTGGGTTTTAAAGGTTAGATTTTTTTTTTTAATAGGCTCCTTTGAGCCATCAGCGATCACACAAGATTGGACACATTTGCTCCTTGCTGCACATGGCTTTCTTTGTGCTGCTGCTCTGATTCCCTTCTGCCTCCTTTGCGTTATCGCCCCCCTTGGACGGTGGAGCCTGGATTTCAACAAAGGGCACCCCCGATCGCTTAATTTCTTCTCATTTTTGCATTGTAGATGTAATTGCGAATATACTTGGCATTTTTGGTTTACCTTTTCCTTTAATTTCCTTTTTAGATGTTTTTTTTCTTGGTCTGAATTTCTCACTTCCTGTTCCTTCTCAGTAAACCTGACACCTGACAACATCATCTGAGCTGTGTTTAGTCAGTCAGCACAGCTTATTGAACAGCTTACTAAGGAGGAACAGGAAGTGAGAAATTCATACAAAGAAAACAAAAAAAAAAACATTTATTGGAAGTGAAATTGAAGAAAAAAACTACAATGCAATAGCTTAGGGATATGCAATTAGTGGATATCCAACTGTTTCAGAACTACAATTCCCATGTGGCATAGCAAGACTCTGACAGTCACAAGCATGACACCCAGAGGCAAAAGCATGATGGGACTTGTAGTTCTGCAAAACAGCTGGATTTCCGCTAATTGCGTATCCCTGCACTAGCTTAATAAAAAACAAACCTTTACAAGCTCTTTATTGTAAACAATGTTTGTACATTTTTTTTTCTTGGTCTGAATTTCTCACTTCCTGTTCCTTCTCAGTAAACCTGACAACATCATCTGAGCTGTGTTTAGTCAGTCAGCACAGCTTATTGAACAGCTTACTAAGGAGGAACAGGAAGTGAGAAATTCATACAAAGAAAACAAAAAAAAAACATTTATTGGAAGTGAAATTGAAGAAAAAAACTACAATGCAATAGCTTAGGGATATGCAATTAGTGGATATCCAACTGTTTCAGAACTACAATTCCCATGTGGCATAGCAAGACTCTGACAGTCACAAGCATGACACCCAGAGGCAAAAGCATGATGGGACTTGTAGTTCTGCAAAACAGCTGGATTTCCGCTAATTGCGTATCCCTGCACTAGCTTAATAAAAAACAAACCTTTACAAGCTCTTTATTGTAAACAATGTTTGTACATTTTTTTTTCTTGGTCTGAATTTCTCACTTCCTGTTCCTTCTCAGTAAACCTGACAACATCATCTGAGCTGTGTTTAGTCAGTCAGCACAGCTTATTGAACAGCTTACTAAGGAGGAACAGGAAGTGAGAAATTCATACAAAGAAAACAAAAAAAAAACATTTATTGGAAGTGAAATTGAAGAAAAAAACTACAATGCAATAGCTTAGGGATATGCAATTAGTGGATATCCAACTGTTTCAGAACTACAATTCCCATGTGGCATAGCAAGACTCTGACAGTCACAAGCATGACACCCAGAGGCAAAAGCATGATGGGACTTGTAGTTCTGCAAAACAGCTGGATTTCCGCTAATTGCGTATCCCTGCACTAGCTTAATAAAAAACAAACCTTTACAAGCTCTTTATTGTAAACAATGTTTCTACATTATCAAAATTTTGCCTTTACAAAATATGTATGAAGATGATTTTTTTTGTGGAATAAAAAACAAGAACGACTTCTCTGAGTATGTCTGATTTTATTTAGCATTTAGCAAAAAGTAATTAAAGATTTTAATTATTCACGGTAACAACGTTAACGTTAAGGTGCCTCATCAGAGCCTGACGTATTTCACTGCACTCTTCTTCCATATCCTGTGCTGCTATTACTGGTACTGGCTCTTCTGGAGATGTATTCCAATCCTGGTCAAAGTCTTCTCCATGGCTTTCACAAAGATTGTGAAGAGTACAGCACGTTAGGACCATGGATTTTGTAAGTTGAATGTCACTGTCATTCCTCTTCATAAGACACCTCCATCTACCCTTTAGTCTTCCAAACGCATTTTCCACTACAACACGTGCCCTGGATGTTTTCTTGTTGTAGATTTGCTGCTCTGTTGTTAGGCGCCCATTGTCAGAAAATGGTTTCAGGAGCCAATTTTGTAAAGGATAGGCAGAGTCCCCAAGCACATAATAGCCAACATTCACCCCACAAATGTTCTTAGTGCTAACAGGATACAGGCCTCCCTGGCCAACCCAATCCCAAAATGTTGACAATCGGAGAACCCGAGCATCATGCAAACTCCCAGGCTTTCCTACATTCACATTCCAGAATAGTCCCTTGCCATCCACTACTCCCTGGAGGATGATGGAATGCCAGCCTTTTCGGTTGAAGTAGTCAGTGTGGTATTCTTGTGGTGCTATTATTGGTATGTGTGAGCCATCAATAGCACCAACACACTGTGGAAGGCCCCACCTGTTCTCAAAGTACTCAGCCATGTCTTTGAGCTTTTCCCTGTTAGGAAAATGAACAATTTCAGGAGCTAGCAATGTGCACACAGCCTTACAGAAGTCCTGCACACACCGGCACACTGATGATTTGCTGACACCAAAAAGATGACCTATACTCCTATATTCACTGTTGGTAGCCAGCTTCCACAGTGCAATGGCAATTCTTTTCCTTACAGGCAAACAGGCTCTGAAGTTGGTGCTTTTCTTTTCCATCACTGGACGTAGCTTGGCACAAAGGAATGAGAAGGTTTCCTCTGACATCCTTAAATTCTGCACCCACTGTCTGTGGGTGAATACTGGGACGGTCACATTCCACCACTCATTGGCACGAGGGAATGCCCAAATCACTGGTCGGCGGCGCTGCTTTGCCAAAAGGAGAAGCATCTGTAAAAAATGCAGTGTGTCAGTGTGTATAGGTCAGTGTGTGTGTCAGTGTGTGTATAGGTCAGTGTGTGTGTCAGTGTGTGTATAGGTCAGTGTGTGTGTGTGTGTGTGTGTCTGTGTGTCAGTGTGTGTATAGGTCAGTGTGTGTCAGTGTGTGTGTGTATAGGTCAGTGTGTGTCAGTGTGTGTGTGTGTCAGTGTGTGTAGGTCAGTGTGTGTGTCAGTGTGTAGGTCAGTGTGTGTGTCTGTGTGTCAGTGTGTGTATAGGTCAGTGTGTGTCAGTGTGTGTGTGTCAGTGTGTGTATAGGTCAGTGTGTGTGTGTGTGTCAGTGTGTGTATAGGTCAGTGTGTGTGTGTGTGTGTCAGTGTGTGTGTGTGTATAGGTCAGTGTGTGTCAGTGTGTGTGTGTCAGTGTGTGTATAGGTCAGTGTGTGTGTCTGTGTGTCAGTGTGTGTATAGGTCAGTGTGTGTGTGTGTCAGTGTGTGTCAGTGTGTGTGTGTGTAGGTCAGTGTGTGTGTCAGTGTGTGTCAGTGTGTGTGTGTAGGTCAGTGTGTGTGTAGGTCAGTGTGTGTTTCAGTGTGTCAGTGTATGTGTGTGTGTGTGTTTCAGGTAAGTCAGTCAGTTGTGCTTACCCTATAGCGCTGCCGTCTTTGTCTTAGCAGCACAAATGTATACTTCTCCTCCCGGCTACACATCCAAGCTAAAAGTTTTCTTCTCTTTTCGGCTGTGTTTCTCATTGCCGCTCGCAACCTTCTCTCATACAGTGCGGTATGAATTTTGCCTATAAAGAACCAAAAGGCTAGCAGAGAAAAGACGAGCTGCTGAATGACCTCCATTGTTGTTGTTGTTGTTGTTTGGCTGACGCTGAGTGACGCTGCATCACGTTTCTCGTCGCACTAGTGTGACATCATGAGAGGCATTTTTTCTAAAACCTGTATGGCCCTGGCGGTCCGATTTGCAGTGGAAACGCTCACCAGAATAGACCGGACCATTCAAACCCGTTCCATTCTAAACGACCCGAACCGATCCGCTCAGTGGAAACGTAGCATTATACTGATCATCTGGGTATTGTTGTCCTCGTGATTTCTATTTTGGTGTCTGACTTTTTTTCTTAAACATTAATAGTTATTTGGAAAGCACTTTCATTTATTTTCGGAACCACTTTATTTATTCATTTATTTTAGTGGAGGTTCACTGGATATTAATATAATTGTCTACAAATTTGATCACTGTGCAATAATTAAGGTTGATGATAGCGCTTTATTAACCCTTACTTCTATTGTCTTTTTGTGATATCAGTACACAACACAATAATGGCAGCAATCATCATTTGATCATCTTAATTTTTTGGTTCACGTTTATTTGTTCACTTCAGCGCTCTAGTAACTCTAACATGCAGTAATTGCACACAAACGCGTTCTGCATTCCTGTGCGATTCAGGTATGCACCTAATATACAAGTACATGGTACAGCAGGCACATATTGGGAATATGAAATGTTGGGGTAACATATTCTTTAATGCAGGGCCACAACACTTTGGTAATATCTTCCATTTAAGATGAATATCGCGACTGAACTTTATTATTGCAATTTTTTAGGTGTTAATTTCTTAGCATGCCACATCATTATTAATCCATTCATCCACAGAAAGGTAAATCTTCTGTATCCTGGATATACTAATGTCCTCTACTGCTAGCTCTTGCAGTAAGCACAACTGCACAAAAATGTTTTTTGTTTTTAAAAAAAGGGAAAGTTATTAGGTCAATTCTGTGCCATGGGATGGTGTCAGTTTTGTGCACAAAGTTTCAAATACTTTTGTAAGGTTGGCAGCATTCAAGTTTACCTTCATAAGCCCTTATGTTGTCAATTGAGGAAGTAGGTTAACAAATTTCTGGAACATTTTATTTGTGAGATATCTGCCCTTATCACTCAACTTCATAACTGTTCAAGCTTTCTGCGTTTTATTCAAAGAATATTTCCAAGCAAGAAAGGTCATATCTTGTGATATCACAAAGTGAAACTTGTCATTTTTCAGGCCTGTAGCCATGCCTAGTCTGTGTTCTTTGCCAGACAAAATTTAATGTAATTCTTTCTTGACTCTTGAGAACAACGTACAGTAGCGTAACTGCCAGAAAATAAATGTACATAAATAAAACATGTTTTACTATATTTCTTGAGCCAACAGCCTAATAAAAACACAACAGTCAGTCTTCCCTTTAAGTTGTTGCAGATCAGTCATGGAAAAATAATAAACTTGTCCTATTAAGTTTACAAAGTCAACAATCTTTCTGTATATGTTTGTGTTCCAGGGTGCAAGTGAGACTAAATAATGTATTACATTGATAAATGTTTTAATGAATTGTGTTCAGCGACTGGTCATAAAGCTTACTGTGTCTCCAGTTTTGGATGTAGATCAAAAGGAATATGTTGTTTTTCTCACAATATGAACAGCATAACACAGGAAAATGCTCATGTGAGGGCAAACAATTATATTTTAAAGGTCTATGAAATGAAGCATCAGCTCTTAGGCCTCGTACACACGACCGTTTTCCTCGACAGAATCCATCAATAAACTTGGTGGCAGAGCTTTTTTGCCGAGGAAAACGGTCGTGTGTATGTTTTTCATCGAGAAAACTGTCGAGGAACTTGACGAGAAAAAAAGAGAACAAGTTCTCTTTTTCCTCGACGGGAGTCTCAATTTCCTCGTCGTGTTCCTCGTCGGGCTGGTTTTCGATGAGAAACTCGTTCGTGTGTATGCTTAGAAACCCGCACATGCTCAGAATAAAGTATGAGACGGGAGCGCACCTTCGGTAAAAGTAGCGTTTGTAATGGACATAGCATATTCGTCACGCTGCAAGAATTATGGCATCGTTTAAATGCTGCGCATTTAAATCATCTTTAGAATGGGACAAAAATGACAAATAATGTTCTTCTTTTGCAGCTGATGTTCTGACTAACTTTTTCTAAAAATTTTCATGGTCTCATAAATATTTTTGAATAATTTATCTAGCCAGAAAATATTTTTTGTTTTCAAATACAGATCTTCATTTTTAATTATTATTTAATTATTAGTTAATTTCTAGTCATCTCCATGTTTTTTTTTTTGGTTGTCAAGTTACCACCATTGTAACATTATAGTGTTTGGTTTTATCTGATCTGTCCCTTTATACTTAGACCTTTAGTAGTTTTATTAAAGTTAACCTGCCTACTCACAAGCTACATTTTTGGTTTGAGGAAAAACACATAGACAAGTATGAACTGTAAACAAAAAAATGACCATTTATTCTGGTAAAGAATATAAATAAAATAAATACAAGGCAGCACTGAATAACCTGCTGCCATTTGTGCACGTTTGTGTGGACACTAAAATTGGGACATTGAGAAGCACATACAGGAGGGAGCCCAATCTAGTCTTGAACTCCCAGAGGTCAGGAGCAGGTCAGATAGATGTCCCAAGGTTGTGGTACTACAGCAGACTGCCTTCTGTCAGACCACCTTGAAGCAAGGCCATCACTTCTTGGTCTTCCTGGCAGCCTTCCTTGCTGCCTTCTCTGCAGCCTGCTCTGCAGCCTTCTCTGCAGCCTTCTCTGCAGCCTTCCTTCTCCGCTTGGCTGGAGACTGTGCCTCTGGAGGTGTACTCGTGCCAGGAGGAGGAGAAGAAGGTGGAGGAGGTAGAGGAGAAGAAGGTGTAGGAGAAGAAGGAGGAGGAGAAGAAGAAGAAGAAGGAGGAGGAGGAGAAGGTGAAGGAGAAGGAGGAGGAGGAGGAGGAGGAGAAGAAGGTGGAGGAGAAGAAGGTGGAGGAGAAGGAGGAGGAGGAGGAGGAGAAGAAGGTGGAGGAGAAGAAGGTGGAGGAGGAGGAGGTTGAGAATAAGCTGGTGGGTAGGGATGAGCTTAGTGTTCAGCTCGAACCCATGTTCGACTCGAACATTGCATGTTCGATTGTTCGTCGAAATTCGAACAAAACGGGTCGTTCGCGCCAAATTCGAGTGACGTGGCATGGCCCATAATTCACTGCGGCATTGCGCGCTGATGATTGGCCAAGCATGCACTATGACCCGCATGCTTGGCCAATCACAGCGCGCAAAAAACGGAAAGCCATAATTGGCCAAAACCAGGGTGGCTTTGGCCAATTATGGCTCAGGGCTTTAGCACACGCCTCACACTATAAAAGGCTGCCTGCTGGGCAACTAAACCCACTTGTTGCATAGTGCAAGTGTGCTGCTCGTTCATTTGCAACTAAACCCACTTGGTGGATAGTGCAAGTGTGCTGCTCATTCATTTGCAACTAAACCCACTTGTTGCATAGTGCAAGTGTGCTGCTCATTCATTTGCAACTAAACCCACTTGGTGGATAGTGCAAGTGTGCTGCTCATTCATTTGCAACTAAACCCACTTGTTGCATAGTGCAAGTGTGCTGCTCATTCATTTGCAACTAAACCCACTTGGTGGATAGTGCAAGTGTGCTGCTCATTCATTTGCAACTAAACCCACTTGTTGCATAGTGCAAGTGTGCTGTTTATTAATTTGCAACTAAACCCACTTGGTGGGTAGTGCAAGTGTGCTGCTCATTCATTTGCAACTAAACCCACTTGTTGCATAGTGCAAGTGTGCTGTTTATTCATTTGCAACTAAACCCACTTGGTGGGTAGTGCAAGTGTGCTGCTCATTCATTTGCAACTAAACCCACTTGTTGCATAGTGTGCTAGTGTGCTGCTCATTACTTTGTGATTGCGCTAGCTGCAGTGTTCTCACGTGTTGTATTGCCCGTGTGCTCAGTGCAACTAAACCCACTTGGCACGGGTCCTCTGCAGTTTGCACCTAAAGCTACGAGGTGTGTGTACTGACTCTGTCCTCTGCAGGCCATTATAATGTCTGGAAGGACAACACAGAGATGCAGAGAGTCACAAGGGCAAGCAGTCTCTGCATCTAGAGGCAACAGTGCTGGTGGTGAACACCGTG
Organism: Rana temporaria; assembly: GCF_905171775.1. NCBI lineage: Eukaryota > Metazoa > Chordata > Amphibia > Anura > Ranidae > Rana > Rana temporaria. Next base: position 540,442,868 of record NC_053489.1, read on the forward strand.
CATCCTCTTCAGCACGTGGCCGTTGCACACGCTTGTCCTTCTTTTCGGGAGCTGACCGTGTTGAGCCTCAACATGCAGACAAATTTGTAGAGTGGATGACCAAGCCATCCTCATCCTCGTCCTCATCCTCTCTCACCCAGGCTCAGGGTACTTTGTCTGGCAAATTAGCTGCCAAGGCGTCCTCTTCCCTCTGCTCAATGGCATCACTTACTCCTTCCATAGTCCCACCATGTCCTCCTGAGGAGTCCCCCGAACTGTTTCAACACAGTGTTGGGTACATGCTGCATGAAGATGCGCAGCGTTTTGAAGGCTCCGATGATGGAACACAGATAGAGGAAGGCAGTAATGTGAGCCCAGAGAGAGGGGGTGCCCGAGAGGGACAGCAATCTGGCATTCATGTTCCCCCAGCTGCAGCATACTGCCAGGTTTTGGACAGTGATGAGGAGGGAGGGGATGATGAGGTCACAGACTGTACGTGGGTGCCTGATAGGAGAGAGGAGGAGGAGGCACAGGCACATCTCCAAAGAGGCAGGATGCCCTCCAGGGCACAGCTTAAGGGCAGCACACCAACTGCATTACATCGCAGAGATACGCCTGTGCAGGGCGCTGCTGTGTCTCAGCGTTACTGCAAAAGTTCTTTGGTGTGGGCCTTTTTTGAGACATGTGCATCAGATCGCACCGTTGCTATTTGCAACATATGTCTGAAGCGTATCTCACGTGGCCAAAACATCACCCGCTTGGGCACCACATGCTTGACCAGACATACGTTGACCTGCCATGCAGTTCGTTGGCAAGCATACCTGAAATACCCACACCAAAGCGGACCTCCCCTTGCCCCTCATCAGCTGGGATCTCCAACCCCACTATACCCTCAGTCCTCTCTGAAGCCTGCACTGATAGGACTGAAGGTGTAGAATTAGGTGTGTCACAACCTAGTAGTACATGCCGGCAATCTACTATCGGTACACCGATGTCAGATTGTACCAGCCAAATTTCCCTGCCCCAGCTGCTGCAGGGCCGAAAGAAGTACTCTCCCAGCCATCCACATGCCCAGCGGTTGAATGCTAGTTTAGCGAAATTGCTAGCACTTCAACTGCTGCCTTTTCAGTTGGTAGGATCTGCCCCCTTCCGTGAGTTTGTGGAATGTGCGGTACCTCAGTGGCAAGTTCCCAAACGCCACTTTGTGGAAGGCAATGTCCATGCCTCGCTGGACAGGGCGGTCAGTGGTAAGGTGCATATCACCGCTGACTCATGGTCCAGCAGGCATGAACAGGGACGTTACCTCTCTTTCACGGTGCATTGGGTGACTCTGCTGGCAGCTGGGAAGGACGCAGGGCAAGGTACAGTAGTGTTGGAGGTTGTTTTTCCGCCACCACGCCTCCAAAACACTCCTACCGGTTGTGACACACCTCTCTCCTCCACCCCCTCCTCTTCTTCTTCCTCTGTGGCCTCTTCCTGTGCTGATGTGTCCTCGGAACCATCCGTGCTCCGTAGGCGTACGAGGGACTACGCAGGAATGCAGGCAAAGAGATGCCATGCGGTGCTAGAGCTGGTGTGCTTGGGAAACAGGAGCCACACTGGGGAAGAGGTTCTGTCAGCTCTGCAGGGGCAGTTTCAGAGGTGGTTGACGCCACGCCAGCTTAAGCCAGGAATGGTGGTTAGCGACAATGGCACCAATCTACTCTCTGCCCTGTGACAGGGACAACTGACCCATGTGCCCTGTTTTGCTCATGTTCTGAATTTGGGGGTGCAGAGGTTCTTGGGCAGGTACCTGGGCTTACAGGATGTCCTGAAGCAGGCCAGGAAAGTCTGTGTGCATTTCCGAAAAGGTCATATAATGCCACTGCTCGGCTGACAGACCTCCAAAGGGAATACAACCTGCCCAAGAACAGCCTAATCAGTGACATGCCCACCAGATGGAACTCTACATTGGCCATGCTGCAGCGGCTGCACACGCAGCAGAGGGCCATCAATGAGTACCTGTGCCAATATGGCAGCAGAACTGGGTCAGGGAAGCTTGGGTTTTTTTCCCACGCCAGTGGGCCTTGATCAGGGATGCATGCACTGTCCTGTCACCATTTGAGGAGGCCACAAGGATGGTGATCAGTGACAGTGCATGCATCAGTGAGACTGTCCCTCTTATTCACATGTTGGAGCACACGCTACGTGGAATAATGGACAGGGTCCTTGAGGCAGAACAGAGGGAGGAAGAGGAGGACTTCCTTAACTCTCAAGGCCCCCTTTATCCAGACAGGGGACTTGCGGTCCTGGACATTAGAAAATATTACAATGCGGTGGTGCTGTCTAGGGTCGTTGAGTGGGCCAGAGACAACCAAAACTTTAAAAATAAGATGTGGTTTTATTCTTTCAATATATAGAAGAAAATTACCTGCTAAATGTATCAATAAGTGGTAATGTATTATAACCTGATGTGGAGTGTCTGGATCATTTCATCATACTCTAAATGGTTCCAAGACATTTTAGCTTAACAACATTATGTCGGATGCTAAAGTTCCTTCACTGGGGCTTTAACTTTCTGCCTTACTATTCCCTGCTCCCTCCCCCCCCATCTATTAACCGCTTAACTTCTATTCCCTGCTCTCTTCCCTCCCCCCCCCGTCTATTAATCTCATAACTTTCCCTGACTCTATTGTGCCCCCACTTACCCTCAAGGATTACTTTTGGTCAGTAAAAGTTACATGCACTGTAGACAGCTGCTACATGTACTCCCCTGCTTCTACTACAGTTGATAAAAAAAATCCTAGATCCATAAATACACAATATTGCACTGTATGCTAAATGTATGCCATATGCGATTTCGATCTAGTGTACTATTATTTTTTGTACTGCTTAAACACCAAAAGGCTTGTATTATTTTTAAGCATGGTTTAATAACTTGTCTCTATACATTTTTTAAAAACAAAATCTAAATCTAAAATCATGAAATAGTACATATATGGAGTTAGCTATAAATGCTTCTTCTTTGCATCCCTCTCATCCTGGTTTCACTTTGTTACTAAGGACTTAATGTCTAAGGTCAGCCCCGCCTTCCAGTTTAATAGGATTATTTGCAGGTTGTCAATTGGTCCCATGTCTCAAGGATACTTAGAGGCTTTCAGAGGTAGATCTACCTGTCTTACCATAAACCATGCAAGTTTTGCTAAATTCAAACAAACAAGCAAAAAAATAAAAAAATAATACACAGACATGCAGTTTTATGCAATTAATGATTTTGAGTGTCTGCGTGGCCTTATTTGCTTCCTGTTTCTCTTTAGTTTATGAATTATTAAGCCGTGTCATACTAGGGTATTATCCTTATTTATCTTCTAAGGAAGTATAAAGGAAATTAATTTTAGGGTGTAACACAAACTGTACCCATAGATGATTTAATAGACTGACCTCTTGCTGTGAGGAGTCTTCTGTTTTTCCTTAGTGAAATGAAATACTGTGTACTTGGCAGAAATGGTGACTTTTTTGATCTGATTCAGCATTTTCAGAGTTCACTCGGTTTCTACCATAAAAATCTTATCCAGATCGTTGGTTAAGCCAGCTTGCAGCTACAATATGAACGGAAGACTCTAGTGTGCTGTTCTGATACAGCTTAAATTAGCAATTTTCAATGACTCTTTACAAAAGCACTGAATGTTCTGGTATGAGAGCCATGTGGGTGTTATTCTTGCAGCATTAATGTTTTAAAGGTAAACATAGGACAGAAAATATGGTGTTTCAGTGAATGTAAAATAAAAGAAAATGTTATGTAAGAAATTGGCAATTAATTCACATGGAAAGGAAATGGGCAGCATATGCAACATTAGCATTTTCTTAACTCCATGATTATGCTTTAATAAAACACCCTGTTCACTTTGATATGAAGATAAAAGCCAAATGTTTGTCTGTACCATTAAAGTTTAATGAATGGAACAATTTAACAGATGTAGCTAACCTTCTCTATCTTGGACCCAAATACAATATGTTAAACAGAACATCCTTTGAAAAGGTGGAACTGTTTATGATTATAAGAACCTACCATACAACCCAAGCCTACCCTACTTGGGCACTCCACAGAGTCTAACTAACTTGTTAGCATAAATAAAGCTTTCAACTGATAAGTGTGCTGGACAGATATATACTATGGCCCAGATTCAGGTAGGAGATACGACGGCGTATCTCCAGATACGCCGTCGTATCTCTGAGTGTGAGGCGTCGTATCTTGGCGCCTGATTTAAAGAATCAGATAGCCAGAATTTGTCTAAGATACGACCAGCGTAAGTCTCCTACGCTGTCGTATCTTAAATGCATATTTACGCTGGCCGCTAGGGGCGTGTACGCTGATTTACTCCTAGAATATGTAAATCAGCTAGATACGCCTATTCACGAATGTACGCCCAGCCGTCGCAGTACAGATACGCCGTTTACGTTAGGCTTTTTCCAGCGTAAAGTTACCCCTGCAATACGAGGCGCAGCCAATGTTTACGTTGTTTGCGTAAGTCGTTCGCGACTAGGGCTGTGCGTCATTTACATTCACGTCGAAAGCATTGGCTTTTTGCGGGTTAATTTGGAGCATGCACACTGGGATACTTTCACGGACGGCGCATGCGACGTTCGTAAAAAAGCGTAATTTACGTAGGGTCACAAAAATATTAATATAAAACACGCCCACATGTTCCACATTTGAATTAGGCGGGCTTACGCCGGCCTATTTACGCTATGCCGCCGCAACTTTGCTTTGTGAATACTGCACTTGCCTGTCAAAGTTGCGGAGGCGTAGCGTAAATAGGATACGTTACGCCCGCTCACAAATACGCGCTCCCTACGTGAATCTGGGCCAAAGTGTTCCTGCAATGCTCCACTACACCACTATGACATAACTAGCTGTTGGTAAGGATGGCAGTTCATATACACTGTATCAATATGGTGAAATGTCTACTGGTAGAGGCAGTTTTTGGGACAAGGTCACCCAGTGCCATGGGCAAAGATCTCAAACTGTGCCCCCTTCCCTTGGGGTTAGGGCACCCCATCCATGCAACAAACCATTGTGCCTAGGGCAGCTCCCCTCCAGCCCAACCCTTGTCTTGGCCCTGGGTAGAGGAAGGAAACAAGCACCCTGAATCAGAGTATTCTGGACTCTAGGGGGCTACTGGCCTGGTACTAGTTGTTATCACAGCTACACCATGAATGGTAATCCTAAAACAAAAATCATCAACTCTGAGTAAACTTGAGTCAGTTTGAGAATGTTCCATGTGATTCAGTTATTCTTCATTAGTTCTTCACACATTGATAACCAAAGGCCTTATGCAGGTTCAGGCAGTCTGTGAATCATGATGAAATACACATTTTTTGAAGAAAAATTATCCATGTCATAATTAGAATTTGTTTACTGTTCTTTGTGGTTGGTTGAACACCATCCTGGCTCCAAAGCTGTGTGGTTTCTAACATTTATTAAAACTAAAAGCAGTCATGGGATGTATATGAATTTGAACATGAATGTAATATTGCAGCACAAGACTCATTCAGATGTTCATTCTACCCTCTAAAAGCAAAAAAAATATGTATTAGTCATAGAGTACATTGAGTACAATGATATTTTTATAGAATGGTAACATGGTGTAGGCTGGGGAATGTTTGTCTCTCAGAATTCTCTGCCAAAAACCTGTTCCTAGCATTGCAAGTCAAACAATAACCTGCATATTAAACATAATTTATGCTTTGTATCTGTAACAACTAAATCTCTGTAAATATGTGTGTGTGTGTGTGTGTATATATATATATATATATATATATATATATGCAGTGTGAAAAGTATATTCACAATTGTAATTTCCCTAGAGAAATATGAAATTAAGGAAAATGTAAAGTCTCTGCTTTAAAGTTCTCCTTTGGATTATGCTGCTAGGAGATGTATAACTGGAGCTTTCTGTCTCATGGAAATCCAGGACTAAAGAAATTTGGGAACCGCTTCATATCTTTGCAATTGAGGAACTAACAAATGCATTTGGATTATTTGTTTACTATTTCAGACAGTGGATCAATTTAGTTTTTAATATAGTGTGCACTGCCTACCTTTGTGTGTTTATTATATAAGTCATTTTTTATGCTGTGCTGTACAAATTAGATATTGCACATATCAAGCCACCACATTTTACTAGACCTAAAACTTGAACCACTACATATCATTTCATAAACATTAAAGTAGAACTAGGGGCTCCCATTAAGGCTCAGATCACACTGGTGCGACATGGGATCAGACTTGTGAGAGCATGATATGTCAAATTAAATGAGAGCATCTTAACTGATCCAACATAAGTCACCTATTGAAAAGGTTCCTGCACTACCTTGGTCCGACTTTGATACAACTTGAATGTCACATCAAAGTCATATCAAAGTTGGATTCCAAAGTTGCACTGAAAGCCATGCCACTTTGGAGTCAGGCTAGTGTGAACCAAGCCTTAAAGAGCATTTGCTGCAGCAATTAATTATATTTTTTTATTAGAACCTGTGCAAAGCTCCAAAAATACCTGGTGCGCTGACCAGTGAAGGCCATCTAATGCAGCTTCATGTGATGATGTGGCTGCTCCTGAATCTAGGGAAGAGCGTACACGCTTATGCAGGCTGTGCCTGCTTGTACTATAGAAGACATAACTATTAGCATTGACACTACTTACTCGCCATTCTGTAACTTGTCAATCAGCACCTAGTCCTGTCCGCTACTTTTAAATTGACAGCACTGCCCCTGGTGCTGAAACCCTTCCACTGTAAGCTTAAAGGGGTTGTAAAGACAAAAATATTTTCCTCTTAAATTATAGTCTGACAGTAGCTGATAAAGTAAAAAGTAATGTTTTGCATTATAACTAGTTTGATGTCTGTTGAAATCAAGCTGTTTTATTCACCTCCAGCACTCCTGAATCGGTATTCTCACTGACTTCCTGGTTTGCGGTGCGCATTCATTCTTGCTACATCACGGCCTAATGGGAACTGCAGTTCCCATTAGGCTTAGCCTCCATGCCTGTGAGGGATAAGAGAGCATCTTCACGCAGGGCTGTAGTCATAGGGAGGGTGTGAGCACATTCTGCTTTCCACCATGCAAAACGCCTCAGATGCTGGTGGAAAGCAAGAAGAGGAGTGACAGGAAATGGTATTTTCAAACCTGGATTACTGTATTTTGGAGGTCAAAAGGAAAAATGAGGTAAGTGATATTTAAATGCTCTGGCTTACAGCAATCAATTGATCTAATAAAAAACGAACCTATAGTGTTCCTTTAAAGTAGAAGTAAAGGCTAACAAAAAGTTTTGGTAAAAATGTTGCCACCTTCCTCCACCTACATATACTGCATAGCCTTTATAAAATAGATCATGGGAAATACATTTTTTCTGTGGGGTCATATGGTTGAGGAGCAGCAGCTCCCTTGTGTCGGGGAGTGCTCAACAGTGGCTCTGAAATAATGTAACCATGACACCAGGGCTCAAGTCCTGCGGGAACACGTGGGAATGTTGTTCCTGTACCTTTTCTACAGCAGGAACGTCGTTCCCATTAGCAGCCACATCCTGCAGGACAGGACTCAACCATGGAGCTGAAGCCAGCAGTGTGTAAAAAGAAGAGGGCAGGGCTGATCATGGGTGGGTGCAAAGGGGGGCACCATCAGGGGAGGGACAGACCATGTTGCTTTGGCTGCTGTACAGGACTACTTTCTAGGTCAATTCAGCAGGGAAGGAAGGGGGTTGGTGGAGGAAGAGGCAGACAGAATACTGGGCGCAGCGATCTGCAGGCTGTAGCAATTATAAAATGTGTGACAAGTATATGATAGTCCTGGCCTCTTCTATATCAATCCGCTGGGCAGGTCAGGACTGTCATGTACTTTTCACACAGGGGATCACTGCATGGCGGCACCCAAAAGTGAAGAAAGAGTCCGCTTGGCTGGGGAAAGTGTTTTTTTATTGCTACAGCCTGCAGATCGCGACGCACATAATTGTCTCTCCCTCCGTCCACCCCCTTCCTTCTCGGGGATGCATCTGTCTGGGATTGCTCACCGATGTGATTGCTGAACTTCAAGAAATGCCTCTAAGCCTTTTTCTCTGCTGATTGATGTACACTACCATTGTCAGACTGATGTTTTGCTGGATGACCATACAAGTGATGTGTTCGGTGCATCAGAGAAAGCCCTTATTAGGTATCAGACTGCACTCACAGGGACATTGATCAGGCTGCACTGATGGGGACAATGATCAGGCTGCACTGCTGGGGACACTGATCAGATAAATAACATATACTCAAAATGGTCTAGAGTGGTTAGTGGGGTACCCCAAGCGTCTGTCCTGGGACCAATTCTGTTTAATTTATTCATAAATGATTTAGAGGGTGGGATAAGTAGCGCGATCTTAGTGTTTGCTGACGACACAAAAAAATGCAGGGCAATAACAACGCATCAGGAAATAGAACAAAAATTAGGTATTTTTCACACTTTTAAAACAGTACTTTCAATGGTATATTTAACATACCAAAAGAGAGAAAATAGGAATATTTAATTATTAAGGTTTACATTGTTGGGTTTGCATACCCTGTAGGCAAGTGTTTGAAACTGTAAACTTCTTGCATGCTTAGGAATTTCATTTGGTGCTACATAACCTGAAAACCAAAGACAATCAAAGATAATATATTACATTTTTTTTTTTTTTTTTTTTTTTTTTTTTTCACATTAAATTACATTTATGTTAAATTTATACAAAACAAATTCATCTTTAAATACACTCAACATAACTTTAACATACATAACAACATTAAAGACAACATTCTCGATTTGGGTCTATCTTACACCTTTTTATCTTTCTCCCTCTCCTTTATCCTCCCTCTCTTCTCATGCTCTCCCTCCATCCTCCTCCAATAGAGAGAGAAAAAAAAAAGATAATATATTACATTCTGTAGGCCTATACCCAGTGCCAGATTTATAAAGGGGGCCCCTGACAGAATAAAATAGTACAGAATATATAATAATATAAAATTACTTTCTTTTATTAAATATATCTTGGGAAGTAATATTTTGCCACCCATCATCTGAATGCATTTTTTTTTTAAACTAAGTTTGGCAGCTCAAGTGAACCACACATAGAGAGCTATAACTGCTTGTATGTGTGCTGTGTGCATGAATGTCCTCAGAATGACGTGTCATGCATTTTAAAAATTGTTAGTGTCATTGAGAATGTAAACTAACAATATGTATGAGGGGCCTTCAGCACATGAAGTGCCCTGGGCCCCCCAAGGTCTATATATGGCCCTAAGTATACCTGACCCTAGATGGTGGAATGATCTGTGTGCTCAACATGACCACAAAACTGGTACTTAGATATTTATCCTTATATCACACCACTGTACTTGCTTTGTATTGGTTGTTGTGAAGAAAATAAATTTAGACCATCAGTTTTTTCTTTCTCAAGAGACAAACTGCACCAGGGTATCTGCTAAGATCCTAAAATGTCCATAACATTACATCTCAGATCTAATGCCGCATACACACGATAATTTTTCGGCATGAAACAAAACGTTGTTTTTCATCATGTCCAAAAAACGACGTTTTTCCAACTTCATCATTAAAAACGACGTTGCCCACAGACCATTGTTTTTAAAAAGTGATGAACAAAGCGCGGTGACGTACAACAAGTACAACGACACTCTAAAGGGGAAGTTCCATTCGCCTTTGGGCTGCTTTAGCTGATTCCTTGTTAGTAAAAGACGATTTGCGCTTTTTTGTCTGTTACAGCGTGATGAATGTGCTTACTCCATTATGAACGGTAGTTTTACCAGAATGAGCGCTCCCAACTCATAACTTGCTTCTGAGCATGCGTGGGTTTAAAACGTTGTTTTAGCCCACACAAGATCATTTTTTACAACCCGAAAAACAAAATTTTTTAAAACGATGCTAAAAAATGCAGCATGTTCGATTTTTTTTTTTTATGTGCAGCCCACACACGATCATTTTAAATGACGTTTTTATAAACGACGTTTTTTTTCATGCCGAAAAATGATCGTGTGTACGCGGCATAAGATCTAGGAAATGTGTAGTGATCACCTGACATCTACAATATAAGTATATTAATTATTTTATGTTTTTAATAAAGATTGTATGATGGTGAAGTCCACTTAATTCACACATTTTTACTCAGTAGTGTGCTACTTTTACATTCCACTATTTTGAAATTAATTGAAATCCATCACACTTGTAAAGCTGTGAATCTGGAATTTTAGAGATGTGTAACACACAGTATATCGTTGGTGTATGTAATTAGTAATTCAAGAGTCACACACCTTCTCTACAGAAGAACACCCATTTTGTTTTAATTTGACAGTTTTTATTAAAAATAGGTACTTTTATTCTTTACTTTTAAAGTCATTTCATCAAATCTCTAGTTTTACTTTCTGCAGATTTCTGCCTGATAAATACTTGAAAAGTTGTTATTCCAACTGATATTATTCATTTGGACTGAAAGTTTTCAGTGCTATATTTGTTTACATAAATTATTATATTGTCAAAGTTGCATATTTTTTTCCCTCAAGTATGTTTTCCATGTATTTGGCCCCTGTACAGCTGTAACATACACAGGTGCAGCTCATACTGCTCCCACATTCAATGATCTGAAGCAGAGACATTTCCAAGAAATGTAAACTTTTCACTCACTTAGAAGGGCTGGTATTTGTTCAGCTTATATATTTCATGGAAGTACAATGAAAAGTCTGAGTCCAACTCATAAAGCAGAACTAAACCCATCAATTTATCTGTTTACCAAAAACAAAGGCATTCTCCTGTTGATAACTGTCAAGGTTGCCAGTGTGCTTATGTTAGCGCTTGACTGATCTACCAAGCCATCAATACACTAGTGTCACATGTGCATCATCATGACAACTTCAGATTTAAGGTGGCGCCTTCCTGGGTGGTAAAGGCTAGGTGGGTTTAGTTCCTTAAAGTGGAGTTCCACCCATTTTTTTATGTTTGTCTGTGCTGCATGCCCTAATCTCATAGTGTTCAGAATGGACAGTTTTTATTTAATTTGTTGCTTGTAAATAACTTTATTTTGTAATCCTTCATTACTTCCTCCTCCTTCTTAGCCTAGGCTATTAAGTCACAAGGCTATTTGCAAGGGTTTCTGGGATAGGCATCATGTTTCCCAGTAGTCCTTGCAAACCTGACTGAAACCTGACTGAAACCTATTACATTGCTTGTGCAGCACTGAGCATGTGCGAGATATGCAAAGCTGAAATCCAGGAAGTCATACAGTCTGGCTTCATGATGCCCACACTTAAGATGGGCACGGTCTATTTCTAGATTATAAACTATCTAAATGCTGTAACAACCTAACAAAACGGACCTTTTTACAGACTAACTTTACTAGAATACATTAAGCTTGTGTATTACAGGGGTATTTATATTTAAAAAGTGAAATTGTGGGTGTAACTCCCCTTTAACACATCTTTAATATCACTATTCTACAAAAGAACCAATTTTTAGAGATGGTGTATTGGTAACTATGAGACAGAAAGAAGGAGGAATAAGGGATATGCAAACACACATGGACATCAAGTTGATGGTTTTGACAGTTTTTCCCTGTATGCCAGGGTAAAATCCAATCAAGTTGTGGCTTTATAAACATCTGAAAATTGAATAAATGAATATGTATAATTCAACCCCAATAAAAGCCGTCTCTGGAAGTCTAATTTATAGTGTTGCCAAACACACTGGATAGTAGCCAAATATTCACTTACTTCTCTAAGTAGTGATAAACTATGTTTTAAGCACATATTTATAAAACAGTGATTTTCAACAGATAAAAAATATATATGAAACATTAGTTTATATACTTAAAAAATGTAACAAAAGTAAAGGGAAATTTACCAAAAGTCTTTAAAGCGGAGGTTCACCCAAATAACATCTATATCAGACTAAATTCTTTATACTTCTAACATGTACAATTGGCATTTTTTTTATTTTTTAGGCTGCACATACCTTATAATCTATATTTGCAATCCGGCTTCCGGGTACTTCTCCCGCGGGAGTAGGCGTTTCTAAGCTGAGCCACAATGTAATCTGGGAGTTTGCCCAGATGATTGATGTCTATCAGAAAATGTTCCCCCCGGCGGATAAGGCCCCGCCCCCGTATTGCCTAGTTGCGTCACGAGTGTCACAGAGTTTCCGAAAGAACCCGAACATGCAGAGCTGCACGTCAGCTCTATACAGCGCCTGCGCAGTCAGCTCTACACGGCTCCTAGTCGGTGCGCAGGCCCTGTGTAGAGCTGACTCGCGGCTCTGCATGTTCGGGTTCTTTTGGAAACTCTGTGACACTCGTGACGCAACTATGCAATACGGGGGGGGGGCGGGGCCTTATCCGCCGGGGGAACATTTTCTGATAGACATCAATCAGCTGGGCAAAAAAAAAAAATCATCTGGGCGAACTCCCAGATTACATTGCGGCTCAGCTTGGAAACGTCTACTCCCGCGGGAGAAGTACCCGGGAGCCGGATTGCAAATATAGATTATAAGGTATGTGCAGCCTAAAAAAAAAAAAAAAATGCCAATTGTACATGTTAGAAGTATAAAGAATTTAGTCTGATATAGATGTTATTTGGGTGAACATCCGCTTTAACTGGATGATTCACTCTTCTAACATAGAGCAGCATATGTACGCAGTCCAACTTTGCAATTATTTGCTTCTTTTAGCATTCTGTACATCTTGACATCCTATAACTCAGCTCTTTCTCAGAAGCCTTTCATTGTCATGTAAGGTCAAGTATTTTGGCTGCATCTTGTCATCAAAAGATTAAGATGAAAAATTGCAACGATGTATCACATGAGCCCAAGTTAATACCCATAAGAGCAGGAAACATAAGAGACTTCAATGGAAACACCTGTAAACGCTTAGTACATGTAGAGTTTTATATCTGAAGAGGTGGTTTCTTCCCCTTGTCCAGCCCAGGAAGCAAACTCCTAAAGGTTGAAACACATACAAAAAAATGCATATATGATCCTTATAATATGCTTAAAAAACTCCTGAAAAAATAACTCTTCAAAATCACCAGAAAAACACCATTCTTACGCTCTGCTCAGGTGTCAATGCAAGCCAAGTCACCAATGCAGACATGAAACAGCTATACCCAATAGTGGATGTATGCATATGTTTTTGAATGTATGAGTTTCCATTAATACACATATAGGCAATATGTAACTATAGAATCTGTTCACTTACAAGTTTTTTTTTTTTCCATCAAAAAGCTTTAATTAAGCAAAACAACAGTTTACATGGTAGACAATAAGCGTTCCGGTACAATAAGAATCAGACAGTAGTGCAACACAAAACAGCAAAATAATTTTTTTTTTTTGAAAGAATAAATAAATGCACGGGCCATATAGAAAGAGGGAGCATGACATTCAGCAATGACTATGCTTATATGTTTAGGAACAGGTTAAGGGTGAATTCAGCCATTTGTCCCATATCTTGTCATATTTGGCCGGGCAGTCCCTGTGGGAATAAACTAACTTTTTATACGGTAGTACACCGTTGACCTCCGCCAGCCAGTGAGAGAATTCTGGGGGGTCTGGACGCATCCACCCCCGTGCTATGACCTTCCGAGCTATAAACAGTGTCTCAAGTAGGAACACCTTTACAAATTTATTCAGTTCAGCATTCGGGAATATACCTAGCAGGCATGGCTTTGGCTGCATAGTTATGGGGGATCCCATCTTGTCATGTAGGAACTTCACCACCTGTTCCCAGAAGGCCTGAATCCTAACGCACTGCCATAGCAAATGGAAGAAAGTACCCGTATCCCGGCCACACATTGGGCAAGTAGTAGGGAAATCCCGTCTGTATTTGGAGATCCTTAGGGGTGTAAGATAGGCCCTGTTCAGAATGAAAGTTTGTGTGAGGCGGTCTGACAGCTTAGGGGATACCAGTTTACATGCATCTAAGGCATCCAGTGGACCCACATCCCCCACCCACCTGGACTTCAGGGCATATGCGGACACCGTCGCACTCGGGAGCGTGATCATGGTGTGAAATTGGGTGATCAGTTTCTTAGGGTCAGCGTACCTAATTGCGGCCATCAGGGGATTGTCAGCTAGGGCTAGGTCGTCTTGGGGGAACTGGGCTCGGAAGGCGTGTCACAGTTGGGCGTAGCGGAATAGCATGTGGTCAGGTAGGTCGTACTCAGCTTGTAGTGTAGTAAAGGGTTTGAGCTTTCCGCCTCTGGTAACGTGTGACAGGTAGTATATCCCCCTAGAACTCCATATCTCAGTGTCTTGGATGCGCTCTAATTCTGGTAGTGCCGTGTTATGCCACAGGGAGGTGTAAGTGTGTGGGGTCGAGATGCCCAGCCTGTCTGAGACCACGCTCCACACCCTTCTATAGTGGTACAGCAAGGAATCGCGGTCCCCCGGTCGTCCCGCCCCCCCAGCTATTGTCACTAGTGGGTCGCCCGTCGACTGGGTCCAGGTAGGGCACAGGAGGCCGAGGAACCTCGTCCTGTCAACCTTGTCCACGTGGAACAGCTGCGACATCTGGGCAGCTAGGTAATACGCGTTGAAGTCGGGTAGTGCCAGTCCGGCCAGGTCGGTGGGGTTTTTTAGTTTGTGCCAGGGAAGCTTGTGCCTCGCTGAGCCCCAGATGAATGGTTTAAGGAGGGCCTCCATCTACTTGAAACACCGGAGTACCAGGTAAACCGGCGAATGCCAAACCATGTATAGAACTTTTGGTAACAGTACCATTTTTACCAGATTTATACGGCCCGTAACTCCCAGTGGGAGCCGAGCCCAGGCCTGAGTTCTCTGTTTGATCACATCATACAATGGCTTGACATTCAACAAAATATAGTCTGCCGGGTCTCTGGTGGTTCGGATTCCCAGGTACTTAATTTCAGCCACTCTCTGTAGAGGGAGCAGGGCCCTGTCACCAGTCACCGGGTAGCTGTCAAGTGGAAGTATTTGGGACTTGTCCCAGTTAATTCTGAGTCCCGAGAAAGCACCAAAGCGCTCTATCAGGGCCAGAGCCACCCGGAGAGAGTCAGTGGAGTCGTCCAAGTATAGTAACGTGTCATCAGCGTATGTGCTTATCCTTTCCTCCACTCCACCCCTCCGCAGGCCCATTATGTCAGGGTGGGAGCGTATAGCATACAGTAACGGCGACAGGGGACATCCCTGCCTCGTGCCCCGGCGCAAAGGGAAGCGGTCCGACGGCCATCCGTTAGCTAGTACCCTGGCCACTGGATCCTGATAAAGGAGTCTTACCCAACGGATGAACCTGGGACCCAAACCAAATTTTGCGAGGCACGCCCAGAGGTATCGCCACTCCACTGAGTCGAACGCCTTGGCAGTGTCCAAGGCGACCACTATTCTGGAGCCTGGGTTGTCATGTGGAGCCTGAAGGTTGATAAACAGCCTCCTAAGGTTGAAGGAGGTGTTCCGCCCCGGCATAAAGCCCGCCTGATCAACGTGTACAAGGGAAAGGATCACGGTGTTAAGGCGGGCTGAGAGCACCTTGGCCAGTATCTTAATGTCCACCTGTAGCAGGGAGATGGGGCGATATGACTCGGGTATGTGAGGGTCCTTCCCTGGTTTGGGGATCAGCACAATGGTCGCTTCCCTCATTGAGGGTGGGAGCTCGGAGCCATCGAAGATGGAGTTGTATAGGGCAAGGAGTCTAGGGACTAGAGTATCAGCGTAGGTGGAATAGAACTCGGCCGGTAGGCCGTCCGACCCCGGTGCTTTAGATTTCGGGAGGCCGGCCAGAGCAGCGGAGACCTCCTCCACCGTCAGCGGCTCCTCAAGTGTCTGAGTCTGTTGTGCAGTCAGTCGGGGGATCACTAGGTTAGTCAGGAACTCCTCCGCCAAGGAGTCATCATCTGGGGCTACCATGTCATATAGGGAAGAGAAGTAGTCTCGAAACATAGCAGTCACCTGTTCCGGGTCAGTCACGAGGTCCCTTGTTGGAGAGCGCAGGGAGATCACCACCGGAGGTCTCTCCTCACAGTGAACCAGATAGGCTAGCAACCTCCCCGCTCTCTCCCCGTGTTCGAATGTCCGCTGCTTGAGAAAGAAGAGTTTACGCCTCGATTTTTCGTAGTGCAACTGTTCAGCCGCCCTGATGCAGAGCCTAAGCTCCGCAGCCACACTTACAAGTTTTTAGTTATTTAAGGACTAACAGTTTTGTATCTGGTTCATCAAAGTTACAAAGGATGATAGTATATGTGCATAAAAATGACATTATAATGACTTATAAGCTTAGGAACAAGCAATTCCAGTTGCTAATGTTTTAGGCAATCTGCCTTTAACCGCTTGCCCAGTAGGCACTTAAACCCCCTTCCTAACCAGACCAATTTTTACCTTTCGGTGCACTCACATTTTGACTGACAATTACTCAGTCATGCAACACTGTACCCATATGAAAGTTGTGTCCTTTTTTTCACACAAATAGAGCTTTCTTTTGGTGGTATTTAATCACTGCTGGGTTTTTTATTTTTTGCGCTATAATAGAAAAAAGACAGAAAATCCTGTAAAAATATTACATTTTCTTTGTTTCTGTATGGCTGAGCATGGATGGCTGAGCATAGATGGCTGAGTATGAATGGATGAACATGGATGGATGAGCATGGATGGCTGAGCATGGATGGCTGAGCATGGATGGCTGAGCATGGATGGCTGAGTATGATTATGGATGGGGCTGCGCATGGATGGATGGATGAGGCTGCAATGGGCACAGATCAGCGCTGTGGGAACTACAGATCCAGCCCACAGCACTCCTGCACCCAATCTCTCCCCCTCTCCTCTCACAGGAACCGTACATGACGCTGGTTTGTTTACAAGTGATCGTTCTGTCATTTGAAGGAGCGATCACGTGGTAAACTGCTGTGATCCGTGATGTGCCAGGTCCCAGCGGTCACGGACACTCGTGTGTGTGCCCCAGGGGTTTATGAACAGTGGGCATGGATATATTATGTTAACAGTGGGAGGAGTTTAATAGAATGTGGTTAAATAAAACCTGAGCCTACTCACTGTACGCATGACACAGATCTGCCTGAGTCCTTGTAAACATAAGATATACTTTAATCGCTGTGCCGCAAGCAGGAGTCTCATAGACATGTATAAACCTCAGCATAAGGAAATGCTTCTAATACATATGATTTTGTGCACACTGGAATTATAACAGAGAGCTAACACTTTGATTGAGCCTACCTCAGAGAAGAATGTCAAAAATAGTCACTAGTTAAGGAATGCTTAGCAACTAGCATCTGTTGGTACATAAAGCACAGAATGCAGGAGTCAGGACTACGTAGCAGCATATCCAGTATTAACCTGCACACTGATAGAAAAGATGAAAACATTATTTTTGTTCTTTCTGTACATGAAATTCCAGGAGAACTTTATCAATAAATGACACTAAAATTTCTGTACTGAAGCCTATGAATTTCAGCAATAAACTTCCAGTACTAACTATCCACTGTCAAGACAGAACTGTTTCAAACATTTGTTCTGAAAGGCATAAGATCCGACAAGTGTAATTGTTTTAAACTGTCGGATCTTAAGATGCAATACTGCGGCCGCCGCTGGGGGGAGTTCGCGTCGTAAACCAGCGTCGGGTATGCAAATTAGGAGTTACGGCGACCCCCGACGGTTTTTCAAGTTCGCTACGTCGCCGCTAGTCTAGTTTCCCGTTGCAAAGTTAGTGGTGTAAAGTATGGCCGTCGTTCCCGCGTCAAAATTTAAAAAATAACGTCGTTTGCGTAAGCCGTCCGGGAATACGGAATTACGCTACGCACGTCGCCGTTCAAAAAAATGACGTCACTTCGCGCAAAGCACGGCGGGAGTTCGGAAACGGAGCATGCGCGGTAGATCCGGCGCGGGAGCGCGCCTAATTTAAATGGCACACGCCCATTTGAATTGGCCCGCCTTGCGCCGGAGGCCGCCGGCGTAGGTTTTCATCGCAAGTGCTTGGTGAATCAGGCACTTGCGTTGAAAAATTGCGGCGGTGTAACGTATCTAGGATACGTTACGCCGCCGCGATTCTACGTGAATCTGGCCCAATGTACTTACAATAGATCCTATGTAGTGCAAACTAAGCACAGGGGTGCGTAAAGGAACAGAATACAGCTTGAAAAAGAAAACCACATCGCTGTTTTCAGATGAAGTACAGGACAACAGCCTAGATGAAGACAATTCGGATCCACGAGTTTAGGCACCAAAAATAAAGACTGATTCTACAAACACCAATACAGTGTTAATGAAGTAAAAAGTAGCTGTGTGATTATTTATTATACTATAATATTTACTGTAAACACAATTTACTTTTTTCTATTTTTTTAAAGAATGGAGATGTAGCATACTGAGGCTAATGTACCAAAGCATCAGTATTTACATTAAATCATGTGAAAAGTTCCTGTTTACTTATTTCATCAGCACATGATTGGATACATTATCTAAATAATTAAATAAGTGAATACACTTTTATTAACCATGTTGAATTCTGTCACAGTAAGGCCCATTTCACACTTGGGCACTTTTCAGGCATTTTAGCGCTAAAAATAACACCTGTAATGTGCCTGAAAATCTCCTCTCAAGCCACCCTAGTGTGAAAGCCTGAGTGCTTTCACACTGGGGCGGTGCGCTTGTAGGACAGGAAAAAAAGTCCTGCAAGCAGCATCTTTGGGGTAGTGCTGGAGTGATGTGTACACCCCTCCTCCACCGCCCCTGCCCACTGAAAAGCGCTTCTCCAGCCTCCATCACTCCATCACACAGGGACGGCAATTCTGTTAGCGGTAAAGCGCCACTCGTTTTAGCTGCACTTTACCGCTGTTATAGTGGCACTTTTCAGTTAAAAGCACCCCACTAGCGGTCGAGGAAAGGGTTAGGGGTCTAACTGGTAAATGTATCATATTATGTATTATTATTATTAGTGGTTAAGGGTGGCGTCCAAAAGAAACTCAACGGTACAAGCTGTGCCTAAAGAATGGAGATAGAGGCTGGAGAACTATTCACCAGTATTGCCTGCAGGCTCCCTGTTGCTGATTTTTTTCTTATTTTTGACTTACCATACTATATTTTCTGCAATGTGTCTCTATGTGGAGATGGCCATCTTAATACAAGCAAGGTTTTGTTTCCTGGCATCAGACTTGCTTCCCTCTTGACCTATGATTTGATGAATGCTGGTGGAATATATTAAACAAGATTTTTACAATGTAGGTATACAGCTGTAATGCTCAAGACACATGAGGTACATTACGAATTTTCAGGACAAAATCAAGACAAAGGCTAAATCTGGTAGGGTACTGCTTAACCTCCCTGGCGGTATGATTCTGTCTGGAATTACATACCAAAAGCGGTACAATTATTTTGCAAGGAAATTTGGCGTTTTATACTGAAGGCCTGCAATTCTAAGGCCCCATACACACGATAGAATTTATCTGCGAATACGGTCCAGCGGACCGTTTCCGCGGATAAATCCTCTCGTGGATTTCGGCGAATTTTCATGCGATGGTGTGTACACACCATCGCATTGAAATCCGCGCCGAAATCCTCTGGCGATGACGTGTCGCGCCGTCGCCGCGATTATGACGCGGCGACGTGCGCGACGCTGTCATATAAGGAATTCCACGCATGCGTCAAATCATTACGACGCATGCGGGGGATCCCTTCGGACGGATGGATTCGGTGAGTCTGTACAGACCAGCGGATCCATCCGTTGGGATGGACTCTAGCAGATGGATATGTTGTGCATGTCAGCAAATATCCGATCTGCTGGAATCCATCCCAGGGGAGATTTATCCGCGGAAAAAGATCCGCTGGCGTGTACACACCATAGGATCTATCCGCTGAAACCCATTTGCTGGGATTTATCTGCGGATGGATTCTATGGTGTGTACGGGGCCTTAGGAATAACTCATTTAAATCTGACCAAACAAGAGTGTAGTAGGCATCCCGGGTATGATTTTTTTTAAAAAACAAAATTATAAATTATAATATAATAAATAATTATAAATAATTATAACAAATAATAATATAATTATAATAAAAATTATTCAATAATGTAATCAACGCAAAATCACTGAAATGTGCTCAGTTGCAGAATTGTCGCTGTCATTACTTTTATTTTTTTATGACAAATTTTCCCACAAATTGCTATCGCACAATTCTGCAAGTGATTATAATTTATGTTTTCTAGCTGCTCTAAAACTATTTTTGACATAAAGGGACACTTTTGGTTGCTATGGACAATCTACAGTTTACAGGCAGAAAGAACAGTTTTTATTATATAAAAGTACATGTTGGGCACTGGGCAGACCACTGTTTTACATAAAGTACTGTAATCTATAAGATTACAGTATACTGTATGTAATGTGTTTGTTTACTTTTTTGAATTTGGCGCCGTTCTCCGCCCCCGTGCGTCGTAACGTCGCAGGGAACGGAGATCAGCAGCATGCGGGGACACTGTGAATCGAGCGAGGACCCACTCGCTCACACAGCGGGGATGCATCGCTGGATCCAGGGACAAGGTAAGTAACTTGTCTGTGGATTCAGCGAGCAGGTAAGCCGCGCCGCTGCACACTCTGCACAGCTACCCCGAGCGTGACTCGGGGATACCGATCCTGGCATGGAAAATCCACCCCGAGTCACGCTCGGGGATACCGCCAGGGAGGTTAACCACTTCAGCTTGAAAGATTTGACTGCTCAATGACCAGGCCACTTTTTGCGATATGGCACTGCATCGCTTTAACTGACAATTGTGTGGTCGTGCGACGCTGGACCCAAAAAAAATTGATGTCCTTTTTTCCCCACAAATAGAGATTTCTTTTGGTGGTATTTAATCACCTCTGTGGTTTTTATTGTTTGCACTATAAACAAAAGAAGAGCGACGATTTTGAAAAAAACACAATGGCTCGGGTTCACAAAGCACTTACGCCGACGTATAACAAGTTACGCCGACGTAAGTCCAAATGTGCGACGTCGTATCTGTGCGCAAGACCCACAAACAGAGATGCGCCTAAAACCAGGCTACACCCCCCGACGTATCTTGCTTACGCCGGCGTAGAGTGGGCGCACATTTAGGCTGGGAGCATGGTGCTGCTCCCATTGATTAGTCCTTCAAATATGCAAAAGAGGGAAATACGGCGATTCACGAACCTGCATGCGCCCGACGCAGGCTACAAGAGGTGCGCGTAAGTTGTACGTCCGGCGTAAAGTTAAGCCTCATAAAGGAGGTGTAACCCAGCAGCAGACATGCAAAGGTCTGCACCAGGGAACACAAGCCGGCCAAGCCGGCGTATTTTACGTTGGACGTGTGTGTGGCTGGGCGTAGGTTACGTTCATGGCGTACGCAGTGATCCGGCGTATCTTAGGCATTTTTTTCCGACGTGGTTGTGAGCATGTGCAGGGGTATACGTCCACGTCACGGCGCATGCGCAGTTCGTTAAACGTACTTGTCTGGCGCTCAGACCATCATTTGCATGGGGTCACGCCTCATTTGCATGGGTTTGCATGGGTCAAGCCCACTTCCACCTACGCCGGCCTGCGCCTCCGAAGCCTACGCCACACCGGCACAGCGTTGGGAGCATTGGCTTCCTGAATTCCATGCTTGCCTCTCTGCGCTGCGTCGGCGTGGCGTATGCGTTACGGCGGCGTAATGTGCGCCCAACTCTCTGTGAATCCGGGCCAATATCTTTTTGCTATAATAAATATCCCACATTTAAAAAAATATATATTTTTCTTTCCCTCAGTTTAGGTCGATATGTATTCCTCTCCATACTTTTGGTAAAAAAAATTGCAATAGGCGTAGATTAGTTTGCGCAAAAGTTATAGCGTCTACAAAATAGGGGATAGATTTATGGCATTTTTATTTATTTTATTTTTTTACTGGTAATGGCGGCGACCTGCGATTTTTTATCAGGGCTGAGATATTAGGGGGACACATCGGACACTTTTGACACATTTTTGGGACCATTGACAATTATACAGCGATTAGTGCTATAAAAATGCACTGATTACTGTATAAATGTCACTGGTAGGGAAGGGGTTAACACTAGGGGGCGATCAAGGGGTGAAATGTGTTCCCTCACTGTGTTCTAACTGTATGGGGGGGGATGGGACTAACTAGGGGAAGAGAGAGATTGGTGTTCATACATTGTATGAACACATGATCAGTCTCCTCTACCCTGAAAGAAGTGGGATCTGTGTGTTTGCACACACAGATCCTGGTTCTTGCTCTGTCACGAGCGATCGCGGGTGCTCGGCAGTCATCCTGCCCGCCGGACACTCGCATCGGCTCCGGTGGCGCGCACCCCTAGTGACCAAAAGGCGAAGCGATGCAAGGTAATATCGCTTCGCCCAGCCGTGCCATGGTCGGCAAGATCTGTGGTCTTGGAGTGCAGTGGGGGTGTAAAACAGTGGGCACCAGTCACTCTTATTGTGACTAAAGATTATTTTTTTACCATTAAATTAATGAGATAGGGCAAAGGGCTCCAGATATCCATGCTCTATACAGACTCAACTAACTGCTTAGCAAAACAAGGGCCTTCAAGCTATAACCAGAATTATGTAATTTGTTCTCCTGTAAACAGGGATTGGACAGTAATTGTATAACTTTCTGGTGAGTTACTTGTCTGGCTACCAGGCTGCAGCTTAACACAGTTTTCCATAACACCTCCGGCTGAATTCTATACTTGGAAAACTGTCACACCTATCCCCCAGCCTACTCGTCCTAGGAAAAATAAGCCTTCCTTATGCATCAGGCCTAGGAGGACAGCAGGACTGATACATCCACTCCCCAGACCAGGGCCTGTGGGAATGGTGGGAAGACATTCACAATGTCAACTCAAATCTTTATACCCTTCCCCAGGGCCCAGCATATACCACTGACTAGTGGTTGGCCATGGAAGGACACAAATAATCATAACTTAGACTTACTACCTCTTCCCACTATATTGCCAGGACACACCTCAGCAGTAGGCAGAAGTAGACAGTCAGGTTGGGTTCAAGGAAGAAACGCCAAGACAGTTTCCCTTAATTAAGCTCTTATGTGAATACAGTCAGGCAATACTAATTTTAGGGAGACACTTTTACTTAAGACAGGGTGGCTATAGCAATAAGAAGCAGATCATCACTTTTTGAGTTCAGACCCACTTTAAAGGCTACATTTACCTTTTAAAAAAATAAAAATAAATGTGCATTTTTTTGCAGGTAAAGGAGTCTGTAAAGCATTGCGTCTGCAATCAGCAGATTGTAGGTGCAATGCCAGGCTCCAGCAGACTGTCAGTAGAGCTGTCTACCAATACTTCCAATACAGTCAGGCAGTTACTGAGTTACGCAGCACCCTGGCAGTTAATTGAAAACTACAAGCTGTCTGCCGTAATGGATGACAATATTTGTACAGTAGTTCATTCATTCACAGAACACTGTTTTCAAATTGTAACAGCGGATGTGAGGAGAAAATCCCCCAGCCACTGTCACAGGGAGGGGGTCTGGAGGTGAAGTGGTGGATGCTCAACATGTTGCCTATTACACCCTAAATATGGTTGTATCATGTAACAAGTTGAGAAAGATGAAATTATCCTTTAAACTATGAAGAACAGTGACAATCCAACATGAGAGCCTATTGAGCCAAATGGCTCAAACCATAGGGAATATCAGCCTAATATGTAATGAAAAAATGACAAAAGATATTGGAGGAGGTGGGCCTTTAAATGGTTGTTCCCATGGGTATACTGAAGTATATAACAAAATACGTATCGATATATAAAAAAAGAGGGTTTTTTATTTTTACATATAATATATCATATCAAAACACAAGGGCAACAAATCAGCCCACAAGAGTAAAAACATTAGAATGTATCAGACCAGATGTAACACATGTCAAACGTAGATTGCCTACATGTTTTGCGGTGCAAGCTGCTTCTTTAAGGCTTTATTAGCTAGATTCACGTACGGCGGCTCTTCTTTAGGTCGGCGTAGCGCATCCCATTTGCACTACGCCGACGTAAGATAGTGAGGCAAGTACTGTATTCACAAAGCACTTGCCTCCTAAGTTACGTCGGCGTAGCGCAAATGGCCCAGCGTAACCCCGCCTAATTCAAAATAGGCAGGTAGGGGGCGTGTTGTATGGTAATGAATTCACAATTCATTACCATAGATGTAAATGAAGCGCCGATCGTACGGCGCATGCGCGCGCATGCGCGCGCATGCTCAATATCATGTCGCAAATACTCCTTGCTTTCGACGTGAACGTGACCTACGCCCAGCCCCATTCTGAATCGGCTTACGCAAACGACGTAAACGACGTGAAATTTGACGGCTGTCCCGACGTCCATACTTAACATTGGCTGCGCCATCTTTTTGGTGGTTTATCTTTACGCCTGAAAAACGCCTTACGTAAACAGCGTAGCGACGGGCGTACGTACGTTCATGAATAGGCATATCTTACTAATTTCGGTCAGCGTAAATATGCAGCTAAGATACGACGACGTAGGAGACTTACGCCAGTCGTATTTTAGCAAGATTTAAGTGTATCTCAGTTTGAGAATACGCTTAAAGATACAACGGCACGGATTCGGACTTACGACGGTGTATCTAGTGATACGCCGTCGTAAGTGTTTATGAATCTAGCTGTATGTGTCCATATCTGATACAAAATATCTTAAAAATCTGGTTTGAACGTGTTCCAGCTAAGGGGAGAATATCATTGACATCTTGTTGGTATGGAGGAGAGGTAAACCATGCCTCAAAACCAAAATATGTCTCTATTGGGAAACAATATACTCAGATATGAGAGATAGGATTCAAGATATTTACCAAAAAGTCAACAAATTTGTTAACGTCTAACATGTGTTACATCTGGTCTGATACATTCTAATGTTTTTACTCTTTATATACTTCAGAATGCCCATAGGGACAACGATTTAAAGGCCCACCACCACCAATATTTGTCCTTTTTCATCCTTTAAACTATATTGTTCCTTTTAGAACGTTTATAACAGAACAACAGGCAGACTCTCACTTAGCACAAAGGAGGGTGTGACTTTTAATTAAACATTACAAGCCAGAGTTTCTAATTAGGCTTTTTAATATGTAAATAATTGACCAGTGGAGGAGTGATTTTACTCTGGAAAAATGCACTAGCAATTTAAACATGCATTGTTACTGTATTAAGAACACAGAGTCTTGCAACATACTGTATGCTTTGCTTAACACCTAGCAGGCTTATTTCTTATCTAACCAGTTCCTATCCTAAACTAAGTACAAAATACAACATATAAATTGATGTCAATAAGATAACCTGAAACAGCTGAAAGTGATTCAAAGAAGGGTTATTGTGTCATTGACTAGAGATTGCATCTCATTTCCATCTGTTTCCGGTTATCCCCTTGGTAACCTAGTAAGGTATTGTATACACATTTAAATTTAAAGTAAGCCTGTATGCACTAAAATGGTCAATCGAGCACCTAGAGGTACCTGTACCAACCTTTCTTCATCAGTGTTCCAGAAATCCTGTAATATCCTGTAATATGGAGTGCCTAATTTTGAATTGAGTGCCCTATGGTTTCGGGGTTCTGAAGCACTCATGAAGGCATTGGAAGGCATTTGAAGGCAACTCCTTCCATTTTTAAAGTACTGTATGCAAAATGTCCCTTTAAAAGGAAACTATAATGGCTCGGCATTAATGTAGAACTAAAGCAAAATGTTCTTTTTAATTTTGGATAAAGTAAGGGACGGTTATAACCCCTGCTGTTTTTTTTTGCCATCTGTGTTTGATTGGGGAGATGTCCCTTCACTTCATTGTCAAAACAGCAAATGAGAGGAAATCCCTGCAAATTAAGGGAATCTCTTGGGGGCCCCATACCTTACCAGAACTAGTGTTTCCATTGGAAGATTTTCCCTCTATACTGTTCTGGGGACAATCCAAAATGAAGGATTTCCTTTTACTTTCACTTTCAATTATAATGGTAAACAAGATACATATAGCTAGATTCAGAAAGAGTAGACCTAACTCTGAATCTACGCCGACCTAGGTTTAAGTGTATTCTCAAACAGAGATACGCTTAAACCTATCTAAGATACGACGGCTTGCGCCGTCCTATCTTAGATTGCAATATTTCAGCTGGCCGCTAGGTGGCGCTTCCATTGCGGTCGGCGTAGAATATGCAAATCAGTAGATACGCCGATTCACGAACGTACGCTCGGCCGCCGCAGTACATTTACGCTGTTTACGTAAGAGATACGCCACATAAAGTTAGAGCTAGGCCCTAGTTGGCCTAGCCAATGTTAAGTATGGCCGCCGTTCCTGCGTCAAAATTTGAAATTCTTACGTCGTTTGCGCAAGTCGTCCGTGAATAGGGATTTACGTAGTTTACGTCCACGTCGAAATCAATAGGCCCGTGCGGCGTACTTAGCCGCAATGCACACTGGGAAATGTAGGCGCCCGGCGCATGCGCAGTTCGCAAAGAACGTAAAAAACGTAAGGTCAAGCCCCATTAACATAAAACACGCCCCCTCAAACACATTTGAATTAGGCGCCCTTACGCCCGCCGATTTAGGCTACGCCGCCGTAACTTAGCAGGCAAGTACATTGTGAATCATGTACTTGCCTCGCTAACTTACAACGGCGTAGCTTAAATTCCTTAAGCTACGCCGCCGCAAAGTTGCGGACATGTACGTGAATCTACCTAATAGAGAGGATGAATTTCCTTAATGGGGGGGGGGGGCACAGGCATCAATAAAAACCTTAAGAGGAAAACAAACAGAGGGCTCACCAGCCTTGTGCATTACCTTTGCAACACTTTAATGTATATAGAATAAAAATTCATACTCACAATTGAGTATTGAGTCAAGCATAAAACGCACAGTCCATCAATTACATCCTCCAGCAAGATCAGCTGGCCAGTGACAATGGTGGGATGTGTAGTCCAAAAGCAGCTAAATCAATAAAAACCTGACAGGTGCTGTAATCCCTCGCCACTCTGTCTGAAACTAAAACAAAAGGTTTTGCCATTAGTTATACTTTAACTATTTGCCCAAACCCACACCACAATTACCAATTCTTTTAAAAAAAAAAAAAAATAACCTTCAAAGTCTTTTTTACGTACCTGAGTTTACCATCATATGACACCTCTTCCAGAAGTGAAGGCCGCTGATCCACCCTTGCAGTCCTGGCTCCCTGAAGGATCTTGTTGCAGCCTCTAGTACTGTGACATCATGGCACTCTCTTTATTGGTAAAGGATCCTGAGAGGTCCTTTAAGAGGCCATGTAATTAACGTTTTCCTCAGCTACTAGGAAGCACCCAAGTAATCCAGAATGCAACATGGGCACTGTAAGAAGGACTCTCTCACACTACAGACAAGATGGAAGTAGACCCAGTCTGTGACATGACTAGAATTTAAGGTAAAAAAAGGGGGCTGTTCGTTTAATTTTTATTTTTATTAACTGAAGGAAGGGAAAAGGGAAGGTTGTTTTAGGGAGGAGGCATTTAGTTAACAATGTTCTTTTTTTTCTACAGACTGGCTAAGCACAGCCACTTAAAGGGGTTGTAAAGGTTCGTTTTTTTTTTCTAAATAGGTTCCTTTAAGCTAATGCATTGTTGGTTCATATCCTTTTCCTTCGTTTTCCCTTCTAAATTTTTTTTTTCTTTGCCTGAATTTCTCACTTTCTGTTCCTCCTCAGTAAGCTGTTCTGGATGACTAACCCCCAGCCAGAACAGCTCGGATGATGGGGGCAAGCTTACTGAGGAGAAACAGGAAGTGAGAAATTCAGACAAAGAAAAAATAAATTTAGAAGGGAAATCGAAGGAAAAGGTAAGTGAACCAACAATGCACTAGCTTAAAGGAACCTATTTAGAAAATAAAAAACAAACCTTTACAACCCCTTTAAAGCTCCACCTGCTTTCAAATTGAAAACACAAAATGTGAATATGCAATATGTCATATTTGGATTGAAAAGAACAGTTACACACTACACAAGCATTTGTTAGATCCAAGTCTACAATTCACTCCGTCTGATCCAAACCTAAGCCAAGAGTGAAGTATAAGTTCACCATTCGTGATTAGTAATTATCAGGTCTTGCCATTTAACAAGTTTAGCTTTATCATCAGAAAATCTAACAATGAGAGCATTTAGCTCACATGAAAATAAATTATATAAGTCCAATTTTTACAGATTTAAACTGCTGTAAGGTGACTAGTACAGAGTGCTTACATGGTACTGTGAAGAAAAAGGGGGAGGAGCAAGCAAAAAGATCTTTCTCTCTCCAGAGCTGCCGCTCATATGATGATTGTCCCCCTCCCCAGGGCAGGACTTAGGGTGGTGGGGGCCCCTGGGCTTGAGTGTTGAAGGGGCCCCCTGGAGCCTGAGAATTGGGGGGGGAGAAGATGTTGAGCGAGGGGGGGGATCATAGTTGTTGAGCGAGGGGGGGCGCATTAAAGTTGTTGAGCGGGGGGGGCGAATTGAAGTTGTTGAGCGGGGGGGGGGGCGCATTAAATTTGTTGAGCGGGGTGGTGCCTCTCACCTGTGCACAGAATTTGTCGGCTCTCTTCCCTTAAGCAAACATCCATACACCACTCCGGTTCCTCCTGGGGGGGTTTTGCAGTTGTTGAGCGGGGGGGGAGTGCCTCTCACCTGTGCTGACAGCCGGGCCCACAGACTGTCATTAGCCCGGCTGTTGGCTTTCTTCCCTTCAGCAGCCACAGTCTTCCACACACCGCTCCAGTTCCTTCTGCTTCCGTGCTGCCTCCTCTTGCAGTGCGGGAAAATTAACCCTTTCGCGGGACTGCAGGAAGAACCTGTCTGTGCGGGAAAGTCCCACAGAATCCGTGCGTGTTGGGAGGTATGCGCAGGGCCGCCATCAGGAATTTTGGGGCCCCTTACTAGGGTTGCCACCTGTCCAGGAATCACCCGGACAGTTCGGGTTTGGGATCTTTTGTCCGGGTTTCAGTCTGCCTGAAACCCGGACACATTATTTAGACTGGGCTGTGGCTCCCCAAGTAACTGAGGTAGTCACACAAAAATCTGTTGCCATTCGGGAGATGCGGGCTGCTGTCTGGGGGCAGGTTTAGCATCACTGAGGGGGAGCCATGATGTCAGCAAGAGCAGTTTGGCCACACCCACTGTTTGCCGCAGCGCGCTGCATTACCACTCGCCTTGAGGCACCCAAAGGTGCCCCAGGTCTTTTATAATCCTATTGTGTATACTACAAAAAAAATGTGCCCTGTGCCGCTAAAGTGTTCGGGTTTGGCTTGAAGAAAAGGTGGCAACTCTACCGGGGGGGGGGGGGGTGCTGCCGCCTGAAATTGAGAAGTGGGTGGGGCCTTTACAAAAAAAAGAAGAAATAAAGAAAAATATATATACAGTACAGACCAAAAGTTTGGACACACCTTCTCATTGAAAGAGTTTTCTTTATTTTCATGACTATGAAAATTGTAGATTCACACTGAAGGCATCAAAACTATGAATTAACACATGTGGAATTATACATAACAAAAAAGTGTGAAACAACTGAAAATATATTTCATATTCTAGATTCTTTAAAGTAGCCACCTTTTGCAGCAGACACATCTCTAGAACTGTTAAGAGGAGACTGTGTGAATCAGGCCTTCATGGTAGAATATCTGCTAGGAAACCACTGCTAAAGAAAGGCAACAAGCAGAAGAGACTTGTTTGGGCTAAAGAACACAAGGAATGGACATTAGACCAGTGGAAATATGTGCTTTGGTCTGATGAGTCCAAACTTGAGATCTTTGGTTCCAACCCCCGTGTCTTTGTGCGACGCAGAAAAGGTGAACGGATGGACTCTACATGCCTGGTTCCCACCGTGAAGCATGGAGGAGGAGGTGTGATGGTGTGGGGGTGCTTTGCTGGTGACACTGTTGGGGATTTAATCAAAATTGAAGGCATACTGAACCAGCATGGCTACCACAGCATCTTGCAGCGGCATGCTATTCCATCCGGTTTGCGTTTAGTTGGACCATCATTTATTTTTCAACAGGACAATGACCCCAAACACACCTCCAGGCTGTGTAAGGGCTATTTTACCAAGAAGGAGAGTGATGGGGTGCTGCGCCAGGTGACTACCTCTCAGGGTTGGACTGGGACAAAAATTTGGCCCTGGACTTCATCCAGACCGGCCCACTTTAATTTTGCAAACATGCACAAAAACATTATTTCATCAGTGACCATGACCAGCAGTGGCAGTACATAAATTAATTCATGCTTGTGCCCTCCTTTATTGCAGAAATATTACAGGAGAGGGTCAGAGACTGCAAAACGTACTACAGGCAAGGGTCAGAGACTGCAAAACGTACTACAGGCAAGGGTCAGAGACTGCAGACATAGTACAGGAGAGGGTCAGAGACTGCAAAACATACTACAGGCAAGGGTCAGAGATTGCAAAACGTACTACAGGCGAGGGTCAGAGACTGCAAAACATACTACAGGCAAGGGTCAGAGACTGCAGACACAGTACAGGAGAAGGTCAGAGACTGCAAAACATACTACAGGCGAGGGTCAGAGACTGCAAAACATACTACAGGCAAGGGTCAGAGACTGCAGACATTCTACAGGAGATGGTCAGAGACTGCAGACATGCTACAGGAGATGGTCATAGACTGCAGACATGCTGCAGGAGATGGTCAGAGACTGCAGACATGCTACAGGAGATGGTCAGAGACTGCAGACATGATACAGGAGACGTTCAGAGACTGCATACATGCTACAGGAGATGGTCAGAGACTGCATACATGCTACAGGAGATGGTCAGAGACTGCATACATGCTACAGGAGATGGTCAGAGACTGCATACATGCTACAGGAGATGGTCAGAGACTGCAGACATGCTGCAGGAGATGGTCAGAGACAGCAAACATGCTACAGGAGAGGGTCAGAGACTGCAAACATGCTACAGGAGAGGGTCAGAGACTGAAAACATGCTACAGGAGAGGGTCAGAGACTGCAAACATGCTACAGGAGAGGGTCAGAGACTGAAAACATACTATAGGAGAGGGTCAGAGACTGCAAACATACTACAGGAGAGGGTCAGAGACTGCAAACATGCTACAGGAGAGGGTCAGAGACTGCAAACATGCTACAGGAGAGGGTCAGAGACTGCAAACATACTACAGAAGAGGGTCAGAGACTGCAAACATACTACAGGAGAGGGTCAGACAGTGTGCGGACATAATTGGGCTGAAATTGCACCCGGGTGACATGTGCATTGCACAGATCGCACAGCGTGTTCCTGTGTTTTTCACTTTGCTGCACTAACTTGGCTGGAAGGGGGGCATTAGTTTGGGCACCTGGAGCATTTGTGCACATCACTTGTGGGGTACCAAGGTCCACCCCCCTCTGTGGCAGACAGTATCTCTTTGATTTGAGGGGGGAAGGAGAGGATATGTGCTAAGGGGGGTGGATTTCATATACAAGCCCCCTTGTAGCACAAGTCCTAAAGTGCCCCCTAAAACATATCCTCTCCCCCCAAATCACTCAAAGTGAACTGTAGGCTTGTTCTCCACCACCTCTGGAAAACTTACTTTACAGTCGTTCAGGCAGTCTCAGACGAGCAGCTTTGACTCGGCAGCATGGTGAGCCTCCTCCTCCTCTGTGTACACAGGAAATATCACACAGCAGGAGAAGGAGGGGGCGGGCTCAGTTCTCTCCACTGCACTCTGCAGTCAGCTATGTGTGTGTATCAGGGCCAGGCAGCCGGGGACTGCGGGGAGAGATGTCGGCTGACTCGGCTCTCTCTGCAGTAAAAAGTGTAGCTCGTAGCAGCGTGCAGGAACGAAAACAGCCCGCACAAGCTGCGGCTCAGCAAGCCCTCGCTTATACAGTACTCTGAGGCCTCGTACACACGACAGAGATTCTCGGCAGAATTCGCCGAAAAACTCGGTCAAAACCCGGATTCTGCCGAGAATCTCTGTCGTCTGTACAGTTTTGGCTCGATGGAGCCGCCGAGGAACTCGACGAGAAAAACCTACGTTAGATCTACCGGTAACGGTATTTCTACGAGCCTTCCAGGACGGCACACCAGAGAGATAAGGGCTCCTCCCACAGGAAACACAATCAATTGACAAGTTTGTTATAAGTTCCCAACCACCCCCTTGCTCCTCAGTATTTAATAAAGTAATCTTGAACTGGTTCACAAGGGGCACCCCATCGGTACTTACCATTTAGCATATAGCTTACCTTTCTTTACATAGGGTGGGTAGTAGGCCTGCCGTCCTGGAAGGCTCGTAGAAATACCGTTACCGGTAGATCTAACGTAGGTTTTCTCCTACGCCTTCCAGGACGGCACACCAGAGAGGATATAAAAGAACTCAGGCCTACTTTAGGGTGGGACCCTTGCCTGCAAGGTCTTTCTGCTAAACGTCAGAGTCTGACTCTGTTTCACCACCTCCACTACCTAGTGTGTGATGAAGGTATCCTAGCTGGATCATGTAATTGACCTGCAGGTCCGCTCCACCTATGTCCCTGTCTCCATTTCGGATGCAGGACCTAGGTGGCATGTGCTCTCAAAGAAAAATCTGAGAGCCTGTGAATTATTTAAGATAGAAGGATTGGCTGTGCCAATATTCTAGCCATCGTGGTCAATAATGTCTGCAATTGCTGCATAGGACCATCAAAAAGTTTAATCAGAGATTTGTTCTGTGGCACAAGGGACTACTCTGATCGACCAAGAAAAAACATCTGGTTACAAGCCAGTGGTCTGTTCAGGAGAATGGTTTAGAAAAAAAAGGGTCTCCTGACGGACAATCCTTGTGGGTCCCCTTTTTGTCCGCCATAGTCATGGTGAAACAAGGAAATCAACCCACTCAAGGATACTAGATTATGGAAAGCTTATTCCCTGGACTCAAATGACTGGGCAGGTATGTACCCAAGTAGGGCATTTGGTGTGTTCCTGCACCTTCAAGGAGGGGTGGTTCCCCTTCAGTTCACCTGCCCCCCTCCATTCATCAGAATGCATGTGCCTCTATAGAGAGGACACCTACTGGTCAGTGTCAGGTCCACAGGATGTCTTGGCGTGGCTCACTCCTGCGCCCGCCCACTTGTGCCGACCAACCCCCTGTCTCCAACGCACACTGCTAGACAGGTCAAAAACGGCTGCTATGCAAGCCTGTTGGCAAGTAAGTCCAATCACCCCCTGGTCATTTCCAACTTCTGGTTCTCTTCCCATCTGAATGCTGACATGTCAGATGTGAATCTGTTCTATATCCCCCAGCTCCTTATAGTCCTGCTGGCAGATGCGTTAAACTATGCATGAAGGAGCCTGGTAAGAACTGCGAGTAACCACTGCATTTTTTGGCATATAAAACAAAAGGTACCAGGGGAAGCAACTCTCCACAGCACCCCTGTGCACAACCCGCAGGCACAATTCGCCCTACACTCTCAGGGCAAATTACGTGAGTGCCGCACGCCAACAAAATACAATATTTTGTAAATACACGGCGTCTGAGTGCATAATCTACTCCAGGCACCAGAGAGTGCCAAGTTAAGCAGATCCCTACCATAGGGTTAGTTCTATAGTAGGAGTAAGAAACGAATATTGGTTAGTCACATCCAGTTCGTCCAATGGGGTGACCTGAAGGATACATACCGAGCTGTAAATTTATCGGATTGGGTGAACTAGTCAGATAAGCTCTGATGTTGTATCCTCAAGCAACCAATTTCTAACAGCGTAACCCCTCTTTTTTATAACCCTGATAGGTGATTTTTATGACCTTCTTCTAGTGTCCTATAACCCTACTGGGTTCCGGTCTAGGGCATGTCTCTGGCATGCCTAGATGTAAAGGACTGAATCTTTTGCCATCAGAAATCCTGTTCCTTCCATGTGTATGGAAAATAAGGTCTGAAATAAAGTGACAGATATATAATTAATATCACAGATATACAGGTCATAAATCTTAAATTTCTGAAGGGTAGCCAGCTTAGGTTTAATATGGAACATTAAAACAGGAAGACACACCCAGCTTTCACTGTTATATTTTCTGATATACAGTCACCTGTAGGACAAAGAAGACACAAATCAAACTTAGAATGTTGTGTATTTCTAATATGTAATAAGATACCATGTAACCTAAGCAAAGGGAAGGGACAGAGGCTCCAATGTGAGCTTCTGATGCTTAATAGGTTAGGGTCCTTCATCCAACTGAAAGGACAATAGCAATTATGGCGTTTTTCTGAGTAATTAAACACAGAAGACACGGGCACCTTCCAATGCTGTGTTTTTCTGATGTACAGCAAACTAAGGTAATAAGTTCAAAAACAGGAAGACAAGGACAGCTTCAGTGTTGTGTATTCCTGATACCGACCGCAGTACGGTCCTATAACCAACAGAAAAATTACTAACACCTCTTGCGTATTTTCGATGGTCACGAAAAAGCAGTGGCATAGCCAGTATGACCACACAAAAAGACATATGTGTCCCCCAACTGTGTATTGCTGGTGCTAGACCACCTGCAGTCATGACCAGAGAGTGGCACCAACACACTTCAAATCATTAACAGGGTATGGGACCTAAGACAGAAACGTTACCAACAATAACATTGTGCATTTCTGTTTAACAAGACAACCCCGTCATATACCCGGCAGAAATGTCACTTAATAAAAACTCAATGCTGTGCGTTTCTGCCAGTAATGCTGTGTATTTTTTGATTAGAGAACCTGCACAGCTATACCACAGAATGTTGTCGGCCACTCAACAGAAAAGTCACTAGCCAGACGCCCAATGCTGTGCGTTTCTGAATAGCAACAGTATACGGTTACTGAACCCACAGAAGTGTCATTCCCAGCAATACAATGTTATGCATTTTTTGATTAGAAACTTGTACAGTTATATGACCAACAGAATGTTGCTGACCACTTAATGTGTTACTTAATGCAACCTTGTAGGGTCATCTAATCAACAGAAATGTCACTAGCAACTGAAAGCTTAATTCAGTGCATATCTGAATAGCCACCGTGTACGGTCACTTAACCTACATAAATATCCACTACAATATTGTGCGTTTTCTTACTTAGCAAAATTGTACAGTCATATAACCAGCAGAAATGTCGCTATCAGTCACTCAAAGACATGTGTTTCTGATAAGCAGTAGTGTAACATTACATAGTCAATATTATGCATTTCTGATGAACCATAGGATATTTATATAACAGAAAAGACACAAGATAAACTTCCAATGTTGTGCGTTTCTGACTAGCAACCTTGTAAAGTCGCATAACCCACAGAAATATTACTATCAGTAAACTATGTTGAGCATTTCTGAATAGCAATGGTGTATGGTTATATAATAGAAGTGTCACCAACATATCAATGTTCTGCGTTTTGGTAAGCAACTGTGTGCCATTACATAATCAACATTATGCATTTCTAGTGAGCCATAGGATAGCATTTCTGATGCGGTCAGGCCAACAATCTATCCTAGGCAGAGCCTGAACTCCAGATACTAATCCTTCCCTCAGTGGAGGAATATGGTAGTTCCAATAATGGAAGTCTGAGGTGTGTGATCATACCACACTAGTGGTAGCTGCTATTTTACCATGCATAAGTCTGAGTAGTTGTAGCTGATCCATACACACAGGTGGGAGCGAGTCCAGGCCTTTAAGGTCTTAACGAGCACAGACCCAGCGATCAATTAGATCTCTAATGCAGAGGTGATCACAATCTTAGGCTGGAGGCAATCAGACACCTGTAGGGCTTCATACTAAATACAGGCTAATTTTCATAGCCTTAGCACAGAGGTTTGCAGAGAAAAAAACTCTTAATTAAGGGTTTCAGGCTCACATTTTCTGCTTCTCATACAGCCCTGGTGGTTTTGTTGCCTAAGCCACCAGAGGTTTATTGATTAACTCTTATACACTGATAGATATAGTAGCAGTGTAAGGAGGAGATGATAGGCAATCAGACACCTGTTGGAACTTGGGAAGATGTTGCCACTAATAAGCAACCTCCTCAAGGGTAATATATATACATTTAAGATGTCCCCTATGAGTGCCTGTCCACCCCCCTTAAGAGTTTAGGAGGTAGGTTTTTTGCGGGGCTAAAAACCTCTAACAGCACCATTGTAAGCTGTCAGGTTCATGGCAGTTGGCTCTAATCCTTTAGGGATTAATGGAGTGGATAAAAAACCACCACCCCGGATTGAGCCTTGCTCAGGCCTTTATATGAGATTATTCTAGGGACTTCTATAAAGTCCTCAGAGGCCGATTTTTCCCTGCAGAAGTCCCCCCAGATCCACTAGGGTGAATGGGGCGTCCTATTCTGCTCGGCTCCCCCTTAACCTCCCTGTCTTCCTTAGTTTCCTTTACTGGACTAGAGGGAATAACTGTGAAAGCGGGGGGAAGGGCACTAGATCCCATTCAGACAAGGCCTTCCTGGGAGGATGTGTCCTCTCTAGGGATAAGCTCCTCTATGTCAGACCTTAAGTTACTGGCTGCCTGGTGGCTACACGGAAAGTTTGTAAAAAAAAAAATTCTTAACAAAAGGGCTTTGGGTGGGAATTTATCCTTACAGTACCCACACATTTATTTTTAGAGGAGCTTTGCCCTGTAGCGGCAGGAGATTGTTTATTTGGGTCTCCTGGGCTCCGCTGGGGAGATTAAAGACAAGAGATATACACTTTACTCTGTCCTCCCCTAGGACTGCAGGTTTGTACTGGGGAGGGGAAAAGGTGTTGAGAAATATACTCCAGCCTGTTCTGGCTGGCTCCGGGATCACAGACCCCTGAAAGCCAGGAGCTCTCACTCCCTTTCCTCCTCCCTTTCCAAGGGGGATTAGTACTCACCACACCCCGACCTGGATCTGCCTGCAGTCACATTTGCCTTCCTCTCCTCCTGTTCCATGAGGAGGTTGGCTGGGTCCTTGGCTTGCCGGTACCTGTGTTAGGGTTTATCCGCCGCCGACCCCCACCGCTCCACGCTGCTCTCCACGCCGAAGCGTCACTTCCGGGTTGCCCTGTAAGGAAACGCCCACGCTCCGGTGGCGCGGTTCCCGTTTCTCTCAGAGAGAGGCTTGGAGCACAATGCTCCTTAGTGGCAACCCCCCCCAGGAAGGAGAGAGCAGTATCGTGGCGGCTTTTTTGCAGAGGGACGATGGCTTTTTCACCACAGCTCAGAGCGCCCATGCATATCTTTGTGGCGACCTGTGAGCGACCGAAGCCAACAGGTTAGTTCAGCTCTCCCCGGCCTCCCTGAACCTGCCTCAACAGGGGTACCCTTCGACCTCACCGTCTCCAGGTAATATAAAACAACAAACGTGCCGCTGTGTTCGGGAGAAACACAATCAAAAATACTGAGGAGCATGGGGGTGGGTGGGAACTTATAACAAACTTGTCAATTGATTGTGTTTCCTGTGGGAGGAGCCCTTATCTCTCTGGTGTGCCGTCCTGGAAGGCGTAGGAGAAATAGAGAACATGTTCTCTATTTTCTCGTTGTCCTCGTTCTTCTATGGGAGAAGCCGGCCCGCCGAGCTCCTCGGCGGCTTCATCCCAAAACTCGACGAGGAACTCGACGTGCCAAGCACGTCGAGTTCCTCTGTCGTGTGTACGGGGCCTTACTATGATAAGCAGCGGTCAGCAGAGTGCAGAGACTCGGAGCTGTCACTGAAAATTGGCCCACTGAGGGACCAGCCCACCGGGAATCTCCCGGTCCTCCCGATGGCCAGTCCATCCCTGCTACCTCTTGAAGCTCATCAAGAGAATGCCAAGAGTGTGCAAAGCAGTAATCAAAGCAAAAGGTGGCTACTTTGAAGAACCTAGAATATGAAATATATTTTCAGTTGTTTCACACTTTTTTGTTATGTATAATTCCACATGTGTTACTTCATAGTTTTGATGCCTTCAGTGTGAATCTACAATTTTCATAGTCATGAAAATAAGGAAAACTCTTTGAATGAGAAGGTGTGTCCAAACTTTTGGTCTGTACTGTATATATAAAAAAAGGTGGTAGCCATCTGGGGCCCTGGGTACCTCCTCTGGGCCCTTTAATAAAAATAAAAAATAAACCTCTGGGCCCTTTAATAATAATAAAAAAATAAAAAATAAACATTTATAAAAAATACATAAAAAAAGAGAAGTTGCCATCTGGGGCCTCTGGGCCCATTAATAAAAAAATATATATATATAAACAAAAAGAAAAAAATAAACATTTATAAAAAATGGGGGGACCTCTGTAAAAAAAATATATATATATATAATTATTTTAATAAAAAATAAATAAAAAAAGGGGGGTTGCCTTCGGACCCCTAAAAAAAAAGGGGGGCCCTGGAGACCCCTGGGCCCTTTAATAATAATAATAATAATAATAATAATATATATATATATATATATATATATATATATATATATATATATATATTTTTTTTTATGTATATAAAAAATATATAAAAAAACATTTTTTAAATAAAAAATAAATAAAAAAAGAGGGGTTGCCGTCCAGGGCATTTTTTTTTAAAGGGGGCCCCCTATTGGGCAGGGCCTATGGGCTTGAGCCCAGTCAAGCCCAATGGTAAGTCCGGCCCTGCCCCTCCCCTCAGTTGCTGCTCTGCTAAGAGTAGGGGGAGTGGGGCAGTCCTGCAGAGCTGTGTTTGTTGCCACAGGTAGACAGGAGAGAGAAGCTGTTAGAAGGACTTGCATCATATGAGCAACCACTGCTAGAGGAGGCAGACATTGGATCAGGCACCTGTCAATCAACCTCCTGGAGGTACTCCTCCAGGGTCATTTGGGGCGGCTATCAGAGGATGCACAAAAACACAATATAATACCCATTTTTTTGGTAAAATATAAAAAGACGATGTTACACTGAGTAAATAGATAACTAACATGTCACTTTAAAATGACATAAACCCATGGAATGGCAACAAGCTACAGTACTTTAACCGCTTGCGGACCAGCCGCCGCAGCTATACTGCGGCAGGTTGGCTGCGCTGGGTGAACCATCGTAGCTGTACATCGGTCGCTTTAAGCAGGGCTAGCAGGCACACGTGCGCGCCCACTGCATCTAGGGAGTGCCGATGCTCGTGACTAGCGGTCATGATGTCCGCCGGCCGAGAGTGATCTCCGGACACGAGAGGCAGAACAGGGATGTGTGTGTGTGTAAACACACACATCCCTGTTCTTTGGGCTGAGGAAATGCAGATCGTGAGTTCCTAATAGCTAGGAACCACGATCTATCATTCCCTCTAGGTCAGTCCCATCCCCCTTCAGTTAGAACACACATTAGGGAACACAACCCCTTGATCGCCCCCTAGTGTTAACCCCTTCCCTGTCAGTGTCATTTTATGCAGTAATCAGTGGCTATTTATAGCACTGATCGCTGTATAAATGGTCCCAAAAATGTGTCAAAAGTGTCCGATGTGTCCTCCATAATGTCGCAGTCCAGATATGTGAATCTTAATGTGGACCCTTGTTTTGGGGGGTATACATTTGGAGCATTTGTTCAGGACATACAGTACTACTCTTATGGATGCTGTGCCAATGGCCCCCTTGTGCTCTTTCTGGAGGCCACTCTAATACAGGGAGTGTGTTACTGGCCAGATCACCAGGTGAGAACAAAGAGGGAAAAAAAGCCTAAAAAAACTAATGTAGCCTCCACATGTAACCATTGCAATTTATTACAGTTTTGGGTTTGGGTTTGGGTTTACTCATAATATGTCTTTTATGTCATTTGGAAGTTTTAATTTTTAAGGGATTTTTGTTTTAAAGCGGGAATTCACCCGAAAAAATTTTTTTAACATTAGATTGATGCTCATTTTGTCAAGGGGAATCGGGTAGTTTTTTAAAAATCGAAGCAGTACTTACCGTTTTAGAGAGCGATCTTCTCCGCCGCTTCCGGGTATGGTCTTCGGGACTGGGTGTTCCTATTTGATTGACAGGCTTCCGACAGGCTTCCGACGGTCGCATACATCGCGTCACGAGTAGCCGAAAGAAGCCGAACATCGGTGCGGCTCTATATGGCGCCTGCGCACCGGCTACTTTCGTAAAATCGTGACGCGATGTATGCGACCGTCGGAAGCCTGTCAGAAGCCTGTCAATCAAGTAGAAACGCCCAGTCCCGCAGCCCATACAAGGAAGCAGCGGAGAAGATGCATCTCTAAAACGGTAAGTACTGCTTCGATTGTAAAAAAAACACCAGATTCCCCTTGACAAAACGAGCCTCAATCTAATGTAAAAAAAAAGGTTTTTGGGTGAACCTCCACTTTAACTGCAATAGGCTCAAGCAACAGAACATCTGCCGATCTCAATTTGTTAGTAGCCACTTTTATTAAATCTGAGATATGCAATGAGACCAAATCAGGTCTAGTTTTATCTGCCGTTTTCTCCTTTTATTCCACCTTTACCATCCAGTTCCATCCTTTCTGTTTTCTTACATAATGCACTTCCTTATTTTCAATAGTGAAGGAAATATAATGCTGAGAACCGGACCTGGCTACTGCCTCCTCAAAGGTTTTCCTATAAGTGGAAAAGGGAAAGTCAGCACTGCCAATATTTCAAGGATATAGCTTATCCTACAATAGCTGGCAGTGCTGAGCTAGGCTTTTTTGTTGCCATACTAAGATGAAAGAAATCTATTTCCTGAAGTATTGTGTTAATATTTTGTTGGCAACACTTTAGTGACTCATAAATCAGAGCAATTTCATTTTTTATTAAGAAAATGTTACTGAAAAGAACCCTCTTTTTATATAAATGGACTTTTACAACAGAAAATTGATGTAAACTAGTAGTTTCTATTCAGTTTATTTTACTGGGCATTGCTGAATATTTAAGCTGTAAAACCATCAGCAATACTTTGTAAATGAAATAGATGTCTACTGAAATGAAAATGTATCTGTGCTATCATTCTATTGCGCCTACCAAACACCTATTCCTGGATGTTGTTTGTATTTCTATATGTACATATACTGTACATCAGGTATCCTGTAAAATATAACCCTCTTTATAGTGAGTAGGTATGCCAATATTTATGAAAGGCAATAATAATATTGGCAGTGTTATCTACGGATGGCAATTGTTCCTAATTTATCGACTGCAGAGTGATTGAAGCTGTTCATAAACTTTGCGCAAATTAATAAAATACTGTAAAAAGGACTAATGTTTATCCCGCATATAAAATGAACCTAATTGTAACATAGTCACCTAATTCCATAATGTCAACACATATTAGTAGGGATGAGCCGAACACCCCCCCGTTCGGTTCGCACCAGAACCTTTGAATGGACCGAACGTTCGCGCAAGCATTTAGAACCCCATTGACGTCAATGGGACTCGACGTTCAATTCAAAAGTGCTAATTTTTAAGCCCAATATGCAACTTATTGTCGGAAAACGTCTTTGAGAACCGGGACTTGCCCCAGGGAACATGTATCAATGGAAAAAAAGTTTTTAAAAACGGTCGTTTTTTTTTCTGGAGCAGCGATTTTAACCACTAACGCCCGCCCGCACGACTATTTTCGTCCGCAAAATGGCACGGACAGGCAGATGGGCGTATATATATGTCCTTGCCTTTCCACGGGTCGGGGGTCCGATCGGGACCCCCCCCCCCGCTGCGTGCGGTGGGCAGCTTACCTCGGGGAGCGATCCGGGACGACGGCGCGGCTATTCGTTTATAGCCGCTCCGTCGCAATCGTTCCCCGGAGCTGAAGAACGGGGAGAGCCGTATGTAAACACGGCTTCCCCGTGCTTCACTGTGGCGGCGCATCGATCGTGTCATCCCCTTTATAGGGGAGACACAATCGATGACATCAGACCTACAGCCACACCCCCTACTGTTGTAAAC
This sequence comes from Rana temporaria, assembly GCF_905171775.1. Lineage (NCBI taxonomy): Eukaryota > Metazoa > Chordata > Amphibia > Anura > Ranidae > Rana > Rana temporaria. The sequence continues at coordinate 540,484,635 of NC_053489.1, forward strand.
ACACACTAGGTGAAGCCTAACACGTTCAGCGCCCCCTGTGGTTAACTCCCAAACTGCAACTGTCATTTTCACAATAAAGAATGCAATTTAAATGCATTTTTTGCTGTGAAAATGACAATGGTCCCAAAAATGTGTCAAAATTGTCCGAAGTGTCCGCCATAATGTCGCAGTCACGAAAAAAAATCGCTGATCGCCGCCATATAGTAGTAAAAAAATTTTTTTTTTATAAAAATGCAATAAAAATATCCCCTATTTTGTAAACGCTATAAATTTTGCGCAAACCAATCGATAAACGCTTATTGCAATTTTACCAAAAATAGGTAGAAGAATACGTATCGGCCTAAACTGAGGAAAAAAAAATGTATATATGTTTTTGGGGGATATTTATTACAGCAAAAAGTAAAAAATATTGCATTTTTTCAAAATTGTCGCTCTATTTTTGTTTATAGCGCAAAAAAAATAAAACCGCAGAGGTGATCAAATACACCAAAAGAAAGCTCTATTTGTGGGGGAAAAAGGACACCAATTTTGTTTGGGAGCCACGTCGCACGACCCGCGCAATTGTCTGTTAAAGCGACGCAGTGCCGAATCGCAAAACCTGGCCTGGGCATTTAGCTGCCTAAAGGTCCGGGGCTTAAGTGGTTAATGATGCTTAAAGTGAAAAAAAAATTAAAAATTCCTTTAAATATCGTACCTGCTGGGTGTCTATAGTAGTGGCACGTGTTTAGAACTGTCCCTGCACAAAATGAGATTACTGTAAGAAAAAGTAATTTAAGACTGCTTGCAGCTTAATGTAATGTCTGGTCCCTGCAATATGGATGAAATCACTGAGACAAAATAGCATGGGTTTCTTTAGGTGCAAACTACAGAGCACACGTGCAGTACACACAAAGTAACTTTAGGTGCAAACTACAGAGCACAAGTGCAGTACACAAAGTAACATTAGGTGCAAACTACAGAGCACAAGTGCAGTACTGGTACACACAAAGCAACATTAGGTGCAAACTACAGAGCACAAGTGCAGTACTGGTACACACAAAGTAACATTAGGTGCAAACTACAGAGCACAAGTGCAGTACTGGTACACACAAAGTAACTTTAGGTGAAAACTACAGAGCACAAGTGCAGTACACACCAAGTAACATTAGGTGCAAACTACAGAGCACCAGTGCAGTACTGGTACACACCAAGTAGCTTTAGGTGCAAACCACAAAGCACAAGTGCAATACTGGTACACACAAAGTAACTTTAGGTGCAAAACTACAGAGCACAAGTGCAGTACTGGTGCACACAAAGTAACTTTAGGTGCAAATTACAGAGCACACGGGCAATACACCACGTGAGAATACTGCAGCTAGCACAATCAATGATAGACAGTAAATTAGGATAGGAAGAACTGATCTAGCTAAACTATACAGTGTATAAATATATGTACAACACCTGGGATGTATATATATCCTCTACACACTGTAACTTTAACTAAACTGACTATACTAGAAAAAAAGTTACTGGGCCGAGATTCATGAAACAATGGTGCAGATTTGCACCGGCGTGGTGCATCATTTTTAGACTTACACCGGTCCAGCCGCGGAGAGCAGTTTGGTGATTCAAGAAACTTTTTTTGTCTACGATGCCCCAGCGGGGCGGATTTTAGACGGCGTAAGGCGGGGTAAGGCCAACTGGGAGTCACCCTATGCTAATGAAGTGCCGACCGTGGCGCAGGGGTCACGCCGGAGCGCATCTTAGACCGCACATGCTCAGTGACATCCAGGGGTAAATGCCCCAATCTGCACATGCTCAGAACTGCGCCCCGGCGTGATCACTGAGCTACGCCGACCCACTACCAAAGCCCAGTCCATGAATCAGCCCAGACTTCCGCCCTGCAGGTGCAAATGTACTGAAGCTTTTTTTTTTCTAAGCTAGGTCGTTTGCATTGTGGTGGGGCAGTTATGGCTGATGAGGAATCCTCAGGTGGGCGGATGACCAATTTCAGCCCAGAGGAGAGGGCTGTAATTATTGAGGGCCTCTCCCAACATGGGGACCGCCTCTATGTGTTGTCCAGCAAGTGTTGTTGCTCAGTTCGTTTGTAACGCTGCTGCTTTAGCTGCTCTCCAGCTGACCTCTGCAAGTTTGGTGCAAAGTTACCCCTGCTTTTATGAGGTGTAACTTTGCACCGGAAATTTCAGCTCCGCTCACCGGGAGTAGCCTGCGCCGGTCAAGCTTAAGTTGATGAATCGGCCCAAAAACCTCATTTGCATATTTAAAACACAAAAACCATGGCCACGCCAGATCCGACCAGCGTAAATCTGCGCCGGCGTGGAAAGGTTACACCGAGGCGATGAAGTCTATTTGGAGGCGTAATCTGGTTCTCTGGGTAAGGCGCAGCGATCCGCGGCGCAAATCTGCACTTACGCCGTGCATCTACCAAAAAAACGGTTTGTAAGTGCTTCATGAATCTGGCCCACTGTCTCTCTCTCTTCTAGGACTGATCTATTCACTAACACCGCCACAACACACTACACAAGGCCGCCCTGCAGGCAGCCTTTTATAGTGTGGGTCGTGGACTAAAGCCCTGAGCCATAATTGGCCAAAGCCACCCTGGCTTTGGCCAATTATGGCTCCTCCGTTTTTTGCACGCTGTGATTGGCAAGCATATGGGTCATAGTGCATGCTTGGCCAATCATCAGCGCGCAATGAACTTATTATTATGTGAATTATGGGCCGTGGCGTGTCACTCGAATTTGGCGCGAACGACCTGTTTTGTTCGTATTTCGATGAACGGTCGAACAGACGATGTTCGAGTCGAGTCAGGTTTTTTTCTAAATATATGTCAACTACAGTGTTCAGTCACATGTTAAAATCTATTAAAATCTTTTTAAAATCTAGAAGCTCTGTCAGGTCACCTGTGGCAGGTGACAAATGCACCCTGTTGGGGTCAGGGATTGCACCCACAGGGTAGTGAACCCTATGGCCGACTGCTGCGATTAGAGAGGAAGCGTGAACCCAGGATCGCCCAGGGCGCAGAGTCTAAGACCCAGCTTTGTGTCCACAGAGCCTCTAGTGGTGAGGATGGCCTTCGCTGCAGCTTGATCCAGGTCGCGACCCCTGGGATCCCCCTAGGTCACGCTCCGCAGGGAGAGAGGGGAAGCAGCAAAGGCAGGACAGCCCAGTAGTGATGGGTAAGCCGAGGTCGGGCAACAGGCAGACAAGGGTAACCGAGGGACAAGCAAAGGTCAGGATACAGGCAAACAGGAGAAGTCAGGAACTAAAGCTAACAACATGGTTGAACAGCAAAGCAGACTAGCAGTGCAGTGGTTAATATAGGCTCCCTGGGATGGCTAGGGTGGAGCAATACAGGGAGGAAGGTGATAAAAGGACGTCAGAAGGAGGGTCAGGCCTCTAAATGAACACATGGAGATCAGGTAAGCTGCCAGACTTTATTGCATACCCATGACAAGCTCCTGAGAAGCGATTTGTTAGATCGCGAAACATGTAGAGCTAATTTTAAAACCTTTTCAAGGACCCCGTGGATATACACCCCGGAGACACTCTATGATGATGTGGGCATCATCATTGCAAATACCCCCCCCCAGAAAGTTTTCAATACAATTATTGAGTATTCTCTGGGGATTAACCACGTGGGTTCTATCTACTTTCTATTTTTGTATTCTATTATAGACTGTATCTTTTGTACAACATGTTATATTTTGTGAACATAAAAAATTGTTTTAAATTTGTATGTGCCTATAAGTCAATTTTTTTCTATTATTCTTTTTAAACCAAAAACTATTTGGATGTGGCACTTTTGTATAACTAGGGTGTTGATTACACCAGGGCTCCTGTAATCAATATACACTCAGTCACATGTTAGTTTGAGGTAGGGTTGAATCTTCACGGTTTGGTTGCTTCCAAACAGTGCATAGTTTTTGGTACCTAATCTAGGGTATCCTATCAACTGTTTAGGCATCGCTTCTGTTACACATAATAGTATAGCACTGACCTGTAATATTGTCATGAATAAAATATTACTAATAAAGTGTAGTTGTTGCCAAATAGACAGTTATAAAACTATATGCAGCAGAAGTCACGGAAAGTGTGCCATTAACATAAAAGTGATTGGGACCTTTGAATTCAGGGTTTTCAAAAAAATGTAACATCTTGCATAAATGCAGCATGTTAACTTACTGTACTAATTTTTTTTATTGTTTTTGTTTGTTTTTTACAGCTAATATATTTGCTGATTTACTTTTGTGGGTCGGATGATAATTTATTTTAAGTAGCATAGTGATAACTTCAGACGTTTTACATAAATCTTTATATAGTGTGCATGACAACCTGCTGGTAATGCACTGAGGATACATCATGTTCAGATATGAGTGGAGTCAGGTCACAAGTCAGGGTCAGTAACGGGTAAACAGCAAAGCACTAAATTGTAGGCAGGATCAAAGTCAGGAAGTTAAGAGCAAGCAGAGGTTAGTAATGTGCAGACAGTTAAGTACCAAGTCAACTAGCAAAATTTTGGTCCAAGAGCAAGTCAGTGTCAGCAATGAAGATTAGTCACAAGTTCATAATCAGCAATCAAGGAAACACAGAATGAAAAACCATTCAGCAATGACCCCATGCAAAACTCAGATGCCAATGTCTGTGGTGGATGTGCATGCACATTTGCGTATAAGCTGTGATATTGGCATGCTAATTGCCCATCTAGTTAGGCTTAACAACAGTATGTAAGAGACTTTATTGAGCCTCAGTGTAAGAGGGTGAGACAAGACAGGCTTTGTTATTAAAAGTTACAATGTTTTACTGTTCTTAGAAAACAAACAGATAGGAAAGTGTATAATCAGCTTGAGAAGACGGCAGGAGGTATGACAGGATATGTGTGATAATGGTGGAAATGTAGAAGAGGTGGCAGGAACTACTAATGGTGGCAGTCAAGGAGAAAGTGCAAGGAGGAAATATTTTTTTTTTCATGGGGCATACAGATTTTGCCGGGAAGAAACATTTTGGAGGGGTGAAGACTTGCGGTGGGAGGAAAGCTGTTTGGTGAAATTAAGGTTTTGTGGCGGTGAAGATTTGTTCTAGTAGGAAACATTTGGAGGGGAGGGTGAAGACTTGTGGTGGTAGGACAGATTTTGGCAAGGGTGAAGACTGGTTCTGGGCAGCAGAGGGGGATATTTGTACTGGGAGGAGATGGGGATTTTTGTACTTTTATTTGGGGTAATAGGGGGGGATTGTGGGGTGGATTTTTGCTAAGAGGGCAAAGTGGGTGAGAGTATTATTACTCGTGGGGGAAATATTTGACACCCCTGGCTCCTGCACTGTTATGTACATTACACAATATTGACGCTTGCGCTCTTGTGTGTGTTATACACTTCTGACCCCTGTTTTGTATACTTGTGACCCCTGCACTCAGTGGGATTGAGGCCTCGTACACACGACCGGACATGTCCGCTGAAACTGGTCCGCGGACCAGTTTCAGAGGACAGATCCGATCGTGTGTACAGGCTAGCGGACAGATTTCCAGCGGACAAAAGTTTCTTAGCATGCTAAGAAACTTGTCCACTGGAGAGCTGTCCGTCGGACATGTCCGCTGGTTAGTACATCTAACCAGCGGACCGAAATCCCGCACATGCGTCAAATTGATTCGATGCATGCGTGGAAGCAATGAACTCGCGCGATAGAGAACGTCGGTGTCGTCTATGTCAAAAGTGAAGATAGCGCTAATATCAACTAGTGCTGATTTAGTACAATATAGTGAGTGATAATCATATTCAATTCAGTGAATAGTGTAAACATAAATTAGAAAACAACAACACTTATGAATGAATAATGATGAAAAAGCAGTGAGTTCATAATGGGTTAACCGACTAATCCCATATGCAGCACTCAGGCCGCTCAGCTGATGTCTCCTTCAGACTGCTTTTCATTAGACAAACGACCCTATGCAGCAATTCAGTCAGAAACACTCCGATCGGAATATGAAAAAGAAAAAAGAGAGAGGACAAGCCTCATAGCACAATACTGTGATGACTAGAGGGATGTACAAGATAATACATCGACGGTGTACCAACTCACACATCCGCCGATACACACAGGCTCAGAGTTAGGAAAAAAGCTGCCGCTCAGTGCGATGGTCTCCTCACAAGGATGTATTCCCGTCACATAGGCTCCTCCCCCACGCGTTACGCCACTCGTCACGTGGCTTAGTCATGGGTCTCCCTTAGTCATGGGTCGTCTATGTCACCGCGTTCTCTGTCCGCAGGGATTTCAGTTTGATGGTGTGTACAGCTATCAGACCGAAATCTCCGAGCAGACATGTCCGATGAAAACGGTCCGCGGACCGTTTTCATTGGACATGTCCTGTGGTGTGCACGAGGCCTGACACCTCCAACCACCACACACCACAACACACACCACTGATGCTTGCATTTTGTTGTGCATTATGTATTTCTGACCCCTGCATTCTATGTGGTATGTACTCCTGATCCCTTCGGTCTTTAGCCTATGTACTCCTGGCCCCTGCATTTTGTAAAATTCCTTACCTCTATTCGAGTTTAAAATGTATATTTTAACGCGTGTGCAAAAAAAAATGCAAAAACGCCACTGGCAGCGAAGGGGGAGTCACAAAAGAACCCTCTTTTAAAAACACTTGACAATAGCTTGCCTATTAGCCTTAAAAATGGATAGAATTTAATGTCAAGATTCACCCCCCTGTATACTTTAATGGAGCTCACAGATAAGTTCAGGATTTGTCCATTCCAAGCAGAATTCTTTCAAACCTGGGCAGATTTACTCATCCCTACTCTAGATGTGGGCAAGCTAGGTTGTACTGAGCAGAAGAGATGTGTTATTCTTAACATATATGGGATACTGTGAGAGAAGATAGTTGGAATATCTAAAGGTCTAGTGACAAAGTTCAATTACAGGGTGACGCAAAAAATAAATTAATGATAAAGGGGCTTTTTAAAATAATTTGTTGGAAAGAGCTTGATGCAATGACCTCAATTAATGTAAATGTAGATAAGGTGTAACTGACTAAACCACATGTGATCCCCAGGAGCTGATAGTTGTAATAGTTTATTATAAGATAACTAGGAGGCTGACTTGAGTGTATAATAGTAAAAATATTAATATTAGTAATGCGATTGCAAAATCCATTTTATTAACTGACTTCACAAGCTGCCTTGACCAAAGATTATCAGAGCAACCTTTGTTACTGATTTCCCTTTTCATTGTGTCCTCAGGGATTCAGCTTCCTGTTCTAATTTAAAAAAAATGCCTGTCAAATAAATTATATTAATTGAGGATCACGATGGTAATAAAACATGGGAGCTTTAATATATGAACTTGTTTTCACTGTAATGTTATGCATATATATGGCCAGCAAAGCTTCAACATACACATGTATTTTTGCATTTTATAATAGCTATGGTCAGGGGTTCAAGTCCTGGGGGAAAAAAGTGTGGGAACTCCACCCCAAGATCCACTCCACTCAGATCCGTGATCACTTGCGGCCCAGACTCCGCAATGTCTCCTGGGAACAATGACAAAAGCTCCCAGGAGACATTGCGGCATCGAGGAAGTGACGGAATATCCGCACACTACCCAATGAATCCATATACAGGAAGCGGCCAGTAATATAAAGGATTACTAAGGTTCGCCTGCCCCTGACAGTGACTCGAGCTGGGCATCGCCGTTTAGTGAAGGATTGGCTCGGGCAGCTCGGCTGCTCTAGGCCTGCAAAGGGAACTGCGTTCCTGCTGTGAAAAAAGTGCAGGAACTCCGTTACCTACGCGTTTCCCGCAGGACTTGAGCCTGGCCTATGGTAGAAAACAAAAACGGTAAAAATTGATGAGTGATATGAACGATAGACACCATCAGATTCATATTTGCCATTCACAATTTAATGGACCTCCTGTTCTGTCAGATCTCTGCCTATAGGTAGTAAAAAGCAATTAGGTGTATTTCCCTAACATAGTTATCTGGCTACATATCTTTTCTCATCCATTGTACACTGTGCAGAATGGTCAGCGTAGTGTCCGCCTATTTAAATGGTCAGTGGATACGTGCCTCCTGTATTGGTGATCAGTGGAAAAGTGGCCCATTACATTGTTGATTAGTGGGAAAGGTGTTCTCTTATATAGAAGGTCAGTAGATAATGTTTCACCATTAATTGGTCAGTACAGTGCCTGCTTCTATCAGTGATCAGTGGATAAGTGCTCCCTGCATTTATGGTCAGAAAGAGAAGTGGCCCATTATATTAGTGGTTAGTGGTAAAGGTGTTCAGCTTATACAGATGGCAGATACATTTCCCCTTTGATTGGTAGTCAGTAAAGAATCTTCCCCTATATACTTTCAGTCATCAAAAATCATTCCCTTACATTGACTCTGCTATGCACAAAGGACTTCAGCACCAAGACTGCTGTAGGCCAGCACCTGTTGAAGTGAGATCAGTCTACCAACAGTGACTGCATTACTGCTAGATTTTTGCTTGCCTACAACTCCAGTAGACCTAGATCCACAGACAGCAGGGTCTAGCAACACCCATGGTCAGCAATGATTGCTTGTTTTGTAAATTTATAATCCCTTAAGCACACTCTACTATAGCTAATCAACTGTAGCTCGTAAAAGTAATTAACACTATACTATTAGAAAAATGTAGAAATTTCAAAGAGCATGGGACAGCTTGAGCCGATCACTAAAAAGAGTCTTAGGCCACGTACACACGGTCGATCTATCCGATGAGAATGGTCCGACAGACCGTTTTCATTGGTTTCACCGCTGAAGTGGCCTGACGGACTGATGTGCCGTACACACCATCGTTCCAAAAACCGATCGGGTCAAAACGCGAGATGTAAACACACGACGTGCTGAAAAAAAAAGAAGTTCAATGCTTCCAAGCATGCGTCAACTTGATTCTGAGCATGCGCGGGTTTTGAACCAATGCCTTTGTGTAGTAACCATTGGTTTGGACCTATCGGTCAGCGGTCCATCGGTTCGATTTTAAAGCAAGTTCTCTAACTTTCGGTCCATTTTCATCGGTTTGGACTGATGGTGTGTACGCGGCCTCAATGGTTGAATTTTGATGCTGATGCATCAGGTTACTCTAGACTGCAGGTTCAAAAGTGTACATCTATTTTTCTGAGGAGAGTTCCATAACTATATTTATTTGTCCTACTAATTATGATGACAAGTTGCACCTCCTATTGGTTTCTTAGTAAATCTCATATTATGGAGAATAAGGCTTGAGAAATGAGGTATGGAGTGTTTTACCTGATAACCTAGCAGTGTTCACCAATGATGGAAGTAAGCCTTTTGGGTGGATTTTAATATGTCACATATGGTTACTTTCAGCAGAAGCTCTGTGGTGGTATTTGTATGCATTTTTATGCAATGCATAGGAATTGAGGGCTTATCTGTCCTTCAGTGGAATATGGAGGACTTTATAAGCACATCCTTTCGTTCTCTTTAAGGCCTTTATGTGTATATAATTGAATCCAGTTAAACTCCAAGGCTTCTTATCTCTTAGACAGATATATTTTTTTTCCCTTCAAAATGACATTATTGAATGTGTCCAACAGGTGATAATTCATTTGATGATAAGAAAACTTAAACTATGTGATTGTATACATTTTATTTAAGGACAAATGGGAAATGACCTCAAAGCACAAATATGAAGGCATTTTATCATTTAATTGCTTTATAGCAGTCATTAGATTTGTCTTTTTGTTCAGACAAAGCACATCTTACTTCTTTGTTGGAAACTGATTAAAGAAGAAATGAAAAACCATTATAAACCTCCATGACAATTTTCACCATATGTTAGGTACAGGTTTTTGACCATATAGAATAGTCATTTAATTCAAACTCCACATACCATGAATTAAGGTCAAATACAGTCTGAAGATTAAAATGTAATCTTTTTTTTTTTTTTTGCTTACGGACGATTTAGTATTTTAATATTCATTATGGTTCCATGCAATATATATATATATATATTTTTTTTGCTTCCAGATGCTTTTAGTATTTTAATATTCATTTATTGTCACATGCAATATTTATTTATTTTTTTAACAAACTCAAAAGGTCGTTCAAAACATATCAAAAATGATATAACATTATAAAACATTTTAAGCCAAAACAGACATTTCTTAAAATACACACTAACAAAATGCAGAAATAGATCTGTTTGTAAAAAGTTTTCTGTGAACAATGTTAATCATATTTTTGTTTGTTTCAATTTGTTTTTATTCAGTTTTTTAAAACACAAATATAATTTACATTTCATTACGATAAGCATACAAAAAAATTTCACATCTAAAATAAGTTCAACATTTCATACATATAAATAACAACAATAACAACTACACATAAAACAACAATATGGGTCAATCCTGTATCCTATTATGACATTAATAGTTACATTCTAAAGATTGGTTCAATCTATTCATTCTTTTATTTTTTTTATTGAGACAGTAATAGGAAGCATTAAGGTTGGAAAAACACAAGGGTTTACAACCCCTTTAATGCAATTTCACACGACAAGCGCTTAAAGGGTGTTTCCACTCATTTTTAATGTTTATTAAAGTCAGCAGCTACAAAAAGTGTAGCTGCTGGCTTTTAAAAAACATACACTCACCTGCTCCACGTTCCAGCGACGCGCCGGCCGTGGCTCCGCTCCTCCTCCCCCCCCTCTCCGGCCGGCGTCTTCATTCTAAGTGTGGGCACCCGGCTGTGACAGCTTTCGGCTTCACGGCGGGCACCCACTGCGCATGCGCGAGCGGCATTGCGCCATCCGATTGGACAGGCGATCGCCTGGGACCTGTCACGTGTCCCAGGCGATCGCCTACAGGGAGGGGCTGCCAAAAGGTGATTAGATTATTCGCCTTTGCAGTCCCTCGGCGGAAGGAGGAAGTGGGACAGGAAGTCCCACTCCTCCTGAAGCCCCCACTCCCCCCCCCAAAAAAATTACATGCCAAATGTGGCATGTAAGGGGGCGAGGAGTGGATTAAGCAGAAGTTCCATTTTTGGGTGGAACTCCACTTTAATCATAACAAGGGGTTCAGAGGTGCTGTTAAATAAAATAATTCAGACAAAATCATTCAGGGTATAAACCTGTATGTTACTTACAGTATAACATATACAGTATAATCATTAAGATAAGAATGCATATTTACATACAATATGTATTCCTTATTACATATAGTTAAATCTGTATATATTGTTGCTACTATACAGGTTAACCTGCCTGGCAGTATTCCCGAGTCTGACTCGGGGTTAGATTTTCCTGCTGCGAGCGGTAACCCCGAGTCAGACTCGGGCTCGCCTCGCTGGATCCACAGGGAGTGTTTACTTACCTTGTCCCTGGATCCAGCGATGCCACCGCACTGTGCGAGCGAGCGGGACCTCGCTCGATTCACACAGTGCCTCTGTGTGACGCCGATCTCCGTTCCCTGCGATGTTACGACGCACGGGAGCGGACAACGGTGCCAAATTCAAAAATGTAAACAAACACATTACATACAGTATACTGTAATCTTATAGATTAGAGTACTGTATGTAAAAAATACACACCCCCCTTGTCCCTAGTGGTCTGCCCAGTGCCCTACATGTACTTTTATATAATAAAAACTTTTTTTTTCTGCCTGTAAACTGTAGATTGTTCATAGCAACCAAAGGTGTCCCTTTATGTCAAAAATAGTTTTAGAGCAGCTAAAAAACAGCGATAATAAATTATAATCACTTGCAGAATTGTGCGATAGCGATTTGTGGGGAAATTCGTCATAAAAAAAAAAATAATGACAGCGACAATTCTGCAACTGAGCAAATTTCAGTGATTTTGATTTGATTACATTATTGAATCATTTTTATTATAATTATATTATTACTTGTTATAATTATTTATAATATTTATTATATTATAATTTATAATTTTGTTTTTAAAAAAATGTCATACCCGGGATGCCTATTAGAATCTTGTTTGGTCAGATTTAAGTGAGGTTATTTCTAAAAATTACAGGCCTACAATATAAAACGCCAAATTTCCTTGCAAATAATTGTACCGCTTTCAGCATGTTTTTTCTGAAAGAATCATACCCGCCAGGGAGGTTAATGGGCAATACTTGTTACAAATGCATTCCACTGGCACAACCCCCTGGGGCTGCTTTTGCTAATCTCATGCTACTGCGTGTTAAGTAAAAGTTTGGTAAGAGACGATTTGCACTTTTCAGTCTGTTACAGCGTGACAAATGTGCTATCTCCATTACAAACGCTACTTTTACCGAAGGTGCGCTCCCGTCTTATGCTTTATTCTGAGCATGCGCGGGTTTCTAAGCATGCACACGATCGTGTTTCTCGTCGAAAATCAGCCCGACGAGAAACACGACGAGGAAATTGAGACTCCGACGAGGAAAAGAGAACTTGTTCTCTTTTTTCCTCATCAAGTTCCTCGACAGTTTTCTCAATGAAAAACATACACACGACCGTTTTCCTCGGCAAAAAAGCTCTACCACCAAGTTTCTTGATGGTTTCTTTCAAGGAAAACGGTCGTGTGTACGAGGCCTTATAGTGTCTACAAAATAGGGGATAGTTTTATGGCATTTTTATTATAATTTTTTTTTTTTTACTAGTGGCGGTGATCAATGATTTTTATCGTGACTGCGGTATTGCGGCGACACATCGAACACTTTTGACACTATTTTGGGACAATTGTAATTTATACAGCGATCAGTGCCATAAATATGCACTGATTACTGTGTAAATGACACTGACAGGGAAGGGGTTAACGACTAGGGGGTGAGGAAAGGGTTAAGTGTGTCCTAGGGAGTGATTCTAACTGTGGGGGGGGCTGGGCTACAAAAGACATGAAACTGATTGCTGCTCCCGATTACAGGGAGCAGTAGATCTCTGTCCTGTCACTAGGCAGAACTGTTTCCCCATTCTGCCGCCCCTTGACACGATCGCGGGACATCGGCAGACATCGAGTCTGCGGGTCCCGCAGGCACGGTCATGGAGCTTGCGGCTGCAGATAGGTTGCAGATTTAAAGCAACGTACCTGTACATTGCTTTGCCTGCCCGTGCCATTCTGCCGACGTATATATCTGCGTTAGGCAGTCAGCAAGTAGTTAAAGCGGAGCTCCACCCTAAAGTGGAACTCCCGCTGATCGGAACCCTCCCCCCTCCGGTGTCACATTTGACACCTTTCAGGGGGAGGGGGGTGCAGATACCTGTCTAAAGACAGGTATTTGCACCCACTTCCGGCCACACAGTTTTGGGTAAACTGCGGGCATGACGTCACCTCCCCCTAACCCGCCCCCCCCCCGTTGTGTTCTGGGAACACTCGGCTCCCAGTACACAGCGGGAGCCAATCGGCAGGCGTAGCGCCACTCGCGCATATGCCGTAGGGAACCGGGCAGTGAAGCTGGAGCGCTTCACTTCCTGGTTCCCTCACCGAGGATGGCGGGGGGGGGGCAGCAGAGTGACGAGTGATCGCTCGTTCTCTGCTGCGGACTCCAGGACAGGTAAGTGTCCTAATATTAAAAGTCAACAGCTGCAGTATTTGTAGCTTCTGGCTTTTAATATATTTTTTTCAGCGGACATTCGCTTTAAGTCAGATAAATGCTCTCAGAGAACACTTAGAGGTGCATAACAAGAAAATAACTAACCAGAGCTAAAATAAGACTATAGTATGTGACAAATCTATAGATTGAAAAATAAACAAACCTTCAGACAACACCATCATAAGGGAAGATTTACTAAAGACTCCAAATTTACACCTGTTGAATCTGATAATGATATATCTTCCTTCTCCTTTTCTTCTCAGAACAGCGGCAGATCATGATCAAGACATTCAGAATGCACAACATAGAAAAAATGTAAAAGTGGTGGGTATACAGCACAAAATGCATGCACTAAGAGACAAATTGCTAGGATGAATGCACCACCACTTCACCGGCAGTCCAGGTTTAACCTCAGTGATGTCACTTTTACCCGCTTCAACACTGGCATGTTAAATCCCTTTTTCAGTTTTCAGCGCTGTTACATTTTGAATGACTATTACTCAGTCATGCAACACAGTTTATATATATATATATATATATATATATACACATAATGTTATGATATATATGTATATATGGGAAAAAAGACCCAACATTTTGAAAAAAAGATAGAAAATCTTATCTTCTGTTTTACAACCTTGCAAAAAAATAATGTTTCTTCATAAATTTTGTCATGTAGGTGTACATTTTTCACTATATTACCAAAAGTATTGGGACACCTGCCTTTACTCGCACATTTTGATGGTACCCCAGTCTTTGTCTGTAGGGTTCCATATTGAGTTGACCCACCCTTTGCAGCTATAAAAGCTTTAACTCTTTCTGGGAAAGCTGTCCTCAAGGTTTAGGAGTGTGTCTATGGGAATGTTCCAGAAGTGCAGTTGTGAGGTCAGGCACTGATATTGGACAAAAAGGCCTGACTAATTCATCCCAAATGTTTTCTATCGGGTTGAGGTAAGGACTCTGTGCAGGCCAGTCAATAAACAGTGTACAGTTCATGCAAAAATACATTTTTACTAATAAACTACATTTAATTTATCCACGTGATTAAAAATTATCTATGTGGTCCACCTGATCAGATATGATCAGTACCAATATTTGTGTGCACAAATATATGAATCTACAAATTAATATTTCATAAAAATATGTATCTGTAAATAGATTCATCCATGTTACCCTTTAAAACTAAAAAAGTTAATTAAACAAAATCAGTGCAAAAAACATTCTATAAATGTTAAAATAATATTTGTTAAAAACACAAATTCGTCAATTATTTGACTGCTTGGCCCACATGTCCACCAGGATTTAATCGGTAACTACAACCAATACTAACATCTGGTACTTCAATAGGGATGAGCTTCGGGTTCGAGTCAAACTCATGTTCGACTCGAACATTGTATGTTCGACCGTTCGGCGAATTACGAACTTTATGGGCCGTTCGCGCCAAATTCGAGATTAGCGTTTTACGGCCCATAATTCACTGCGGCATCGCAGTGCATTGCTGGCTGATGATTGGCCAAGCATGCACTATGACTCACATGCTTGGCCAATCACAGCTTGCAAAAAACAGAGAGCCACAGAGAGGGTGGTTTTGGCCAATTATGGCTCAGGGGGTTTAGTACACGCCCCACACTATAAAAGGCCGCCTGCAAGTCAGCCTTGGGTAGTGTGTTGCGGTTGTTAAGACAGAGAGAGACAGAAATAGAGAGTGTAATTTATTGCAGGTAGATAGAGCAGGCAGGCAAGCAGGCAGGCAGGCTAGTCAGTTAGAGTTAGGCCCGGTACACACGAGCAAACATGTACGGTGAAAGCGGTCCGTCGGACCGTTTTCACCGTACATGCCTGCCAGAGGGCTTCTGTACGATGGTTGTACTAACCATCGTACAGAAGTCCGCGCGTAAACAATACGCGGGGCGTGTCCGCGTCGTCGCCGCGACGATGACGCGGCGATGACGCGGAGACGTGGGCGGGCCTGCCATTTAAAGGCTTCCACGCATGCGTCAAAGTCATTCGACGCATGCGAGGGACGGCGGGCGCTCGGACATGTACGGTAGGTCTGTACTGACGACCGTACATGTCCGAGCGGGCAGGATTCAGCGGACGGTTTTAAAACACGTCCAGGAATATTTGCCCGCTGGGGAAAAGGCCCGGCGGGCAAATGTTTGCTGGAATTCGGCCCGCTCGCACCTACACACGACCAAACATGTATGCTGAAACTGGCCCGCGGACCAGTTTCAGCATACATGTTTGGTCGTGTGTACGGGGCCTTACAGTTTGTAGAGGATATATATGCATCCCAGGTGTTGTATATATATATGTATACACTGTATTGAGTTTAGCTAGATCCGCTCTTCCTAATTTACTGACAGGCAGGCAGGTGATTGTGCTAGCTGCAGTATTCTCACGTGGTGTACTGTTTGTGTCCTCTGCAGTGTGCACCTAAAGCTACATGGTGTGTGTACTGCCATTGTCCTCTGCACATTGTGCACCTAATGTAAAGCTGGTGTTTCTCATATTTATTCTTAGAGTCAGGGATCTGCTCATATTAATACTACAGGCAGATGATATTGCTGCAAGTACTTTCACATGGTGTACTGTCTGTGCCCTCTGCAGTGTGCACCTAAAGCTACGTGGTGTGTGTACTGTCTGTGCAATTTTTTCAATGATTTTCATCCATATTGCAGGGACCAGACATTACATTAAAGCCGCAAGCAGTTTTAAATTAAATTTTTCTTATAGTTGTGGGGAAATTGCCAATATGTATACACATATATAGTCTAATATATCAGCCACAATATATACATTGATATACATTGATACAGCATGATGGTTACACATATATATAGCTTATCTTGAGCAAATGTTTTCATGCAGCAATAGTTAGGGTTCCTCTATAATTAGGAGAAGTTGCTTAGACAAGTAAGAGAGATGTTTTTGCCGATGTTTGCAGATGTTATGTAACCACAAGTTTATATCAAGATAGCAATGCCTGTACATTGTACAAACACCTGCCAGGTTAGGCCACATGATAAACTGACATTTGCTGACACTGGCTGTAGCAAGAGGTGTGATAGATGTGGTCTTGTTAAGGAGCTATTGTTTGCGTCACAAATGTAACATGTTTTGTATCACCTTTGTATAACCTCTGTAACTGGGGGATTTTTATAAGCTCGATAGGTAATTGGCTAAAAAGGGTGTGGGAGGGTATTAAGCTTATGGGAGGTTTTGGGAGGTTTTGGGGAAATTGTGTGGTTTAAGATTATAAATTTGTCAACGATGTCATATGCGTATTGGTCATTCTTGATTGTTCGGCTAGCCGAAGGTTCATACACAGATCAAAAAAAGAGGGTGCACCCGAGAGTGGACAGAGTGGACAGTCCACCTAACAGAACTGGTAGCAGAGGATGGTTACTGATTATTTAGGTGAGTACCCGTTTCTCCCATTTTTTTATGCTGGTTGAGATGTGTTGCTCTCCTGAATACAGTAAGCCGATCCGATAATAAAGTAATATTAGATGTTGGCATGGTAAATTGGGGGGAACTTATGACCAAGTTGGGAACTATGGCTTACAGGTACCCTCTTTCGGACATTTTGATTATCCATTTGGTGGGTAACGACATAGGACGTCGGAATAATCTAAATTTAATTCTCAAGATTAAACATTATCTTCGTCTTGTGAAAGCAATGTATCCCAGCTTGGTTGTTATTTTCTCCGAAATCATTCCGAGACTTAAATGGTTGAGGTCTGACATTTCCCGCCCTCTTGGAAAAATATGCAAAAGAATAAATAGAGTTGTAAGAAAGTTTATGTCACTGGGTTATGGTTTTTCCTATAACCATTGGGAGTTAGAAGGGGGTGTGAGAGGCCTTTATCGGAGAGATGGTGTTCATCTCTCGGACATCGGCCTGGACATCCTAAATAATGACCTTCAGATATGTATTGAACGATTCAAGTATCAAGTTTGCTATTTGGGGAGTGGGAGAGACCATGGGAAGAATGCCATCAAACGTAGTGTCTAAGCCAGGCAAGAAGGAAAGGGGGGGAGCCCTTAAAATGGCCATATTAAATCAGGACAATTAGTATTAGGAATGATCCTATGAAATTTACAATTTCATACGATCAAAGGGCCAGATCCTCAAAAGAGATACTCCGACTTAAGTGCTGTTCAGTCTGTGTGTAACTTTGGAAACGATCCTCAAAAGGCTTTTTCCAAAGTTACACAGAAGATCCGGCATGTGTAATTGATTTACACTGCCTAATTTTAGGATGCAGTACCGCATCCGCCGCTGGGGGCATTTCGAGTCGAAATGCCGTTGCTAGTATGCAAATTAGCACTTAAGGCGATCCACAAAGCTTTCTAGCTTCTTTTTTGCGCCGTAAGTGTTATTTTGCAAGTGTAAAATTAGGGCTCGTTTTACAAAGTGTAAAGTTAGTCACACCTTGTAAAGGCCCATTGCAGCGACGGCATTTGGTATGCTTTCCCGAGGGAGAACTCCACGTCAATTTGTAAAAAACAAAACCGGCATGGGTTCCCCCCCAGGAGCATACCAGGCCCTTAGGTCTGGCATGGGTTGTAAGGAGACCCCCCCACGCCGAAAAATTGACGTAGGGGGTCCCCCTACAATCCATACCAGACCCGTATCCAAAGCACGCTACCCGGCCGGCCAGGAAGGGAGTGGGGACGAGCGAGCGCCCCCCCCCCCCCTCCTGAGCCGTGCCAGGCCGCGTGCCCTCAACATGGGGGGGTTGGGTGCTCTGGGGCAGGGGGCGCACTGCGGGCCCCCCCCACCTCAGAGCACCCTGTCCCCATGTTGATGAGGACAGGACCTCTTCCCGACAACCCTTGCCATTGGTTGTCGGGGTCTGCGGGCGGAGGCTTATCGGAATCTGGGAGTCCCCTTTAATAAGGGGGCCCCCAGATACCGGCCCCCCACCCTAAGTGAATGGATATGGGGTACATCGTACCCCTATCCATTCACCTGGAGGCAAAAAGTAAAAGTTAATAAAC
Organism: Rana temporaria; assembly: GCF_905171775.1. NCBI lineage: Eukaryota > Metazoa > Chordata > Amphibia > Anura > Ranidae > Rana > Rana temporaria. Next base: position 540,503,201 of record NC_053489.1, read on the forward strand.
ACACAACACAAGGCTTTTTAAAATAGTTTATTATTCTGCTCCGGACACCCCCCCTGTCTTCATTATTAGCTCAATTACCAGGGGGGGCTTCTTCTTCCGCTCTCCGGGGGTCTTCCGCTCTCCGGGGGGGCTTCTCCGGACTCCAGGGGGCTTCTTCCATCTTCTCCCCTCTTCCGCTCTTGACTCGGCGAACCCCGGTTCTTCTGCAGCTCTCCGGTGCCTTCTTCTTCAGCGCTGGCTGCCTGCTATGTTTGTGTGTTAGCTCGATTTCAAACAGGCAGCCGGCGCGATCTTCTGTGGCGTCAGGGTCTTCTGGTCTTCTGTTCTTCCGATGTTGCCTCGTCGCCTGTTGTCGCTGTAATGATGGAAGCGCGCCTTGCATCCCATTTATATAGGCATCACCGTCCCATCATGCTCCGGCAGGTACCCACGTGGTGGGTGCACGTGGGTAGGCACCCACCACGTGGGTACCTACCGGAGCATGATGGGACGGTGATGCCTATATAAATGGGATGCAAGGCGCGCTTCCATCATTACAGCGACAACAGGCGACGAGGCAACATCGGAAGAACAGAAGACCAGAAGACCCTGACGCCACAGAAGACCGCGCCGGCTGCCTGTTTGAAATCGAGCTAACACACAAACATAGCAGGCAGCCAGCGCTGAAGAAGAAGGCACCGGAGAGCTGCAGAAGAACCGGGGTTCGCCGAGTCAAGAGCGGAAGAGGGGAGAAGATGGAAGAAGCCCCCCGGAGTCCGGAGAAGCCCCCCCGGAGAGCGGAAGACCCCCGGAGAGCGGAAGAAGAAGCCCCCCCTGGTAATTGAGCTAATAACGAAGACAGGGGGGGCGTCCGGAGCAGAATAATAAACTATTTTAAAAAGCCTAGTGTTGTGTGTTTATTAACTTTTACTTTTTGCCTCCAGGTGAATGGATAGGGGTACGATGTACCCCATATCCATTCACTTAGGGTGGGGGGCCGGTATCTGGGGGCCCCCTTATTAAAGGGGACTCCCAGATTCCGATAAGCCTCCGCCCGCAGACCCCGACAACCAATGGCAAGGGTTGTCGGGAAGAGGTCCTGTCCTCATCAACATGGGGACAGGGTGCTCTGAGGTGGGGGGGCCCGCAGTGCGCCCCCCTGCCCCAGAGCACCCAACCCCCCATGTTGAGGGCACGCGGCCTGGCACGGCTCAGGAGGGGGGGGGGCGCTCGCTCGTCCCCACTCCCTTCCTGGCCGGCCGGGGTACCGTGCTTTGGATACGGGTCTGGTATGGATTGTAGGGGGACCCCCTACGTCAATTTTTCGGCGTGGGGGGGTCTCCTTACAACCCATGCCAGACCTAAGGACCTGGTATGCTCCTGGGGGGGGAACCCATGCCGGTTTTTTCTTTGAAAATTGGCATGGAGTTCTCCCTCAGGAATGCATGCCGCTGTCATTTTTTTTTTCCCCGACGCAACTTTAAGCCGTCGCGATCCTCAAAACTCGGCGTAACGTAACTTCGCGCATGCGCAGTACGGCCGACGCGCATGCGCAGTACGGCCGCCGCGGGAGCGCGCCTCATTTAAATGGGACTCGCCCCATTTGAATAGGAACGCCTTGCGCCGGCGGAATTTTAGTTACACAGCCTGAAATTTCTAGATAAGTGCTTTGTGGATCAGGCACTTAGGTAGAAACTTTAAGCCAGTGTAACTTAAATTGGATTTTTTAAGTTACGTCAGGTTTTTGTGGATCTGGCCCAAAGTGAGGATTGTGGGGAAATTGCCAATATATACCCAATATATCAATACATATTGCCAATATGTATACACATATATAGTCTAATATATCAGCCACAATATATACATTGATATACATCGATACAGCATGATGGTAACACATATATATAGCTTATCTTGAGCAAATGTTTTCATGCAGCAATAGTTAGGGTTCCTCTATAATTAGGAGAAGTTGCTTAGACAAGTAAGAGAGATGTTTTTGCCGATGTTTTCAGATGTTATGTAACCACAAGTTTATATCAAGATAGCAATGTCTGTACATTGTACAAACACCTGCCAGGTTAGGCCACATGATAAACTGACATTTGCTGACACTCGCTGTAGCAAGAGGTGTGATAGATGTGGTCTTGTTAAGGAGCTATTGTTTGCGTCACAAATGTAACATGTTTTGTATCACCTTTGTATAACCTCTGTAACTGGGGGATTTTTATAAGCTCGATAGGTAATTGGCTAAAAGGGGTGTGGGAGGGTATTAAGCTTTTGGGAGGTTTTGGGGAAATTTTGTGGTTTAAGATTATAAATTGTCAACGATGTCTGATTTAAATAAGACAATCATATTAGCCCATATGCGTATTGGTCATTCTTGATTGTTCGGCTAGCCGAAGGTTCATACACAGATCAACCAAAGAGGGTGCACCCGAGAGTGGACAGAGTGGACAGTCCACCTAACAATAGTAATCTCATTTTGTGCAGGGACAGTTCTAAACATGTGCCACCTCACAGGCATAGTATAGACACCCAGCAGGTACGATATTTAAAGGAATTTTTTTTTTCACTTTAAGCATCATTAAAATCACTGCTCCAGAAAAAATGACTGTTTTTAACCACTTGCTTACTGGGCACATAAACCCCCTTCGTTCCCAGGCGAAATTTCAGCTTCCGGCACTGCGTCGCTTTAACTGACAATTGCGCGGTCGTGCGAAGTGGCTCCCAAACAAAATTGGCGTCCTTTTTCCCCCACAAATAGAGCTTTCTTTTGGTGGTATTTGATCACCTCTGCGGTTTTTATTTTTTGCGCTATAAACAAAAAAGAGCGACAATTTTAAAAAAAAAATTTTTTTTTACTTGTTGCTATAATAAATATCCCATTTTTTTTTAAAAAAAACTCTTTTTTTCTCAGTTAAGGCCGATATGTATTTTTCGACGTATTTTTGTAAAAAAAAAAAATAAAAAAATCGCAATAAGCGACTGGTTAGCGCAAAAGTTATAGCGCCTACAAAATGGGGAACAGAATTATGATTTTTTTTATTATTTTTTTTTTTACTAGTAATGGCGCCGATCTGCGATTTTTATTGGGACTGGGATATTGCGGCGGACGTATCGGACACTTTTGACACAAATTTGGCGCCATTCACATTTATACAGCGATCAGTGCTATAAAAATGCACTAATTACTGTATAAATGTGACTGGCAGGGAAGGGGTTAACACTAGGGGGTGAGGAAGGGGTTAACTGTGTAGCCTGGGTGTGTTCTAACTGTGTGGGGGGAGGGGGGTGACTGGGGGAGGTGACCGATGCTGTGTCTCTATGTACAAGAGACACAGATCGGTCTCCTCTCTCCCTGACAGGACGTGGAGCTCTGTGTTTACACACAGAGCTCCACGTCTCTGCTGTTACCGGCTGTGTCACCGACGATCGCGTGTACCCGGCGGACATCGCGGCCGCCAGGTACACGCATCGGGTCTTCGGCGATGCGCCGGGACAGTTTTTACCCGCCGCGCGCCACCCAGTGGCGCGCGCGGGTAATGCACATAAAAGGCCGTGTTTAAACGGCCACTTGGCACTTGAGAGCCGCGCTGCGGACGTATTTTGTCTATAGCGCGGATCTCAAGTGGTTAAAACTTATTTTTCTATTGATACATGTTCCCTGGGGCAAGACCCAGGTTCTCAAACCCGTTTTTACGACAATAACTTGCATATTAGGCTTTAAAATGAGCACTTTTGAATTCGAACGTTCGAGTCCCATAGACTTCAATAGGGATCTAAATGTTCGCGCAAACGTTCGGTCCGTTCGAAGGTTCTGGTGCGAACCGAACGGGGGGTGTTCGGCTCATCCCTATACTTCAACATGTAAAACAAATATTATTGTTATCCATGTGAACAAATGTATTTACGTAGCCCATGTGCCAAAATTAATCAATATCAGTAATTGTGCATAGAAGTGTAAAACATTCACAATTCATGCATAATTATAAAGTATGAATAAAGGATTACCATAAGTGTCTCTGGTCTACCATATAAATCAGTGAAACCAAATAAATATACACATATTGTCAAAAGTATTGGATAAGATATGGTCAGCAAACAGGCAGAGGATTGGCCAGACAGCAGACAGAAATGTTATCAATAAACAGGCCAAGGTCAGTACAGGCAGCAGTAACATGAAACACTGCACTGGTGTGGTAATCAGAAACATTGTTACTGGCCACAATGTCTCGGGGACACTATACTGATGAGATAGAAATCAGCGACACAGTTGATGACCCTGGCACTGGTGTGGCTAGTGATCAGGAACATTGTTGCTGGCTTACACTGGTTTGGGGGCACGGTGACTGGTGTGGAAGGGATCAGGAACAATGCTGATGGCTGCATTGGCCTGGTAACACTGGTGTGGCGGCAATCAAGAACACTGTTATAGGATGACACTGTTCTGGTGACACTGGGAAGGGTTTGGTTAGCGATCAAGAACACTGTTGCTGACTTACACTAGTCTGTTGATACTAGGAAGGATGTGGCAGCAATCAGGAACACTATTGCAGGCATACACTGGTCTGGAGACACTGGAATGGTGGTAATCAGGTAAACTGTTGGCACTGCACTGGCATATAGTTTCATCATCAGTGCAGTCAGCCATTTTTTCTGATCATCAGACAGAGCAGTACATTGTCACCATAGTGACACCTCACTGCTCAGGGGGATGTGATCATATTTTATCGTCTTTCATTTTTTTACACTCTGAGTGTTCATTACAGTGTAAATGAAACACTCTGTTGCCTCTCACAGTCAGTCGCTATATATAGGAAACAGCTCAAAAGTTGCATCAAGCTATAATACACAATATTCAATGCACATGAATTTGCAGCTAAAATATGTGCACTAATAATTTTTTTTACACTTGATTCTGCAGAGCTCCTGCAGACATGGCTGAGCGTTCGTTGCCCGTATCTCCATACGGCAGACATTTACTAACCTACAGGAACTGTCAGTGAAGCACGAGGGTGATGATCAGCACCTTCTATATGGCGGACAGTTACTGAGCTACGGGGACTGTAAGTGAACTATGAGAGGCTGATCAGCTCCATGTTTGTTCATGCAGAACTGCAAGACACGGTGGGAAACAGGACTTTAGTTTTCTCATTCACAGGGATTCCTGTGAATGCCCGCACAGTTGCACAAATTTTAAATTGTGAAAATGGGTGCAAGAAAAAAAAACCCTGCCCGCTGTCACAGGGAAGGGGTGTGAAAGGGTCAGGCGTACAATGTTGAACTTATCCTTTAAATAGCAAAACAACCACCAGAATATTGTTGTTATGTCTTCAGGGGGCAATTTAGTGTTAATGGGCAATCAGGGATACAAATTAGTGGTCAAACAGATTCTATGAAATCAAGATTGTTAGGCCTTGTATACACAACCGAGAATCTCGGTGACGTACAACACGTACGACGGCACTAAAAAGGGGAAGTTCGATTACACTGGTGACACCCTTGGGGCTGCTTTTGCTAATCTCATGTTACTGAGTGTTAGTAAAAGTTTGGTGAGAGGCGATTCGTGCTTTTCAGTCTGTTACAGCGTGACAAATGTGATATCTCCATTACGAACGCTACTTTTACCGAAGGTGGGTTCCAGTCTCATACTTTATTCTGAGCATGCGCGGGTTTCTAAGCATACACACAAACGTGTGTCTCGTCGCAAACCAGCCCGACGAGGAAATTGAGACTCACGATGAGAAAAAAGAGAACATGTTCTCATATCACGACAGTATCCTCAACGAAAAACATACACACGACAGTTTTTCTCTGCAAAAAAGCTCTGCCAGCATTTTTCTTGATGATTTTGCTGGGGAAAACGATTGTGTGTACGAGGTCTAAGACTGATCTCAATACCCAGGGTTACACAATATCAAAAAGAATTTGTTGCTATCCTCCAAAATGCATATGTATATCTAAAGTAATAAATAAAGATACTTTTAAATATTCAAAACAGTCAAAAGACCAATACGCCAATAATGTATGCTTTACCTAATACTCATAAAAATGTTAAAACTTCCCTGAGGTGACCTATCATGTCAGGCAATGGTTGCTAGGCTGAAAATGCTAGTAAATTATGTGTTTTTCCTTTCCTCATTTGTGAAAGAAATGAGGGAAATGCTTTTAAAGGAGAATTACAGCCAAAGCTCATTTTGACTCTACTCCTCCTATGGATCACAGGAATGTAGTTTGTTCTGCACTCTCTGACCCGTTTTCAGCAGACAGCGGGCTGAAGTCCACTGTCTGCTGATGTCACAGAGCCAGTCCTGGCTCAGACAAGATCATGACAATAGAGTTGGGATCTGCCCACATGCCTGGACCAGCACCCGGCTCAGCCTCTCAGCGAGCTAATGAGAGCCTGAGCCGGCTGCTCCTGCCCCTCCACAGCCCAGCACTCAAGTGAGTGTGGAGGGGGCAAAGCAGAGAGTGGTGACTGAGAGTGACCAGCTCTCTGCTTGTGGAGCCCTTAGAACCGAGCAATTGGTGGTGTTAGATTGCTCAGTTTTCAGTGTTAGAGCTGGCGGTGGACAGATGCAGCATTGGATCGATGCTGCATCCACCTAGGTACAGTGGGCCAGATCCACAAAAACCTGACGTAACTTAAAAAATCCAATTTAAGTTACACTGCCTTAAAGTTTCTACCTAAGTGCCTGATCCACAAAGCACTTATCTAGAAATTTCAGGCTGTGTAACTAAAATTCCGCCGGCGCAAGGCGTTCCTATTCAAATGGGGCGAGTCCCATTTAAATGAGGCGCGCTCCCGCGCCGGCCGTACTGCGCATGCGCGAAGTTACGTTACGCCGAGTTTTGAGGATCGCGACGGCTTAAAGTTGCGTCGGGGAAAAAAAAAAATGACAGCGGCATGCATTCCTGAGGGAGAACTCCATGCCAATTTTCAAAGAAAAAACCGGCATGGGTTCCCCCCCCAGGAGCATACCAGGCCCTTAGGTCTGGCATGGGTTGTAAGGAGACCCCCCCCACGCCGAAAAATTGACGTAGGGGGTCCCCCTACAATCCATACCAGACCCGTATCCAAAGCACGCTACCCGGCCGGCCAGGAATGGGAGTGGGGACGAGCAAGCGCCCCCCCCCCTCCTGAGCCGTGCCAGGCCGCATGCCCTCAACATGGGGGGGGTTGGGTGCTCTGGGGTAGGGGGGCGCACTGCGGGCCCCCCCACCTCAGAGCACCCTGTCCCCATGTTGATGAGGACAGGACCTCTTCCCGACAACCCTTGCCATTGGTTGTCGGGGTCTGCGGGCGGAGGCTTATCGGAATCTGGGAGTCCCCTTTAATAAGGGGGCCCCCAGATACCGGCCCCCCCACCCTAAGTGAATGGATATGGGGTACATCGTACCCCTATCCATTCACCTGTAGGCAAAAAGTAAAAGTTAATAAACACACAACACAAGGCTTTTTAAAATATTTTATTATTCTGCTCCGGACGCCCCCCCTGTCTTCGTTATTAGCTCAATTACCAGGGGGGGCTTCTTCTTCCACTCTCCGGGGGTCTTCTCCGATCTCCGGGGGGGTTTCTTCTTCCGCTCTCCGGGGGGGGGCTTCTCCGGACTCCGGGGGGCTTCTTCCATCTTCTCCCCTCTTCCGCTCTTGACTCAACGAACCCCGGTTCTTCTGCAGCTCTCCGGTGCCTTCTTCTTCAGCGCTGGCTGCCTGCTATGTTTGTGTGTTAGCTCGATTTCAAACAGGCAGCCAGCGCAGTCTTCTGTGGCGTCAGGGTCTTCTGGTCTTCTGTTCTTCCGATGTTGCCTCGTCGCCTGTTGTCGCTGTAATGATGGAAGCGCGCCTTGCATCCCATTTATATAGGCATCACCGTCCCATCATGCTCCGGTAGGTACCCACGTGGTGGGTGCACGTGGGTAGGCACCCACCACGTGGGTACCTGCCGGAGCATGATGGGACGGTGATGCCTATATAAATGGGATGCAAGGCGCGCTTCCATCATTACAGCGACAACAGGCGACGAGGCAACATCGGAAGAACAGAAGACCAGAAGACCCTGACGCCACAGAAGACCGCGCTGGCTGCCTGTTTGAAATCGAGCTAACACACAAACATAGCAGGCAGCCAGCGCTGAAGAAGAAGGCACCGGAGAGCTGCAGAAGAACCGGGGTTCGCCGAGTCAAGAGCGGAAGAGGGGAGAAGATGGAAGAAGCCCCCCGGAGTCCGGAGAAGCCCCCCCCCCGGAGAGCGGAAGAAGAAACCCCCCCCGGAGATCGGAGAAGACCCCCGGAGAGTGGAAGAAGAAGCCCCCCCTGGTAATTGAGCTAATAACGAAGACAGGGGGGGCGTCCGGAGCAGAATAATAAAATATTTTAAAAAGCCTTGTGTTGTGTGTTTATTAACTTTTACTTTTTGCCTACATGTGAATGGATAGGGGTACGATGTACCCCATATCCATTCACTTAGGGTGGGGGGCCGGTATCTGGGGGCCCCCTTATTAAAGGGGACTCCCAGATTCCGATAAGCCTCCGCCCGCAGACCCCGACAACCAATGGCAAGGGTTGTCGGGAAGAGGTCCTGTCCTCATCAACATGGGGACAGGGTGCTCTGAGGTGGGGGGGCCCGCAGTGCGCCCCCCTACCCCAGAGCACCCAACCCCCCCCATGTTGAGGGCATGCGGCCTGGCACGGCTCAGGAGGGGGGGGGACGCTCGCTCGTCCCCACTCCCATTCCTGGCCGGCCGGGTAGCGTGCTTTGGATACGGGTCTGGTATGGATTGTAGGGGGACCCCTACGTCGATTTTTCGGCGTAGGGGGGGTCCCCTTACAACCCATACCAGACCTAAGGGCCTGGTATGCTCCTGGGGGGGAACCCATGCCGGTTTTGTTTTTTACAAATTGCCGTGGAGTTCTCCCTCGGGAATGCATACCAAATGCCGTCGCTGGAATGGGCTTTTACAAGGTGTGACTAGTTTACACTTTGTAGAACCAGCCCTAATTTTACACTTGCTAAATAACACTTACGGCGCAAAAAACGAAGCTAGAAAGCTTTGTGGATCGCCTTAAGTGCTAATTTGCATACTAGCAACGGCATTTCGACTCGAAATGCCCCCAGCGGCGGATGCGGTACTGCATCCTAAGATTCGGCAGTGTAATTCAATTACACATGCCGGATCTTCTGTCTAACTTTGGAAAAAGCCTTTTGAGGATCGTTTCCAAAGTTACACACAGAATGAACAGCAGTTAAGTCGGAGTATCTCTTTTGAGGATCTGGCCCAGTAAGTATGATTCTGAAAAAAAAAATCCCATACATCTCTTTTAATTATAGAAGGTAATCAAATTTTGGTGGATTCCAAGCTGGTAGTCATTGACATTCATATAGCTCTATTCTGCACCAAAAAATTATTCAAGTAATTTCAAGCTTCCTGAATGAATTATATTGGGACTATTGGAGCATATCCTTACCATAAATGTATTTCTATCCCAGGACTTCCACTACCTCTAGGTGCAGGGAGTGTCTATGGGGACACAGTGCACTCCCTCATTTGCCAACCTGTACCTGGTAAGGTGGGAAAGAACCCTATTTTTGGAAGACTGCATTGAAAATGTTTTTAGGTTTTAAACAGGGATTCGGGTGAACTTGAAGGCTTCATGGGGTACATGGGGTCCAATGGATTCAATATAAAGTTCACCATGAATTGTAAACAAAAAAAGGTTCTCCTTATTGGATATTGAATTCGTAGTGCATGAAGATGGCTCCCTGATTTCTGATTTATATTGAAAACAAACTGCACACTATTCTCTATGCATCTAGGGCCCATCCCAGATTATTGGTCAATACAATACAATGCCCTATGGGCAGTATTAAAAAAAATATGCTCAAGAGCAGAACACTTTGGAATTCAAGCTAGGGTTCTGAGGGACAGCCTCTTTAGAAGAACATTAAGTAAAAAAAAGTCTCATAAATGGCATATCAAGAAAGAACTAGGGAATGCTTAATATACAAATATACTTACCCCCCCCCCCCCCATTAAATACAGTAAAACCTTGATTTGAGAGTAACTTGGTTTTAGAACGTTTTGCAAGACAAGCCTTGATATACAAGCGATATCTTGATATAAGAGTAGCGTCATGTCACAACTGAGTATAAAAAAGAAGAGAGAAGACTCTAAGTGTAGCAATATGGTTACATTTATTGCTACTTATTGCTACACTAAGGCCCCGTACACACGACCGAGTTTCTCGGCAGGATTCAGCCAGAAACTCGATCGGAGCTGAATTCTGCCGAGAAACCCGGCCGTGTGTACACTTTCGCCGAGGAAGCCGACGAGTTCCTCGTCGAGCAAAATAGAGAACATGTTCTCTATTTCCTCGTTGTTCAATCAGGAAAGTTGGCTCGCCGAGATCCTCGGCGGCTTCACACAGAACTCGACGAGCAAAACGATGGGTTTTGCCCGTCGAGTTCCTCGGACGTGTGTACGGGGCCTTAGAGGTGCCTCTCTTCTCTTTTATACCCTGAAAAAAAATGCTTTGATATACAAGTACTTTGGATTAAAAGCATGTTTCTGGAACGAATTATGCTCGCAAACCAAGGATTTACTGTACAAGCATAATAATGAGATACCCTAGACAACATCTACAAGTCTGTGATATTATAAAAAAAAACATTGGAATCTTCTAACAAGTGACCTAATGTTTGCCAATTATGTTAAGCATATGCCTGAAATTTGAGATTTTCCTAGCCTGTGACGGAAAATATTGATTATATGAAGACAGGAGGCGAGTATCTTATGCATTAATCTTTCTTTATTAATGCTCACAGCAGAAAAAGTATTGTTCAATTTTTAACGTAAGTAAACAGAAAAGAAAAGAAAACTGTAGGGACTACACTTCCCAGCAGTCCTTGGTCGTAGCCACTCCCATCCTAGACTCTATAAAAGGACTGCTCTCACTTCTCTCTTCCTCTTTCTTCGTGTAAGTCCCAGATATCGAACCAGGTGTATCTCTGAACTTCGTCGTTATTTGTCAAACTCTTCGGCCAGCCGGCCTAACGTCTCCGTGTCGGAAAATGGCTGTGTCAACAGCAACTGGTCCCAACGGGGACAAACCAACAGAACCAATTCGACCAACTGGTCGTCCGGAAAAGTTGACCATCATTCGATCAACAGGTCGCCTGCATGCCGCCGTCGTGACCTTGTTCAATAACCTGAAATAAAATGTAGAATCGTGAAAGGGTTGGGTAGGGAGGGAAGATACTCGCCTCCTGTCTTCATATAATCAATATTTTCCGTCACAGGCTAGGAAAATCTCAAATTATATATCAGACAGGAGGCTCATATCTTATGCAAGTTCAAAGCTTAACACATTAGCATACTAATAAGATTATAATAAAGCAATGTAGTCATCCTAAGATTGACATGGAGACATGGTCCTCCGGTCTGAAATAGAAGAGGCGAAAGACTGTCTCGGAAGACCAATCGGCCGCCATTAAAAGGTCTGTGAGAGAGCCCCCTGCCGTGACCACCTTAGTAGCCATGGCACCTCTGGAGGAGTGTGCACCAAACAGTGTAATGTCTATGCCCGCCATCGCCATGGCTGATCTAACCCACCGCGCCAGAGTGGCGGGGGTGACCGGGTGATGTGGTCTTACGTAGGATATCAGAAGTTGAGACAGCCCCTGGGGTCGTAGATCCGTAGTGCGAGTCTCGTAGGCCTGTAGGCATCTAACCACGCAGAGCCGTGGGTGTGCAGGAAAATAGGGGTAAAACACCGATTGTAGGCCCGTCTTGGTTCTACGGACCACCATGAATTTCACACCTTGCGGTGAGAACTGGCGTCTGGAAATGTCCAATGCCCTAACGTCTGAGACGCGTTTGATGGAGATTAGGCATAGAAGGACCGTTAGCTTAAACGACAATAGTTTGAGGGGCAAGGTATCATTGTCCTCCCAGCTTGAGAACATGTCTAGAACCCTGGAGACATCCCAGGTAGACTGGTACTTAGGGCGAGGAGGTCGTTTGAATCTAATGCCTCGTAAGAGTCTACAAATCAGCGGGTGTCTGCCGATTGGGAGAGAGTTTACAGGGTAGTGGTAAGCTGATATGGCTGACCTGTAAATGTTTATAGAACTATATGATTTGCCGGATCCGAAAGAATCCGCCAGGTAATTCGCTATGACAGTTACAGGGGCATGTATGGGATCAACCTGCCGTTGATCACACCAACGTACCCAGAGCCTCCTGGCTGATCGATATGCCGATCGAGTCCCGGGGGCCCAGGCCAGGGCGAGGAGGTCTCTAGCCGAGTTTGAAAGGTCATCGTGTGCTCTTGGCACCCCGAAACCAACCACGCCAGGAGAGTCAGTGTGCCTTCCTCTACCAGAGGATGTAGGCCTTTGGTCGGGTGAGAGAGAATGTGTGGGAGCGGAGGTAGAAGCCTGGGGTAGTCCAAGGCTAGTTCCAGCAGGAGAGGGAACCATGGTTGCGTTGGCCACCATGGGGTGATCAATACGACCGTCGCCCTCTGGTACGCAATCTGCAGCAGTACCTTGGGGATCATGGAGAATGGGGGAAACGCGTAATGCGTCTCCCCCGTCCAGGAGTGTCGGAAAGCGTCCACCGCTGCTGACCCTGGGTCCGGCCTCCAACTGAAGAATCGGGGTAGTTGGTGATTGAGGCGAGAAGCGAACAGATCTATGCCCAGGGGACCCCAAAGTAAGTTCAGCCTGACGAAGGTTGAGCGGTCCAAGCGCCAATCGCTGGAGTCGATAAGGTAGCGGGAATTCCAGTCTGCTACAGAATTGGAAATACCCGGAATGTACTCCGCCATGGGTGTGATGTTGCGGGACAGACAGAAGTGCCAAATCTCTGAGGCAATATCTGCTAGAATTTTGGATCTGGTGCCTCCCAAGCGGTTGATGTATTGCACCGCTGCAATATTGTCCATGCGTAGTAAGACGCAACAATTGGATCTTTCCGCCAGAAAGCTCTGTACAGCAAATAAGGCCGCTGAAAGTTCTAGCGCATTGATGTGTAAGAGGGTTTCGTCCCTGGACCAGGTCCCTCCCGTCGAGGTCTCTCCCAAGAGAGCGCCCCAGCCTCGGCGACTCGCGTCCGACTCTATGATGATGTCCGGACGGGAGTTGAAAATCGTTTTTCCATTCCACTCGACGGCGTGTCGAAGCCACCATTGCAGTTCGACTTTGGCCTCTGTAGAGAGCGGTATCACGTCCGCGTACCGGAGACCCTGTCGCAGATGGAGGATCTTCAGTCTCTGGAGGGCTCTGTAATGGAGAGGGGCCGGGAAGATGGCTTGAATGGAGGCCGCCAGCAGGCCTACCAGACGGGCCAGGATGCGTAACGATAAGTAGCCCTTGCGTAGTACCGCTCTGATCTCTTTGCGGATCAGAGCCAACTTTGCGTTGGGCAGGCGGAGGACAGCCTGGTTGGTGTCTACCAGGAAGCCTAGGAATTCCATCTCTTGCGCCGGAATAAGAACCGACTTTTCTTGATTGATCAAGAAGCCTAGACTTTGTAATAGGTTGATCGTCCAATCCATGTGACGATAAGCTAGAGCTTTGGAGCATGCTATGACGAGAATGTCGTCTAAGTAAATAATCAGACGTACGCCCCTGCTCCTCAGTGATGCCACTACTGGTTTCAGGATTTTTGTGAAACACCATGGGGCGGATGATAGGCCGAACGGTAGGCATGTAAATTGCCAAGTGCGCCCCCACCATCTGAAACGGAGTAGGTGTTGGGAGTCCTGATGCATGGGGACGGTGAGGTATGCGTCTTTCAGGTCCACCTTTACCAGCCAGTCCCCCGGTTGGAGGAGATCTCGGAGGCAATGAATCCCCTCCATCTTGAAATGTCGATAAGCGACATGTTGGTTCAAATCCCGAAGATTTATGACGGGGCGATAGCCCCCTCCCTTCTTCTTGACTAAGAAGAGGTTGCTGAGAAAACCTGGGGAGGAAGGGTCGACTTCGATCACTGCTCGTTTGGATATCAAATCCCAGAGTTCGTTGTCTATCAGAGCAACGTTTTCTTCCGCAAATCGAATCGGGGTTGGTAAGATACCTAGGTTTGGTGGTGACATAAGTTCTATGTGGAACCCTGCAACTGTGTTTAATATCCATGTATCTGCCGTAATCGCAGACCAAGCGTGGATAAAAAACATTAGACGTCCCCAACAGGTGTGTGAGGTAGTGGAGTGTATGCGGTACTCACCGGAGTATGGGCGGGAGCGAGGGTATCCTCTGTGGCCGCGTCCTCTCCACGGTCTACCACGGGGTGGAAAAAAAGGTGCTGGTTTCGCCGTTGTGGTATATGGAGGGGGAGCCTGAGCGTATTGTGGTTGGGCCGGTCTGTGGAACGGCTTGCCGTTGTTATTGCGGCCGGTAGAACGACCCCTACTTCTACCGGCCCGGGGAAAAACTCTAGAAGTTCCGGCTCTCTTAAGTGATGTCTGAGCCTTGTCGAGGCTGTTGAAAAGCCCCACAAACTTGTTTATGTCCTTGACTAGGGACTCCCCAAACAGCATCCCCTCGGCCGCGGGGCCTGGCTCGGTTTCGGCTAAATGCGCTAGTTGCGGGTCAAGCCGCATTAAGATGGAACGTCTGCGTTCGATGGAGCAGGTGGTGTTGGCGCTGCCCACCAAGCAAATGGCCCTTTGGGCCCACCCACGTAGTTGGGTTAAGTCGACCGTCTGGTCGTTTGTCACGGCTTGTTCTGACAAGTTGAGGATCTTGGTTAGTGGTCCAAATAGGTCGAGGATCCGATCCTGTATGGACTTAAATGATCGGTCTATCCCCTTTTTGGGGAATTTTCCCGTTTTCATTAAGTATTTGGAATGAATGGGGTCAATGTCTGGTGTCATGACCACTTTCCTTGGGATGTGCGGTCGAGGGCATTCGGCCCGTAATTTGTTACGGTTTGACCGCTCAAGTGATCTACGTGCCCAAAACTCTACGTACTGGGACACGTGGGGTAAAGGGGACCACTCTCCAGAACGGGGGTGGGAGATGGCATCTGGGTTGAACAACGGTTCTCCCAGAGCATCAATAATTTCTCTGCCCTGGTTATCAGGGGTGGCGTTGTGTAGGATCGCCAATGCCCCAGCATCCTCTTCTTCGTCATATTCAGACTCGGAGACTCCGGATCCGTCCGACTCATCGGATGAATCCTCGTCTGACTCTATAACGTAAGAGTCTGGTTTGGTCCGTTTAGCGGAGCCGTGCCTCTTGTTTGACTCCCTGAGGCCCAGGGGTTGAAAGGAGTCTGCAGGATGCTTGGGGTGGCAGTCCGTGAGGGGAGCAGCTCTATGCATATTATTTGCTTCCCCTGCCGGGGAGTCATGTGCCAGCAATGCTTGTTTCCTCTTTTGCAAGGACTTGCCGCCTTTCATGCGCGGCTCACCGTCTTGTGGCAACGGTAACGGGGCAGGGATTATGGCCTGCTGCGTAACGGGGTTTGTGATAGCTGCAGCCAGTGCCGCTTGCACTGATTTATTAATAATGTCCTGTAATTGGACAGGACTCAGAAGTTGAGCTGAGCCCAGCATCAACTCATCATCTTGGTTAGTGATGGGGCCCCCCTCTGCCATTATTGATACAGAGATATTATAATCTGGCAATGTTAGGTGAGGGGAATAAAGTTTGGTATTCACCTAACTCCAATAGGTTGGAATGATTTGGAATAAATTCCTAGGGATCGCTAACTAGCTACCTGAAAAGTAAAGAAGCTCACTAGCTATCTATATCAGGCTCCTACCTCCGACCACTGGCGCTGACTGGCCTGCGGTGGGAGGTGAAGCTAGTAAGATGGATTTCCAGAGGCGAAGTCACGCGAGACTACGGCCTCTGGAATCCTATTGGTTGTTGGCAGGGAGGAGGCGGTCCGGAGGTCCGCCCCTCCGTGTCCTGCTTAGCCGTGATTGGGCTGCGTGTCCGTCTGTCTCCAGAAAGAGCGTGAAGGGAGCGGGAGCGCGCGCGCGCACGTAGCAGGCGCGGCTCCTGTGAAGAGGGAGCCGCGCCCGAGTACAGTAGTCGATTGCCCGAGCGAGATGGCGCTTAGCAAGATGGCGTCATCTCGCGAGAATACGGGCTCCGTGAGGGGATATGGTATCGGAACACCGGAGGAGAGAGATGGCGTCCGCGCGGCCCGGGTCCCAACCAAAGGTTAGGACGATTATAAGGGGGGATGCACGGTCGATGGTAGCAGTATCCGCCCTAATTCCGCATTCCGTGTGAGGCAGCTAGGAAGTAGCAGCAAACGGGAGAGGTGAAACGAAAAAAGGGGGGGGGGCCCCCGCTCGCGACTCCCGGAGTTAGGAATAAATTAAAGAATAAAGTAAGTTAGGTAGTAGAACGATGTCTACTAGCATACAGTATAAACAATAATGATAAAATCAAAGAGTACTTATCTGTCCTATGTGAGCAGAAAGAAAGAGGAAGAGAGAAGTGAGAGCAGTCCTTTTATAGAGTCTAGGATGGGAGTGGCTACGACCAAGGACTGCTGGGAAGTGTAGTCCCTACAGTTTTCTTTTCTTTTCTGTTTACTTACGTTAAAAATTGAACAATACTTTTTCTGCTGTGAGCATTAATAAAGAAAGATTAATGCATAAGATATGAGCCTCCTGTCTGATATATAATTGCTTTTAAATGAGCTAGATCCATTCAGGATCAAGTGACACATAGCCATATGTGCCATAGTGAAGAAAATGCCATCAGCACACCAAGGATTCCTCCAAAGGGAATTATTTTTGTGGCCATATGATAAACATACAGCTACATAGCCATAGTGAATGCAGTCTGTGGAGCTGTACCTTATGCATGTGGGGCATGCCATCATTGCTCATGGATCAAAGAAGATGAATTTATCAAATTACAGAATGGAACAATATGGACTCCCACATATCAACTAAACTGCCAAACTGTGTTTGTTGTACACCTACTAACATGTGCAAAAAGACACTTCTGGAAAGTGAATTTATGATCATGTCTACTTATTTTTAATAGGAAGATGGACACACTATAAGGTAGACATATACAGTAGGACTATAAGATAGTTTTGACCCCAAGGCAATTCATTTTTACACTTTGGAATATGTATATAAAACCAAAAAGGCAGTGTCATAGACAAGCTCTTCATGCAACTTGAAACTAAATGGATTCAAATTTGTAATTCTACCAAATTTTCAGGACTCATTCATACATTAGAGATTTACATGAGATTTAAGCCATTCTTATGAGCCAATTCTGTCATTTTAAGTCATCCAATGGAGCTGTGTGGTGAGTGATTTTACAATTAAATACCAAATGAAGAAGCGGTGGTACTTAGACGAATAAGGCTGTATACATTTATCAGGGCACAGTCAAATGTGAGTGCAATATATATGGTATTTGTCCTTTTAAAGTCTCGTGCAATAAAATGACTACACTATAGTACTCTCTTTGATTTATTGTGGTGATATCCTTTGGAGAGAGGATGACAGATATAGGACAACACTGGAAGATATGATGGTGAGACTGTGATCGATTTGAATAGGTCATTAAATATCCCAAAGCGCCTATTGCCCTTCTCACAGTGATGGTGGCATTTGGTGTTTTATATTAAAGGGGTGGTTCACCCTAAAAACGACTTTTTTTTATTACACTGCCCCCCCACATTACAATACGATTAAGGCTATTAATTTTTTTTTTATGCTGTACATACCTTTGTACAGCATATTGACCCGTGGCATCCGGCTTGCGAGTCCCGCGGGAGTGGGCGTTCCTAACATGTCTGTGATTGACGTTTGACCAAAAACGAGCTCCCCCCGTCGCGTAAGCCGCGTCACGGTTGGCGAAAGGAGCCGAACGGTGAGTCGGCGCTATACTGCGCATGCGCATCGCCGTTCGGCTCCTTTCGCCAATCGTGGCGCGGCTTACGCGACGGGGGGGAGCTCGTTTTTGGTCAAACGTCAATCACAGACATGTTAGGAACGCCCACTCCCGCGGGACTCGCAAGCCGGATGCCACGGGTCAATATGCTGTACAAAGGTATGTACAGCATAAAAAAAAAATGAATAGCCTTAATCGTATTGTAATGTGGGGGGGCAGTGTAATAAAAAAAAAGTCGTTTTTAGGGTGAACCACCCCTTTAAGATCATTCACCAGAATATAAGAAGATCACATTTTATGGTGTGGGACATATCACGAATATATTTGGACTTTTTATCCCTGCACTTTTTAGTTGATGATTTCAATGTATGTGAATAAGGGGGTATTAGTGGCGTCTCCTATTTTTGTTTACAATTAATAATGTTAATGTTGTTAAGAACATTGCTTTTCTGTACAGCTTGTATTTATTTAATGACCTGTATAGGGGCAGGCTTTTTGATCCCTTTTTCTCTCTGTGGATTAAAAACAATAGACTGCAGTAATCATTGGTAGCCAGAGACCATGTGATCTAGGCAAGAAACGAGTAATGTTTTACTCAAAGTAATAATGTGATATTGTTATGCCTAAAAGTTGCCTGTTCATTCTCATTAAGTGTGAATTCTAATAGGTTTAATTTAAACTTGTAAACAACAGTCTAAAGATCATCATCATTAAACAAGCTTCAAGCAGCACTGTAAGCCCAGCCCCAGTCTGGAAATGCTGAATACACATCTTATTGCCCATTCACACTTTATGGTGCTTCCTGGCACTTGCCATGGGGTCTGTTGGCAAGGTTTATTGAAGTGCCATCTATTCTGAACCAATCACACAAATGCATTAGATGCACATTACACACAACACAGTAGGCCCTTAAAGGTTACCTGTTATGAAAGAAACATGGAGACTACGACTACTGACACATCATCTGGCTGTCATGTGGACCCTCTAGCTTTAACACTTTGGGGTAGATTTATTAAAGGTAAATAGACTGTGCACTTTGCAAGACAATCATAGGCGTGCACACAGGGTGTGCCAGGTGTGCCTGGGCACACCCTAATCACCTTGTATGCTGCAGATGCCCCCTGTTTAGACCAACGATATTTCACCTAAAAAAAAAAAAATATATAAATAATAAAAAAAATTAAAAAGTAATAATAAAAAAATGTAATTGAAAAAGGAAATAGTAAAAATAAAAACTACTGACACCGTCCACTGCCCCATGGACACCAAACTCTGCCCTACTGACATAATATAAATAATAATAATTAAAATAGTAAAAAAAAAATTGTAATTGTAAAAAATAATAAAAAATAAAATAATAAAAATTAAAACTACTGACACTGTCCACTGACACAAAACTCTGCCCTAATGACATCATCCACTGCTCTACTGACACCGGCAGTATATACTGGCCCGGATTCAAGAAGCAATTGCGCCTGCGTAACCATAGGTTACACAGCGCAATTGCTGACTTGCTTCGGCGTTACGAATGCTCCTGATTCAGGAACATCGTAACGCAGACTGCAACCTAAAATCTGCGTGGCATAAGGCTCTTATGCCACGCAGATTTTAGGCTGCATTCTTGCGATGACCGCTAGGGGGCGCTCTCATTGTGCTCAGTGTATAGTATGCAAATTGCATACTAACACCGATTCACAATGTTGCGCGGGCCCTGTGTACGCAAGTTACGGAGTTTCCGTACGGCGTCTTTAGCGTAAGGCTGCCCCTTCTAATAGTAGGGGCAGCCAATGCTAAAGTATACACGCCATTCCCGCGTCGTGAAATTTGAATTTCACGTCGTTTGCGTAAGTGATTCGTGAATGGCGCTGGACGCTATTCACGTTCACTTGGAATAAAATGACGTCCTTGCGACGTCATTTGCCGCAATTCACGTCGGGAAAGTTTCCCGACGGAGCATGCGCTCTACGCTCGCCGCGGGAGCGCGCCTAATTTAAATGATTCCCACCCCCTACGGGATCATTTACATTAGGCGCCCTTACGCAGGGCAATTTTAAAGAGCGCACACGCAATTTACGGAGCTACTGCTCCGTGAATCGCGCGCAGCGCAGCAGATAATTTGCGGGGGCGCAGGGCAAAAACGCTGCCCTGTGCCTCCATAAAAAAGGGGCAAATCGTACCTGAATCTGGGCCACTGTATACACATGGACAGGCATATGTGTTTGAGCTTTGGGGTGCACACCCTAATGCAATAGGCTGCGCACACCTATGAAGACAATTTACACTTAGCTTTCTGAAAAATTGTATGCATAGAATGCAGTAAGATAAAAAAAACTTCTGCCTTTACAACTCCTTAAATTAACCACTTCCCTAGCGAGTCATTGTGAAATGATGTCGGCGGGAACCCTCCCTCCCTCCGGATGGACGTCATATGATGTCCTGGGCTTCCCGGGTGGCCAGGGGGCGTGCGCGCCCGCGGCATCGCTCGGGACCCGATGCGAATGCCCGGCGGCCGCGATGTCCGTCTGGCACCCGCGATTGCAATCACGGCAGGACCATGAATCTGTGTGTGTAAACACACAGATCCATATCCTGTCAGTACAGAGGAACACACATCGGTCTCCACACCTTGTGAGTCCCCTCCCCCTACAGTTAGAATCACACACTAGGGAACATATTAAGCCCTTGATCGCCCCCTAGTGTTAACCCCTTCCCTGCCAGTCACATTTACATCAGTGCAGTTTTATAGCACTAATCACTGTATAAATGTCAATGGTCCCAAAAACATGTCAAAAGTGTCTGATGTATCCGCCGCAATGTCACGGTCACAATAAAAATCGCAGATCGCCGCCATTACTGGTAAAAATAAAAATGCCATAAATGCATCCCTTATTTTGTAGATGCTATAACATTTGCGCGGAACCAATCAATAAACACGTTTTGCGTTTTTTTTTTTTACCAAAAAATATGTAGAAGAATACGTATCAGTCTAAACTGAGGAAAAAAATTGTGATATTTATTAAATCAAAAAGTAAAAAAATTGTTTTTTTTCAAAATTGTCGCTCTTCTTTTGTTTATAGCGAAAACAATAAAAAACGCAGAGGTAATCAAATACCACCAAACAAAATCTCTATTTGTGGGGAAAAAAACATAAATATTTTATTTGGGTACAGTGCTGCATGACCGCGCAATTGGTCTGGGCAGGAAGGGGGTGAAAATGCCCTGTATTGAAGCGGTTAATTATATCAACCCCTTTTTAGTCACTAAACTAATAGAAGCATGCAGATAATGATTTCTGATTTCTTTTCACATTTCTTATCTGCACACTTGTTCTGGGTGAGTGACCTAGAAATCATAAAATCTAGGGAGGTAACAAAGGCAGCCTCAATATTTATTCCATGACAGGTCTAATTTATTTTGTGGGTAGAGAATTAAGAAACATTCTCAGCAGGCTTCAACTGGTACAACCAGTGGCAAATTCAGTACTGTTGTGGGATCCAAATGTAATCATTTTTATAGCCACTTATACTTGCAAATACTGTTTAATTATGTAACAATATTGCATCTTAAAATGGCTATTGGTTAAAACATTTTGCAGGTGAAATCTACTTCCTTAGGACCAGCAGTGAAAGCGTACATTACATTTCATATATTATTCATCAATAATAGTATAGGGATGTGCTTTGACCCATTGCATTTGAAATTAATCAACAAATATTCTAGCTCATACACATAACATAAACACAAATGGACGATAAAAACGGGGGGGCAGATTCACAGAGAAATGCCCAGGCGCAGCGTATCAGAGATATGCTACGCCGCCGTATCTTTCCTGGCTCTAAGTCGAATCCAGGAAGATTTTGCGCCGTAAGTTACGGCGGCGTAGTGTATCTCTCGGCGCGTATTTCAAATTGGGCGGGTAGGGGGCATGATACATTTAAATGAAGCGCGTCCCCGCGCCGATTGAACTGTGCATGCTCCGTATCGAAATTTCCCGCCATGCTTTGCGCGAAATGACGTCGCAACGACGTAATTTTTAGAACTTCGACGTGACTTACGTCCATCCCTATTCACGGACTACTTACGCAAAAAAAAAAAAAAAAAAATTTCGAGGCGGGAACGACGGCCATACTTTAACATGGCAAGTCTATCTATATGCCACAAAATTGCAGCTTTAACTATACGCCGGAAAAAGCCGACTAGAGACGACGTAAGAGAATGCGACAACCGCGCGTACGTTCGTGGATCGTCGGAAAAAGCTAATTTGCATACCCGACGCTGAAAACGATGCACACTCCACCCAGCGGGCGCCGAAGTATTGCATCTAAGATCCGAAGGCATACAAAGCCGTACGCCTGTCGGATCTTACCCAAATGCCGTCGTATCTTGGTTTGAGGATTCAAACTAAAGATACGACGCGGGAAATTTGAAAGTACACCGGCGTATCAGTAGATACGCCGGCATACTTGCTCTGTGAATCTGCCCCAGGGTGTCCAGACATCAAGGTATGTACACTAAATAATATTACACAATCATGTATAACACAAAACTCAGTGCTATATGTAGGTGTTCAATATTATTTATTGCACATACCCTGATGTGTGGGCATCCTGTGATCCATTTCTCTTTATTTTCTGTGATTGAAATAGAATCTCTGTTAACTAATTTTATTATGTTATAGATCATTTACCAATCTCTATACCATTATTGAGGAATAATATACATACTGTCTTGTAAACTTTTCACCGCTGGTCTTAAGAAAGTGGATTTCATTTACAAAATGCGTAAAAAAATAGCCACTGTGAATTGTAATATTGTAAAAAAATAAATGTCTTTGTCTTCTAGCAAAATGAACCCTCTATTGTATACCTGGCTGTTTGAGTAAGGGCATCAAATTATAAAATAAGGTTTGGATGTGAATGGTTTTACTCTATAAACTACTCACTTGGATATAAACACTTTACAAATATGGCGATGACATATATAACTGACATAATATCAATAAAATGAATATTTCTGCAACCAGTGCAGGAAAAGTCATTGATCACTGGAAGGAAGTAGTGTAGACATAGCAAATTCAGCTTAGGATGTGTTTGCTAACAGTTTTTCATTTAGCCACTAGTGGGAGCTCTAGCACACAGGAGTCAATGATCCAGTGCATATATAATCTTCATATGTGTAACAGTGAATTATAGACATGCTAATATTGAATCAAATTTGGCACACTGAAGAAAAACCTTTAATTACACTTATCGTCAAACAGTTCAATAGAATGCACTCTGACCTTAGACTTGAAGAATGTTCCTCTTTAAGGTCCCATTTACAAAATGACGCGCAATGCCAGAAATCGCACATATGAACATTTTTGGCGTCACAATACATGCACAAGGCAGCCCATCAATTTTAATAAGCTGCCCTTCTCATGACAACCTAGCTCATGCATCTTTTTAAAGCATTGAGCTTCACTCATCTACTTGCCACTTATGGGGTGCCATTAATAATGAATGGCATTGCAATTGTAACACACATTTTTTGCGTGTTTTTTAATGTACGCATTTACTATAGGGTAAATAGAACCTAATTGTAGAGTAGTGGAGACACCTACTAGCTCCTCCTTCTCTAGATGCATAACCCATAGATCAGATCTAGGCTGACAGTGTGGGAACCTTTCTTAGTGGTGTGTCTGACAGTATTTATGGGTTGCTATGCCCCCTGTAGGCTGCTCAGCTAGCTCTGTTCTTAATGGAAGTAGAAGTAGAAAATTCTGTAATAGGTATTTCCCAATGATCACTTTGACACGCTGCTATTGTTATTCAGTAATTTAAATAACTATGGGTAACCAATAAAAGTAAACACATATGCACATTTTTTAATAGGAAATGTAAAAAAGTCTGAAGGTCATCGGCATCTTCTATCATTAGAATGTAACAAAAAAAAAAAAAAAAATGAAAGAGCCCATATAATCATCTTTGAAATAATAGCTAAGTATTCTTTTTAAGACCCATTCTAGGTCTTAGATGTCAAGTTAGGGTTAGCTGAAAGGGCATTTCAGGGCAAAAAAACGTCCAGTACATCTCTTCGGCACATGATTTATCCCCTTAAAGATCCTACAAGTACAGAAAACATTGTCTGATCTACCAGCAATGCACTCAGCTCTTTTCTGGACTAAAATCACAAAAAATGGTATCAGCCCAGGCCAAATACATTTCAAATGACTGTATCCCACCCTCTCCCTTCATCTCCTCAACAAAGGGGAACATGCCTTGAGATGGCACAGGAAGTGTACACAGAAAGCTCTAAATTTCTGACATGATTAATTTTTATGTAGTACCCTCTAGTGTGCTACTAGAGGTAGGGCAGGTAAACCATAGTCTGAGCCATGGAATCTGGGTCAGGGTTATTAGAGGTTAGGGCTGGGTGACATATCAAGGCAGTTCTCTCGTGCTTCCCCTGGTTCTAGAATGGTATAGAATATTCAACGAAATAGTAGATGGAAGCTAGGAGGGTTTTCTTGCATATTTAGTGGTCCTTAGCAAATCCGCAGGAAGTGGGGCAGGCAAGGAACTAAAAAGCCCTTAAATGGACATGAACCATGCCAGCAGGGAAGTCGGGTGGAAGACGGAAAAACAGCGCTTAGAGAGTCTATCGGTGGCCCTTGGAAGACCCCTGCTGGGGAGGGGCTCCAACTTGGGCCTGAACTCAGGAGGATGGCCTGAAAGGATCCTACCACAGGAGGCAGTTGGAGGAAAACTTTCCGAGAGGCAGCAGGAGCAAACAGAGACAGAGTGAGTAGATCAGCCAGGTGCAGGGACAGACAAGGGGAGAGACTGCCAGCTGAAGACAGCGGTGTGCTTAAGGTGATTGAAAGGCTTCGTTTTTATTTATTTTTAAATAATAAACATGTCATACTTACCTCCACTGTGCAGTTAGTTTTGCACAGAGTGGCCACGATCCTCGACTTCTGGGTTCCCCCCGGCGGCGCTGGTAGCTCCTCCCCACATCGTATTACCCCCTAGTAGAAGCGCTCTCCCAGGGAGTTACCTTGCAGGTGTGATCCCTAGTCCAGCATTCAGTACCTATAGGATGCCGAATGAAGGACTCGGCCCCGCCCCCGGCGCCCGCGTCATTGGATTTGATTGACAGCAGCGGGAGCCAATGGCTGGCTGCATAGGATGTATTAAGTTAAAAAAAACATGAGAGTTTATCCAAACTTGCCCTGGGAGGTTTCCAGTGTGTGTCAGTTGGGTAGACTTGGAAGAAGAAGCAGCCCGGTGGGCTGGTGGAATGGCAGCCAGGTGGGCCAGCATATCCTGTAAGAAGTAGAGCTGGGACCAGTGTCTTTAAGGGAGCTGAAAGTGTTTAGAAAACAGTTCACTCCATATGTGTGACTTTCTTCAAAGAGACAGAGTTCCTAGCCTGTAAGGGACTGTTGCTCAGCTAGCAAAAGGACTGTTGGTTCCTAAAGGAGTGAACCCAGCAGAGCTGTGCAACGGATCAAGATTTGTGCAGGAGGATTGAGTGGAAGCTGTAAACAAGGGAGGAAGTTGGCCCTGGTTCTGTTGTTATTTGTCAAGTTGGGCATTCCATAATCCCTAACCCCATCCAAGTTATTATCCCCTAATAAAACAAGCAAAAGACTCTTTTCTGGGTCTGGATGCAAGAAGGAAATGTTGTGTGATTGGCTAAGCAGTTAACAGTTCATTTCTGGAAGCTCACAAGTTGTTACACGTAACAATAACATAAAGCACTACTACATATTGAGTAAAATCAAAACATAGTACCATCAAAACATTCACAAAATTAGACAATGAATTAGACAAATTACTATAACATATAAAAGCTATAAATACATATCCCAAATGATTACCAGGTTTCTGAAGACTAAAGCCTTTTACACAGATTGGATATCTGATGGATTCTAATCCGATGGATTTTTTCGTCGTATATCCGATGAAGCTGACTTTCATCAGTCTTGCCTACACACCATCGGTCAAAAATTTGACCGTGCCAAAACGCGTTGACGTAAAACACTACGATGTCCTGTGAAAAATTAAGTTCAATGCTTCCGAGCATGCTTGGACTTGATTCTGAGCATGCGTGGATTTTTGACCGATGGACTTCCACACAGACGATCATTTTTTTATCCATAGGAAAAATTTAAAACATGTTATATTTTTTTTTCACCGATGGAAAACAAACCGATGGGGCCCATACACAATCGGTTTGACCGATGAAAACAGTCCATCGGTCTGTTTTCATCGGACAAACCGATCGTGTGTACAGGGCTTAAGGGATCCAAAAAAGTAAAATTGTATCTCTTGTTCTTGCAAGTGCTTGTTATGTATACAGTTCTTTTTTATTTTAACTTCTATACTATACTTCTATACTACTTTATAGATTGTAAGCTCTAACGAGCAGGGCCCTCTGATCCCTCCTGTATTGATTTGTATTGTGACTGTACTGTCTTCCCTGATGTAAAGCACTGCGCAAACTGTTGGCGCTATATTAATTCTGTATAATAATAAAAATAATACTGTCCCAAAAGCCCCATGATCAAAAACTATCAGGACCCCCAAGCCTAAACTTAAAGTGGTATTAAACCCAAAAACAAAAATTGAATATATTGCAGCCTTCCAATCATTAAATGCAGTTGCTAAATTAATTTTCTTTTTCTTTTAGACTTTTTTGAATGGGGTCAAATCAACATTCATTTAGGACAGGGGTGGGGAACCTTTTTTCTGCCAAGGGCCATTGGGATTTTTGTAACATCATTCGGGGGCCATACAAAATGATCAACTTAAAAACTATCCTGTTATATTAGTATTGGTAGATACAAAAACACAATCCCCACAATGCGATTCCCCCAATCCCCAAAACACAATCTGCTGTGACTCACACTGTCAGAAGTAGGGGTGCAACGGATCAAAAAACTAACGGTTCGGATCGTTCCTCGGATCAGGAGTCACGGATCGGATCATTTTTCGGATCAGCAAAAAAAATAAAAAATCTCAGACAGTAACCCCCACAGTAGTGCAGACCTCAGACAGTAACCCCCACAGTAGTGCAGACCTCAGACAGTAACCCCCACAGTAGTGCAGACCTCAGACAGTAACCCCTCCAATAGTGCAGACCTCAGACAGTAACCCCCCCAATAGTGCAGACCTCAGACAATAACCCCCCCAATAGTGCAGACCTCAGACAGTAACCTCCACAGTAGTGCAGACCTCAGACAGTAACCCCCACAGTAGTGCAGACCTCAGACAGTAACCCCCACAGTAGTGCAGACCTCAGACAGTAACCCCCACAGTAGTGCAGACCTCATACAGTAACCCCCACAGTAGTGCAGACCTCAGACAGTAACCCCCCCCCAATAGTGCAGACCTCAGACAATAACCCCCCAATAGTGCAGACCTCAGACAGTAACCCCCCCAATAGTGCAGACCTCAGACAATAACCCCCCCAATAGTGCAGACCTCAGACAGTAACCCCCACAGTAGTGCAGACCTCAGACAGTAACCCCCACAGTAGTGTAGACCTCAGATAGTAACCCCCCCAATAGTGCAGACCTCAGACAGTAACCCCCACAGTAGTGCAGACCTCAGACAGCAGTGTGTGTTTCCCTCGAGCGCGGGCTCCTCCTCCTCTGTGGGTGTGAGCAGAGAGGAGGGCCGCTGCCGAGTGTACTAAGATGGCCGCCGCTCCGGAGCTAGGCCGAAGCCGGGGACTTTCCTAGGCCGAGGCTCCGGAGCACTCGGGGATCGCGGGGTGTGCCGATCCAAACGGGGTGACCCGTTCGGACCACGGCTCGGTGACGATCAGTTGCACCCCTAGTCAGAAGGAGCTGGAACTACAAGGTAAACATCGGCTCCTTCTGACAGCTCCGCAGACACACACTCAGTGGCACAGGGTGGGGGGGCGGATGGAATGATTTTGGGGGCCGCAAGTGACAGGAAAATTTGAGGAAGCATGGTAGAATTTTTTTCTTGAATGAACAAATTTCTAACAGCGTTCAGTAAAGTTGAGCTGTCGATTGTACTGTACTAAGAATTTTCACATGTTTGTACAAGCATTTGTTTGAAATCTACTAGTGCATGGGTGCTCAACCTGTGGCTCTCCAGCTGTTTCAGAACTACAATTCCCATGAGGCATTGCAAGCTACTGACTGTTACAAGCATGACTCCCAAAGGCAGAGGCATGATGGGACTTGAAGTTCTGCAACAGCTGGAGAGCCACAGGTTGAGCACCCATGTACTAGTGTATGGCCATCTTTACGGTGTCTTTACTCTGTCCTGCTAAAAGGGCTGTGTTAGATGCACTGGCAGATTTAGATGGACTTGATTAACAAATTAAACCCGAACTCCAAACACTTTTTAAGCAGTTACACTAATGCCCCGTACACACGAGAAGAAAGAGAGCGGAGGGCGCACCGACCTAAGAGAAGAAAGAGAGCGGAGGGCGCACCGACCGGTTTTCCCATCGGAAAAAAAAAGTGACGTTTTTTCTGACGGAATTCAGCTCAAGCCTGCCTTGCATACACACGGTCACACAAAAGTTTGGTGAACTTTCGACTGCCAGGAACGCGGTGATGTAAAAGACTACAGCGAGCCAAAGTTCAATGCTTCTGAGCATACATCGATTTGTTTCCAAGCATGCATCGGAATATTGCGTATTGGGATTTGTACACACGATCAGAAATTCCGATCAGCTATGCACATCTAGAGAGTGAAATTTTTGCCAATTCTTCTTTGCAAAATAGCTAAAGCTCTGTCAGATTGAACAGTCTTGCCACAGATTCTCAATTGGATTTAGGTCTGGACTTTGACTGAGCCACATGAATATGCTTTGTTCTAAAACATTTCGTTGTAGCTCTGGCTGTATGTTTAGGTTTGTTGTCCTGCTAGAAGCTGAACCTCTGCCCCAGTCTCAAGTCTTTTGCAGACTCTAAATGGTTTTCTTCTAAGATTGCCCTGTATTTGGCTCCATCCATCTTGCTATCAACTCTGACCAGCTTCTCTGTCCCTGCTGAAGAAACGCATCCCTACAACATGATGATGCCACCACCATTTTTCATGGTGGGGGTGGTGTGTTCAGGGTGATGTGCAGTGTTAGTTTTCCACCACACATATAGGCCCGGATTCACAAAACACTTACGCAGACGTATCTCGAGATACGCCGCGTAAGTGTAAGTATGCGCCGTCGAATCTGTGTGCCTTGCCCACAAAACTAGATACGCCTGAAAATAGGCTTCATCCGACCAACGTAACTTTCCTACGCCGGCGTATCATTGGCGCATATTTACGCTGGCCGCAAGTGGTACTCCCATTGATTTCCTATTCACCTATGCAAATGAGGGAGATACGCCGATTCACAAATGTACTTGCGCCCGGCGCATAATATACGCGCTTTGCGTAAGTCGTACGTCCGGCGTAAAGTTATTCCCCATATAGGAGACGCAAGTCATGCAAAGGTATGGACAAGGGAACACAGCCGTCTTATTTTTTACGTCGTTTACATAGTATGTGAATAGGGCTAGGCGTAGGTTACGTTCATGTCGTAGGCAGTGATTCGACGTATCTTAGGCAGTTGTTTCGACGTGATTCTGAGCATGCGCACTGGGATGCGTCCACGAGACGGCGCATGCGTCGTACGTTATTCGTAACTTTATGACGCTCAGTCTTTCATTTACATGGGGTCACGCCTCATTAGCATGGCTCACGCCCACTTCCACCTACGCTGGCTTACGCTGAGGAAACCCAGCATAGATTTGAGAGCGACTGGGGGCGAGTGCTTTGTGAATACTGTGCTTGCCTCTGTGCGCTGCGTCGGCGTAGCGTATATTCGATACGCTACACCGGCATAAATATGCGCCAATGTATGTGAATCCGGGCCATAGTGTTTTTCTATTAGGCCAGAAAGTGAAATGTTGGTCTCTTCTGATAAGATCACCTTCTTCCACATGTTTGCTGTGTCCCCCACATGTCTTCTCGCAAACAGGACTTTCTTCTAGCCACTCTTCCATAAAGGCCAGATTTGTGGAGTGCATGACAAATAGTTGTCCTGTGGACAGATTCTATTACCTGAGCTGTGGATCTCTGCAGATCCTCCAAAGTTACCATGGGTCTCTTGGTTGCTTCTCTGAATAATGCTCTCCTTGTCAGTGTAGGTGGACGGCCATGTCTTGGTAGGTTTGCAGTTGTGCCATACTCTTTCCATTTTTCGGTTGATGGATTGATCAGTGCTTCGTGAGATGTTCAAAGCTTGGGATATTTTTTTATAACCTAACCCTGCTTTAAATTTCTCCATTATTCCTGACCTGTCTGGTGTATTCTTTGGCCTTCATGATGCTGTTTGTTCACTAAGGTTCTCTAACAAACCTCTGAGGGCTTTACAGAACAGCTATATTTATACTGAGATTAAATTACACACAGGTGGACTGTATTTGCTAATTAGGTGATTTCTGAAGGCAATTGGTTCCACTAGATTTTAGTTAAGAATATCAGAGTAAAGGGGGGCTGAATACAAATGCACGCTCACATTTTTCAGAAATGCATTTGTAAAAAAAATGTAAAACCATTTATCATTTTCCTTCCACTTCACAATTATGGGCCACTTTGTGTTGGTCCATCACATAAAATCCTATTAACATACATTTACGGTTGTAATATGAAAAAATATGAAAAAATTCAAGGGGTTTGAATACTTTTCAAGGCACTGTAGCTTGGTCTGTTAACCGGTTGCCGACCGCCGCACGATGATATACGTTGTCAGAATGGCACAGCTGCACAAAAGGACGTATATATACGTCCCCTTTAGGAAGCGGCATTGTGGATGTGAGCCGCAAGCTCCGTGACTCCGACCGTGGGTCCCGCGGATTCGATCTCCGCGAGCATACCCGCGATCTTGTCACAGTGACGAAGAACGGGGAAATGCTAATGTAAACAAGCATTTCCCTATTCTTCCTAGTGACAGGACAGTGATCACAGCTTCCTGTAATCGGAAGTGGCGATCACTGTCGTGTCACACACAGCCCATCCCCCCTACAGTTAGAAGCACTCCCTAGGGCACACTTAACCCATTCAGCACCACCTAGTGGTTAACCCCTTCACTGCCAGTGTCATTTTCACAGTAATCAGTGCATTTTTATAGCACTGATCGCTGTAAAAATGACAATGGTCCCAAAAATGTGTCAAAAGTGTCT
This sequence comes from Rana temporaria, assembly GCF_905171775.1. Taxonomy (NCBI): domain Eukaryota; kingdom Metazoa; phylum Chordata; class Amphibia; order Anura; family Ranidae; genus Rana; species Rana temporaria. The sequence goes on from NC_053489.1 coordinate 540,534,262, forward strand.
GAAGTGTCCGCCATAAAGTCGCAGTCACGTTAAAAAAAGCAGATCGCCGCCATTACTAGTAAAAAAAATGCATAATAAAAATGGCATAATTCTATCCCCTATTTTGTAGACGCTATAACTTTTGCGCAAACCAATCAATATAGGCTTATTGCGATTTTTTACCAAAAATATGTAGAAGAATACGTATCGGCCTAAACTGAGGAAGAATTTTTTTTATATATATATATATATATATTTTGGGGATATTTATTATAGCAAAAAGTAAAAAATATTGATTTTTTTTTCAAAATTGTCGCTCTATTTTTGTTTATAGCGCAAAAAATAAAAGCCGCAGAGGTGATCAAATACCACCATAAGAAATGTTAGCCGAAATGTTAGCCACGACTAAGCACTAATCGGAGTGTGAAACACGTAGGTTGTTTTCCCTGTGTTCTGCTTGTTTTGTAGTGCATTTTTTATGCATTTTTTACAATGAAGACAACCTTATGTTTTTTTTGGAGTGTGGCTGTCCATCCCGTCTTTCCTTATATCAATTGCTTTGTGCATTGCCAGCACCCTTGATTTCCTGAACCGGTGCAGATTTTCCCAACACACCCACCTGGAGCGGTTACTCCCTTCCCACCACCAAAAGAAAGCTCTATTTTTAGGGGAAAATAAAGGATGTCAATTTTGTTTGGGAGCCACGTCGCACAACCATTGTCAGTTAAAGCGACGCAGTGCCAAATCGCAAAAAGGGCTCTGGTCTTTGGCCAGCAAAATGGTCTGGGGCTTAGGTGGTTAAAGGAAGTTTAAAAAATTTAGAGACTTAGGGCCAGATTCACAGAGGAAATACGCCGGAGTATCTACCGATACTCTGGCGTATTTTCAAATTTGCCGCGTCGTATCTTTATTTGTAATTCACAAAAAAGATACGACGGCTTTTGGCTAAGATCCGACAGGCGTGCGGCTTCGTACGCCTTCGGATCTTAGGTGTAATTTTCCGGCGGCCTCTGGGTGGAGTTTGCGTAGTTTTCCAGCGTCGGTTATGCAAATTAGCTGATTACGGCGATCCACGAAGATACGCGCGTTCGTCGCAATCTCTTACGTCGTCGCTAGTCGGTTTTTCCCGTCACAAACTTAGGCCTGCTTTTTCATGGCTTACATTTAGAACAGCCATGTTAAAGTATGGCCGTCGTTCCCGCGTCGAATTTCAATTTTTTTTTCCGTAAGACGTCTGGGAATACGAAACGACGTAACGCACATCGCCGTTCAAAAAATACATCGGGGCGCCGTAATTTTGCGCAAAGCACGTCAGGAAATTTTCACACGGAGCATGCGCAGAACGTTCGGCGCGGGAACGCGCCTAATTTAAATGGTACACGCCCCATTTGAATTAGGCGGGCTTGCGCCGGACGGCTTTACGTTACACCGCCGTAAGTTTACACGCAAGTGCTTGGTGAATCAGGCACTTGCGCTGAAAACTTGCGGCGGTGTAACGTAAAGGGGATACGTTACGCCACCGCAGATATCTGTGAATCTGGTCCTTAGTGACAGGAACACTAAAAATAAAATACTAAGAAAAAAGAAAAAAAAAAAAGAAGATAACTAATGCAAAACGGATGCAACCAACATATTTAAGTAAGCTGCAATTTATTATATTTTTTGAGGGTTTAATACTGCTGCAATGCAGATGCATTTTAAAACCCCATGCCTTGTGGTGACTATTAAAAAAATACAAAATCATCTGTTAAACAATGAATCCACATAAATGTCAGTGGAAAACAAGAAGTGTCACCTCCATCAATAATAAACGTGTCAAGGACAATATGGAGTGACAACACCAAGACAGAGCTGATGTTGGCAAATATGTTGTAAGCTGCCAACAAATTCATCTCCTTAAGCATCTGACATTGTGAAATGGATTGCTTGCTCAGACTCAGCAAGAGTTGAATGTAACCCGTCGTTCACCACATCTCCTTCTACACATCAAAGCATTCTTTTTGTTTATTAGTCCCTTGTCATATTGCTGCTGTTATAAGTGCAAGTTCTAGCTGAGGAATAAGAGGAGCTGTCTGAAACATTGGAATGTGGTGAGGAATTAGACTTACAAGAGAGACACAATACGGAGCAAAGCCCCGAAGGTCAAACAGTTGTCATCACCAAGTTCCCAACCATTGTGGTGGAAATGATGCCTGTGGCAGTCTGGGGATGGGAAAGATGAGCGAAGGCCTTTGCTCTTAGGTTGTCACTGCGGAGTGGAGCTGTTGCCTTTCACTTCCAAGTTGTCAGTTCAAGTTGCAGTTGTGTGAAGTTCAGGTCTGGCAGAATGTGTTCCACATATTGTAACCTGTTATGTGCCAGTGACTTTTGTTTTTTTTTACAAGAAAATATTGACTTTTTACTCAATAAACTGAGATGTAGGCTCACTTTTTGCGATTCGGCACTGCTTCGCTTTAACTGACAATTGCGCGGTCGTGCGACGTGGCTCCCAAACAAAATTGGCGTCCTTTTTTTCCCACAAATAGAGCTTTCTTTTGGTGGTATTTGATCACCTCTGCGGTTTTAATTTTTTTGCGCTAAAAACAAAAATAGAGCGACAATTTTGAAAAAAAAAATGAATATTTTTAACTTTTTGCTGTAATAAATATCCCCCAAAAATATATAAAAAAAAATCCTCAGTTTAGGCCGATACGTATTCTTCTAAGCGTTTATTGATTGGTTTGCGCAAAAGTTATATAGCCAGATTCAGAGAGACTTACAACGGCGTATCAGTAGATACGCCGTCGTAAGTCCGAATGTGCGCCGTCATATCTTTAACCACTTCCATACAGGGCACGTATACACCTTCCCGCCCAGACCAATTTTTAGCTTTCAGCGCTGTTGCACTTTGAATGACAATTGCGCGGTCATGCTACACTGTACCCAAACTAAATTTTTATCATTTTGTACCCACAAATAGAGCTTTCTTTTGGTGGTATTTGATCACCTCTGTGATATTTATTTTCTGCAAAAAAAAATAAAAAATGACCGAAAATTTAGAAAAAATAAGTATTTTTTTGTTTCTGTTATAAAACATTGTAAATAAGTACGTTTTCTCCTTCACTGATGGGCACTGATGGTACTTCACTGACGGGCACTGATGGGCACCGATGAGGTGGCACTGATGTGGTGGCATTGATGGGCACTAATATGCGGCACTGATGGGCGGCACGGATGGGCACTGATAGGCGGCACGGATAGGCGGCATGGATGGGCTTGGATAGGCGGCACGGATGGGCACGGATAGGTGGCACAGATAGACACAGATAGGCGGCACGGACGGGCACCAATAGGCGGCACGGACGGGCATGGATAGGTGGCACGGATAGGCACGGATAGGCGGCATGGATGGGCACTGATAGGCGGCATGGATGGGCACTGATAGGTGGCACGGATGGGCAAAGATGGTCACTATTGTATGTGTTGTACTAATGGATGCCAATCAGTGCCAAACAATGCCTGCCAATCAGTGATGCCCACTGTGGGCACTGATTGGCATCCATTGCGGCACTGATTGGCATCCATTTTGTGTGTCCTCCTCATCCCTGGTGGTCTAGGGTGGCATCCTTTTTTTTTCACTTGTGGTCTATTTGCCTATCCCTGGTGGTCCAGTGGGCATCCCCGGTGGTCCAGTGGGCATCCTCGGGGGGGGGGGGGGCTGTGCTGATGATCGATCAGCACAAACCCCCCCTGTCACAGGAACAGCCGATCGGCTCTCCTCTACTCGCATCTGACAGACGCGAGTGAGGAAAAGCCGATTACCGGCTTTTCCTATTTACATCGTGATCAGCCGTGATTGGACACGGCTGATCACGTGGTAAAGAGTCTCCGTGAGAGACTCTTTACCTTGATCGGTGTTGCGGGGTGTCAGACTGACACCCTGCAACAACGATCGCCGCGATGCGCGCCCCCGGGGGTGCGCATCGGCTCAGAATCCTGAGGACGTCATATGACGTCCAGTCAGGATTCTACAACCACTTTGCCGACGTCAATATGTCATTGGCGGGCGGCAAGTGGTTAAGCGTATTCTGGAAACCAGATACGCCTGAATTTGGCCAAGATACGACCGACGTAGGTCTCCTACGCTGTCGTATCTTGGGTGCATATTTACGCTGGCCGCAAGGGGCGCTTCCATTGATTTACGCATTGAATATGTAAATGAGCTAGATACGCCAATTCACGAACGTACTTGCGCCCGTCGCTGTAATCTACGTCGTTTACGTAAGTCGTTTTTCCGGCGTAAAGTTAAACCACCAAAAAGCTGGTCTAAGTCGTTTAGGGTATGGACGTCGGAAGTGCCGTCAGATTGTTACGTAGTTTACGTAAGTTGTACGTGAATGGGGCTGGGCGTAAGTGAGCTTTCACGTCGTACGCATTGTGACGTCGTATCGTAGGGAGTATTTGCAACATGATTCTGAGCATGCGCGCGCATGCGCCGTTCGTTCGGCCATGCATTCACATGGGGTCACGATTCATTTCAATACAACACGCCCACTACCAGCCTACTTTGAATTACGCGGGCTTACGCTGGCCCATTTACGATACGCCGCCGTAACTTAGGGAGCAAGTGCTTTGTGAATACTGTACTTGCCTCTCTATGTTACATCGGCGTAGCGCATATGAGATGCGCTACGCCCGCTTAAACATACGCCGCTCTACGTGAATCTGGCTAATAGCGTCTACAAAATAGGGGAAAGTTTAATGGCATTTTTATTAATATTTTTTTTTTTACTAGTAATGGCGGCGATCTGCGACCATAAGGCAGACACTTTGGACACTTTTGACACATTTTTGGGACCATTGGCATTTTTATAGCGATCAGTGCTATAAAAATGCATTGATTCCTGTAAAAATGCCACTGGCAGGGAAGGGGTTAACACTAGGGGGCGAGGAAGGGGTTAATTATGTTCCCTAGGTGTGTTCTAACTGAAGGGGGGGTGGGACTGACTAGAGGAAATGACAGATCATTGTATGAACAGACGAACGGTCATTTCTCCCCCTGACAGTAACGAGCGATCGCGGGTGCCCGGCGGTGATCGCGCCCACCCTAATGTCTGCAATGCAAAGTGATGTATAGTTACGTGATTTCGCGCAGCCGAGCCGACCTGCCGCCGTATAACTGCGGTGGCTGGTCGGCTAGTGGTTAACTCATTTTGCAGCAGCTTCCTGGGTTCCTAGGTAGCTGGGAAAGTGATCTCTCATTCAGGTGAGAGCCCCTTCACTATCAGAACTGTTGTGCATCCTGCTTATTAACTATACCACTATACCTAAGCACTTGCCTACTTTTTAAATGAAATCTGGGGACATTTTTTTTTTACTAGTAATAGTGATAATCAGCGACTCTCTGCCCGTCGTCGCCGCCGCCCATCTCACAGGCTGTCAAGTCTTACTTTCCAGGCAACGGCGACTACTGGGTGGGGATCGGAGGAATATCACTCTGCCAGGGAAGGCAAGGAGATAGGCAGGTGGCTAGCCCAGACTTGAGCCAAGGCAGAAGAACATGCGAGAGGAGCTGAATGCACCCGAAACTGAAGAAATATTCCCTCTGCTCCGACCAGTACATGATCATCAGAAAGGGGCACAGATAATGGAAAAAATACACCCCCCTTAAGCTAGTAGGAGCGGCAGATCAGGGGGGGAGGGGGGTGTAATTCTGATTTTTTTATTTTTTTTTGCACTGACTGTCTTTGAAATTGCTCCTGACCCTGATCAAATCCAATCCGGGGACAAAACTGGAGACAGACTTGATCCGGGGACAGTGTCCTCAATCAGGGGACTGTCCCCGGAAACCGGGGATGTCTGGTCAGCCTAGCCTACTAGGCACTTTTACCCCCTTCCTGACCAGGCCAATTTTCAGATTTCAGCACTGTCGCACTTTGAATGACAATTGGCCAGTCTTGCAACACTGTACCCAATCAAAATTTTTATAATTTTTTTCACACAAATAGAGCTTTCTTTTGATGGTATTTAATCACCACTGGGTTTTTTTTATTGTTTGCTAAACATACACAAAAGACATATAATTAAAAAAAATATTTTTTATAAAACGTTTTCATAACATTTTTCAAAACAGGCAGCACTGGTGGGGGCTACAATTATAGGTGGCACTGATATTCACTGATAGGTGGCTCTGATGGGCACTGATTGTGGCACTGATAGGCGGCACTGATGGGCAGTGGTAGGTGGCACTAATGGGCGACACTGATAAAGGAGACACTGATGGGCACTGATTGGCAGCACTGGTGGGCACAGACTGGCAGCACTGTTGGGACTGCACTGATAATCAGGACAATGATAATCAGTGCTCCTGATTATCAGTGTACATGTCCCTTTTAGGGAAGCCGGTTATCGGCTCTCTTCTCACCTTCCTCATGCAATATTCCAAAAAATAAAAACAAAGACTGAACCCCCCCTCCCCCTCTTGAACCATACCAGGTCACATGCCCTCAACATGGGGAGGATGTCCCCATGTTGATGGGGACAAGGGCCTCATCCCCACAACCCTTGCCCGGTGGTTATGGGGGTCTGCAGGTGGGGGCTTATCCGAATCTGGAAGCCCCCTTTAACAAAGTGAACCCCCAGATCCCGGTCCCTTCCTATGTGAATTGATAACGGGGTACATTTTACCCCTACCATTTCACAAAAAAAGTGTCAAAATGTTTAAAAAAACACACACACACCAAGTTGGGACAAGTCCAATAATAAAAATAAATAAAAAAACTCCAGTGTCGTAATCCTTCTACGATCCCGATCCCGGACCCACAGCTTCGAACGATACCGCCTCCACCAGAGGCTCCTGGCCGAATGACGCGTGAGCTGTCTGAGAGCTCTTTTATAACCGAGGGCGGGGCCACCCATGCCGTGACGGGTGACCCCGTCCCCTCTGACGCAATGGGGGTGAGGCGTCAGAGGGGGTGGGATCACACATCACGGGTGGCCCGCCCTCGGTTATAAAAGAGCTGTAAGACAGCTTACGCGTCATTCGGCTGGGAGCCTTACGGCGCTGGAGTTTTTATTTTTTATTAAAGGACTTGTCCCAACTTGGTGTGTGTGTTTTTTTTTTACATTTTGACACTTTTTTTGTGAAATGGTAGGGATACAATGTACCCCGTTACCAATTCACATAGGTGGGGCTGGGATCTGGGGGTCCCCTATGTTAAAGGGGGCTGCCTTTTTCCGATAAGCTCCCTGCCTGCAGACCCCCACAACCACCGGGCAAGGGTTGTGGGGATGAGGCCCTTGTCCCCATCAACATGGGAAAATCCTTCCCATGTTGAGGACATGTGGCCTGGTATGGTTCAGGGGGGGGGGGCCCTCTTTTCCTGCCGCCTGCCAGGTTGCATGCTTGGATAATAGTCTGGTATGGATTTTTGGGGGGAACTCCACGCCATTTTTTTTATTTGGCGCAGGGTTCCCTTTAATATCCATACCAAACCTGAAGGGCCTGTTAATGGAATTTGGATTTGGGGGGACCCCCACGCATTTTTTTTTCAATTACTTTTATCTGTATTGCTGGGACCCGACAATTCATTATAGACGCGAGTAGTTTTAAATGACTTTTTTTCCTTTAGAAATGTCATTTTATGCAGAGACTGTCATAAACATGGGAAACATGCGCTACTTTACAGGCATACTATAGACACCCCCAGGTACGAAATTTAAAGGAAAATTTCACTTTTATTGTTTCACTTTAAGCATTATTAAAATCACTGTTACCGAAAAAAAACTGTTGTTTTTTAAACTTTTTTTTGCATTGATACTATGAACTTGTGTATTAATAACCTTTAAAATTAGCATTTTGATTTTTAATGTTCGTGTCCCATAGACTTTAACAGTGTTCGCATGTTCAAACAAATTTTTTGCCTGTTCGCATGTTCTGCTGCGAACCGAACCGGGGGTGTGTTCGGCTCATCCCTACTAATGAGTACTGACAGGCTGCACTATTGAGGCTGCACTGATAGGAGGCAATGATGGGAACTGATTGGCTGCACTGATGGGCACTGATAGTAGGCACTAATGGGCACTCATAGAAGGCATTGATGGGCACTGATTGGAGGCACTAATGGGAACTGATAGGAGGCACTAATGGCAACTGATAGGAGGCATTGATGGGCACTGATAGGAGTCACTAATGTGCACCGATAGGCTGCACTGATGAGCACTAATAGGAGGAATTGATGGGCACTGAAAGGAGGCACTAATGGGCACTGATCTGAGGCACTAATGGGTACTGATAGGCTGCCACATGACATCAACATGGAGGGGTGCTATGGGGTAGGAGGGCCCATAAGCACCTTGCCCCCCAAGTTGAATACATAACCATTTTAAATAGAGACAGGAAGTGTCGCCTCTACCAATAGGGGTGTGCACTTTAAGCAGGCAGTGGTGTGGCCACTAGGAAGTAAACAGAAGAAAAGAGAAGGATGATTATGTGACTATGGCTTTATGTATGCAAAATTGGCATTTGGATAGCTTTTTTTTTTTAGTTAGAATTGGGTGAGATGGAAAGTTGGGAGGAGGGTTGCTAACATCCCTGAGTTGGGCCTTTAGTTGGACTCAGGGCAGCCATCAGAAATTTTTGGGCCCCTTACACAGCTTTAGGCCTGGGCTCCAGAGCCTGACCACCAACATTCCCCAGGGCTTGCCCACGGGCCATCCTACTGAATCCGCACACCGACCACCTCAACTGTACGCACTCAGACCCCCCTCAATCCTGTATATATGTCAGCCCCCTCACACCTGTATATGTCAGCCCCCCACACACACCTGTATATATTTCAGCCCCCCTACACACACCTGTTTATATGTCAGCCCCCCCACACAACTGTATATATGTTGGTCCCCCCACACACCTGTATATGCCAGCGCTACACACACCTATATATATGTCAGCCCCCACACACCTGTATATATGTCAGCCCCCCACACACCTGTATATATGTCAGCCTCCCACACACCTGTATATATGTCAGCCCTCCACACACCTGTATATGCCAGCCCTCCACACACCTGTATATATGTCAGCCCTCCACACACCTGTATATGCCAGCCCACACATACCTGTATATATTTCAGTCCCCCACACACCTGTATATATGTCAGCCCCCCACACACCTGTATATACCAGCCCCCCACACACCTGTATATATGTCAGCCCTCCACACACCTGTATATGCCAGACCCCCACACACCTGTATATATGTCAGCCCCCACACACGTGTATAAATGTCAGCCCCCACACACGTGTATATATGCCAGCCCCCCACACACCTGTATATATGTCAGACCCCACACAGACACCTGTATATATGTCAGACCCCCCCACTAGGGTTGCCACCTCCTCCCTTTAAAACAGAACACATATGAATTACACAGGTTCTGTGGCTGATTTAATTTAGATAAGGCTCCACTTGAGTTCAATTACCACCTTAATCAGCCACAGAACCTGTGTAATTCATATGTGTTCTGTTTTAAAGGGATGAGGTGGCAACCCTACCCCCCACACACACCTGTATATATGTCAGACCCCCCCACACACACCTGTATATATGATGTCAGCCCCCACACACACATACACACACCTGTATATATGATGTCAGCCCCCACACACACACCTGTGTATATATATATGGCAGCACCTCACATACACAAACCTGTAAACACATAAGGCTCTGGCCCCTACCTGTACACAAACAGCCCCCTCCCTTTCATTCATAGTCCCACTTGTAAAGAAGATCTTCCTACCTAGTCCCTGCTCGTTTTCACATAGCTGACATGTTGCTGAGAAGCATAGTACAGATCACAAGAGGGATGCACATGCACATAACAGCCAGAGGTGGCAGTAAAGAGCTCGATGTTTGATCTCAATGGCACGACAACAGCAGAAGCTGTGAAATTGTTTCTGTAATGCACAGCACGGCTCCCCTCCACCAGTCCTGCCTTCTTATGGCCTGGGCGGGCCCCTCGGGCCCTGGGGTTTCTTACACTTGTGACGGCTGTACCCCCCTGGATGGACTTAAGCAGGGTATATGTTTTTTTTGTTAAACCAGCGGGTTGAATTAGGTAAAACTCACAGATTTCTGTATGCATACAAGGGATGTGGATGCAGGGATTTCCCCCACTGTGCTATTGTATTCTGACTGTCGGGACTGCCTCTTGTCAGAATACACTTATCAGTGCTGCAGCCTTTGGCTGCATGCGCTGATTGATTGTTGGTTTTCAAGCAAGACGTTAGATCTGCTTCTATTGAGCCGAGAGGCATACACACGTACTGAAATTCAGCTGGTTCCTGATAAACCAGCTACTTTTTAATAGGTGTATACCCAGCTTTAGTATTGGGAAATGTTGTATTGTATTGTGCACTTCAATGAATTACCTCTGCATCTGTGCACTGCCAATGCTATTTTTAACTTGAATCTGTTATCTAAATCACTACTATATTACTGTAGAAGGATTATTACTGTCACACAAGGTAGTAGAGTAAGCCAAAGAAGGTCATTACATGGATTTTGAGCAGAAATAATAATTAACAATAATAAAATAATAATAAAAAAGGGCAAAAACACAAATGTGTCTACAACCCCAATTCCAAAAAAGCTATGTAAAATCTACATAAAAAACAAATGTTGCAGATCTCGTAAACCCATATTTTATTCACAATAAAAAATAGAAAACATATCAAATGTTTAACCTGAGAAAATTTACAATTTTAAGAGAAAAATTAAGTAATTTTAAAATTGATTGCAGCAACACATCTTAAAATATTTGGCACAGTGCCATGTTTTACCAGTATGGCCATCACCCAACATCTGTGAACTGGGGAGACCAGTTTCTGGAGTTCTGCAAAAGGAATGTTGTCTCAATCTTGCCTGATATTGGATTCTTACTGCTCAATAGTCCTGGCTCTTTGTCATATTTTTCACTTCAATATGTGGCAAACATTCCAACTGGTGAAAATTCTGTGACTGTAGGCAGGCCAATCAAGCACCTAGACTCTTCAACTATGAAGCCATGCTACTGTCATACAGTATATGCAGTATGCATAATATATCAGCAGTACAATAGGAGTGGGTAGCAGATCCCTGTACAATGAAACCTTGGATTACGATCACAATCCTTTCCATTAGAATGCTTGTAATCCAAAGCACTTGCATATCAAAGCGAGTTCCCCATAGAAGTCAATGGAAAGGAAAATTATTTGTTCCGCATTGACTTCTATGGCATGCAATACCGCATGTGGCCGGAGGTGGGGGGCGCCGGAGAGCCTCGGGAAATACTCGGGGACAGCTCCTCTGTCCAAATGCGGTACTGCACACCGCTGTGGCTTGAATCCTGCTTGTTTTACGAGACAACACTCGCAAACCGAGTCAGGATTTCAAAACTAAAATAAAATGCTTGTATTGCAAAACGCTCGTTAACTGCGTTACTCGCAATCCTAGGTTTCACTATACTTAAAATTAAATATAGTTTGATATATCAGTTCAGTGTTCAGGAAGTTACAAGGATATTGGTATACTAGAATGATAAACAGTTATTACTACAACTGTGGCAAAACCAGATACACCAGCAGCAATTGCATTTGCCACCAATTTGCTCTCCTGGGCATAATTTCAACTTATTTCTGGCACCAAGAAAGCCATATAAGTTTTTTTCCCAGTGCTCAGAAGTGCTTTATAATGCAGACTCAGTGACCTGAGCTGACTTTCACTCCACTCCATTTCAGGTATTTATTGGCCTGAAATGCAAGCTTACATGTCTCAAACAACAAAAAAAAATTTGGAAGGGATGTAATAACAACTGTACTGATTAAATGAAAACCATACGATCTGGCATCGTACGGGAAAAATCTTTGTGCTTTTCCCATCGAATAATATCAGATAAATTGTCATGATTGGGTCTAAAAAGCTATGTACTAACTGTAGCACTACCCCCGTAGGAGATGCTGGTTAGTTTTGGGCCTGCACGTTACCTCCTTCCTCATTGTCTAGGGGTTGAGAGTCTGTAAAAAGTCCACAAGTTATAGATTCTTTTCTTTCGCTTTATTTTCAAACAACTTGCATAAGTAGAGGGATAAAGGATCAGGGGAAGGTTCAGGCGCACAAGGTAGATCCCTGGGGAATTGCTAAACTTCAAAGTCACACTAACCACTTTCTCTCAAGTGGGTATTGCTCACCCGGATAGGCCCCTCTCAGGGTCGGACTGGGAGTAAAAACCAGCCCTGGAAAAAATGTCATACCAGCCCCATAGCATTTTTATACCAGCCCAACAGAATAATGTCATTATTTTCTTGTTCATAAAAGGGAAAATCATGCATTTTAAAGCACAGTTGAAGAGTGTATTATATATAGAGAAGACAGATATGAAAGCACATAGTGCTAGGGATATATAACAGAAAATTACAGTTAAAAGTGGTAAAAGTGGAGCAATCATCAAGGGGGACACCTTACATCAACTCCCCGTTACAGCAATGACCCCCCCCCCCCACCCCCCAGACTGGCCTGGTGGTGTCAGAGGCTGTGGGCATGGTACAGGAGATGTCAGAGGCTATGGGCATGGTACAGATGTCAGAGGCTGTGGGCATGGTACAGGAGATGTCAAGATGTCGGAGGCTGTGGGCATGATACAGGAGATGTCAGAGGCTGTGGGCATAGTACAGGAGATGTCAGAGGCTGTGGGCATGGTACAGAAGATGTCAGAGGCTGTGGGCATGGTACAGAAGATGTCAAGATGGCAGAGACTGTGGGCATGATACAGGAGATGGCAAGATGTCAGAGGCTGTGGGCATGATACAGGAGATGTCAGAGGCTGTGGGCATGATCTAGGAGATGTCAGAGGCTGTGGGCATAGTACAAAAGATGTCAGAGGCTGTGGGCATGGTACAGAAGATGTCAAGGTGTCAGAGGCTGTGGGCATGATACAGGAGATGTCAGAGGCTGTGGGCATGATACAGGAGATGTCAGAGGCTGTGGGCATGATACAGGAGATGTCACAGACTGTGGGCATAGTACAGGAGATGTCAGAGGCTGTGGGCATGGTACAGAAGATGTCAGAGGCTGTGGATGTAGTACAGGAGATGTCAGAGGCCATGGGCATGGTACAGAATATGTCAAGATGGCAGAGGCTGTGGGCATGATACAGGAGATGTCAGAGGCTGTGGGCATGATACAGGAGATGTCAGAGGCTGTGGGCATGATACAGGAGATGTCACAGACTGTGGGCATAGTACAGGAGATGTCAGAGGCTGTGGGCATGGTACAGAAGATGTCAGAGGCTGTGGATGTAGTACAGGAGATGTCAGAGGCCATGGGCATGGTACAGAATATGTCAAGATGGCAGAGGCTGTGGGCATGATACAGGAGATGTCAGAGGCTGTGGCATGATATAGGAGATGTCAGAGGCTGTGGGCATGATATCGGAGTAAGGATGAGCTCTGTCGTGTTCGCACAGTACACGTGCAGAGCCCGCCAGGAAGTCGGCACCCGCACTGCGATCAGAGGCTGGCGAGATGAGAGGAGGGGGGGTTTCCCTTACCATAGATGAAGGCTTGGGCCCTGGATTGGTAACCAAACAAGGCCTATTAGCCTGTGCTATACATATACATAGGCTGGCAGAGCATGCTGGGGCTTGTAGTGCACAACACTAGGGAAACCCTAGTGGGCTGCTGTGTTGGTTGAGGGACTCTGGAGGTAACAACACACTCTGTTCAGCCCCATCAATGACTGAGCCACCTGTGTGCTGCTTTCTTTTCAATCACTAAGAACTTGGAAGTTTCATTAGGAAGCAAGGATTTTAGCTGACCTGGAGAGCTGTGGATCCTCTGGAGGGTTGCAGCATCCATAATACAAGCTGGCCTTTCCTCCATTTCCACTATCTACCTTCTGCAGGCTGATGGAGTTTCTCTCTGGAAAGCATGAAGGAGCTGAAGAGGATTGGAATGTGGGCGGGACTGCGGGGACACACGAGGGGGTGAGAGGATGAGATCCTACTATCTGTAGCTTTTTTCCTCTCCTGTCCTGTCCGACGTCTGTGCAAGGAGGGGGGGGGCTGTCAGTGCGGGGTCCGAGTAGTATTGTGACAGAGAATGTAATAGACACTCTGCTCACAACTGAAGCCAGCATCACACAGCAGGAGATGCCCGCTGACTGACGTGTAGTGGAGGAAGAGGAGGGGGGAGCAGAGCGCCGCACTTCAGCCACAGCTTAGCCCAAAGCAGCCTCAGAACAGGCAGCCTACCGGGAGATGTCCCGATCTCCCGGTAGGCCAGTCCGGCCCTGGCCCCTCTCACCTGGCCTAGCAGCCGGGATGATGCACAGACAAGAATAATCTCAGTCTCTGCCACAGACTGGTTGCAAGTTCAGATGAGGGATTCCAGAATCCTCTGCCACAGGATTTGGTACCCGGAGATCCAGCCTTACAGTTCTAGAGCCTTTAAGCCAACCCGGCACACTGTAAGGTATTGTAGGCTACGGTGCTTCCTTCAATAAGTTACCAGGCCTCTCCCAAAGTACCATCCTTCTGCTCTGTCCCTTCTGGGACAAGTCCTCCCCTGGCTTCCTCCCGCAGGACAGACCGCACAGGATCACCTCCAAAGCGTATGCTCCAGTCAGGATAACTGGGCCTACCAGGCAGAAAGGCAGCCTCGGGCCAGCATGGCCCTAAGGCTAAATAATCACACAACACATACCTCGCGCCAGTAGGGCCACGAGGCAAAAAAGGGTCCCGTGAAATGGCGTCTGCCTCTTAAATATCCCTACCCAGCATGCCCATCGGGGAGACCACTCCCACTAAGCTGTTCCTGAGGAATGATACCCAATACACCACGGCTTGCCTTAGTTCCAACATTGGCCTGTGGTGGTAACGCCACCTACAGGCAAACAAAGGGAAATCCCTCCAGCACAGCCATAGCCGGAACAGAGGCTGTTTTAGCCTTAATTAACAAAATCTGAGCCAAACTATCGGCTCAGAAACCCTCTAAATTTGACATAGCGCCTGATCATCAGGAGCAGGATGCTACATAACAATCAGATTATTGTAGGATTTCGATAGCGATACTTTTCATGCGATTTTCTGATCGTGTGTACATGCCATTAGACTGCTATGCCTTCATTGTTGTTCCAAAGATACACATTTCATTTACAAGCCAAATGTCCCTGGTACAACCACCCAACCCCCCCTCCTCAAAAGATAACAAACAAAAATAGAATTAGCAAAAAAATATGAATAGATTGTTTAAAAAATCAGTAGCTCTGCTTTTCCACAAAAAAAATAAAAAAAAGGTTAACTCTATAAAATCATAGTGGGAGAACATGTAATCAGGATAGATATTCACAATGCATTACAATACACGCTGTAGAATAGATTTTAAAGACATTTATCTGAACTTAGGATACATTCAGCATTTGCCAAGCTGTTCTTTTGTTGAACTAAATCCCAACTCTATATGTGATAAGAGATAAGTAGAATTCTGCTCGTATTGTGCACTCTTTCCTTAAAATCTCATTTTGCCCTTTTCCACTTTCTGAATCTGCCAATGTGAGCACATTTTTTGTTGTCACTCTACCCATCAATTCACATTACCCCTTGTGCTTTTTCTTAATGTTATGCTTAGCCTCTGTTTATTTTTTATAATGTGTTTCCTATTATTCTGACAAAGAAAATAAACGTTTAGGACCTTACCAGGTCCACAGTAAAAGGTCCTGTCTTATTTTTTTTTTCTTTGTCGAAATGACTGAATAATTATCTCTAACTCATGGTTTTTCTTGGCCAAAAGAACTCTCTGACTTGACACTTGTTATATCAGACCTTGGATGCATTTCAGTACAGGGATATCCTTTAGAAAACAACATTCAGCCACTACATGAAAAATGTAGTCCTTATATTTATTTAAGGCCAGGTTTAACATTTAGGCCCTTCTTTAGAAAGGCAAACAGCAGTACACAAAGTATGATAGCCCATCACTCACAATGGTCATTTTTCATTGTTCTGCTCTAAACTTATGAAAATGTAAATGTGATTGGTCACTGCACATCTTTTTCATATGAAGTATGTTTGAAATGTTTTATTTAATAATAGTACATTCAAGGAATGATTGGATGTGGTAGGAAATCTTGATAAAATATCTAGTGTGGCAAGATAAAATTACTATAAGTGCACCGAAACGCACTGTTTAGTTTTCACAGATGCTGGGGAGGTAAAGGATAATGATTTTCAGAGAAAGTGCACTTATCCTGTTTGCCCTAACCAATCGGATAGCTCTTCAATTAGACATAGTCGTGCAGTGGTTCTGAGGATTTGCCAGGGGTCACCAAACCCTAGGCTGTTCCTGAAGCCCGCACTGCTCTCCCAGCCTTTTTGCGGCCGCCTAGCAGGGTTGTACCTGAAGCCGCCCATTCAATTCACGGCATGGCTGGGGGACAGAGTCTAGAGGTCAGTAGTGTTGCTCACGAATATTCGCATTGCGAATATTCGACTCGAATATAGCATATTCGAGAAATCGCGCTATATTTCGAATTTCGCGGTGAATATTCGCAATTCCGAATATTCGCATTTTTTCAATTTGATTTTTAAAACAGATCACATCCTATCGACGTCTACAAGCATTGCTGGTATGATTAGAGACCCTGGGCCGAGTAGCTAAGCTGAGGCGATCCTATTATGTTGCCAAATTGAAAAAAAAAAAATTGCGATTTTTCGCTATTGCGAATGCGAAAATGATTGCGAATTTTCGATAACTGTGGTAGGAGAACTCTGATTGTCTCTGATGCAAAAGGGGGGGCTTTGTGTATGTGTATGTTATGAATATTTGTATGTTTGATATTATTTTTTTTTGTAAGAAGGAAAAAATTGCGCATACCTTAAAAAAAGGGGAGAATACAGCAGCAACTCAAAAATGTTATACAACATAAATTAATACAAGACAGAAAATGGAGTCGCTCTACAAGAATAAAAAATATGTCTAGTGACAAGACATGTGGGCAAATTATAAAATAAGCAAGCGCAAATAACTTGTGAAATACACAGTGAAACAAATATATAAAGAAATATAGTCCCAATAATAGAAAAATAATCTTTCATAAAAATGTCTTTGATATGTGAAGTGAAAAAAAGTCCAAAGCATGCAGCATGAACGTGTTCAATATTTAAGGTGTTTGATTGACAAACGGCTGTGACAGATGGATAGAGTAAAGAATCACCACCAATGCAAAACACTTTTTATTTTGTATTGTAAAATATCAAGAATATTCTGAGCCAATCAGAGTGCTCCTTCTGCATTTGCCGAATATTCGCAATTATTTTGTATTGTAAAATATCACGAATATTCTGAGCCAATCAGAGTGCTCCTACAGCATTTCTCGAAATTGCGCAATAAATATCGCATTCGCATGTTGCGATATTTCGATAAAATATCACGAATATTCTGAGCCAATCAGAGCGCTCCTCCAGCATTTCTCGAAATTGCGCAATAAATATCGCATTCGCATGTTGCGATATTTCGATAAAATATCACGAATATTCTGAGCCAATCAGAGCGCTCCTCCAGCATTTCTCGAAATTGCGCAATAAATATCGCATTCGCATGTTGCGATATTTCGATAAAATATCACGAATATTCTGAGCCAATCAGAGTGCTCCTACCGCAGTTATCAAAAAATCGCAATTATTTTCGCATTCGCAATAGCGAAAAATCGCAATCATTTACTTTCGATAAAATATCACGAATATTCGAATTTAGCGAATATATCTCGAATATTCGAATATATATTCGAGATATATCGCGAAATCGAATATGGCATATTCTGCTCAACACTAGAGGTCAGCTGACTGGTGAGGAATGTGAAGTGGCTGGGGCTGGAGAAGATCCTATCTCCTGATTTTGGCATAGGTGTCACTGCTGCAAGACACCACAAAGTTGGAGACACAGTGAGGAACACTACCTGTGATTAGAGTTTCCATTAAAAGTCCCCACTACAGTTCTCAGATCAGCAAATGACCTTGATCCAAGAGAACCTAAGTTGGCTGATCAGAACTCCCCCCAGCACTGCAACTCATCCTATTCCCCCCCACCAAGGAGTAAGAGAAGAAATAAAAATAGAGAATACATGGAAGGGAGGCGAAAAGGAGGAGGAACAAAGAAAAAGGACAAAGAGAAAGAGTGGTACATCCTAAAATATAAACAGAAAAGTCAGTGCTACTACCCATACACCACATAGATAGCAGAGGTGCTTGATCCACAGTCGCTGGCTGAGTATAGTAATAAGGAAAAATGATCCACACTCCGGTCGTTACTCTTTAAAAAAATCTTTGATTTTATTGACAAGCCACAATGAACAAACGCAAATGAGAACAATTGACGTGTTTCAGCCTATAAGGCCTTAGTCATAAGATCCTAAATCCTAATCCTAATATGTACCATAAGGGGGTTTTAATACTGTGCGAGTGGAAGGGACTCAGGGAGCACTAAATATCCGTGGGTTAGGGGGCACAAATGACTTGTCTTGCCTTGGGTGCCGACAACCCACGCTACAAAAATAATTTTACTGTTAGGGGTCCCCAGAACTTGGGAAATTTTATCAAAGGTCACGGCACTAAAAAGGTTGAAAACCACTGCAATAGTGGAAACCAACCCAATTTTACTTCTGTGCGGTACTGAGAACTTTTTTCAGTTTTTTGAAGCGTAAGAAGACAATGACCTTTCTAATCCCTGTCTTAGCAAAGAACTCTGACTGAGGGAACATGGGAGAAACAGGAAGGGTGTACCTGGGACTGACCTAACTAACACTAAACAGGAGGGGAGGATGGAGGGAGATACCAAGTCACAAAGTAAACAAGCCAAAGGTGCCCAAAATTACCACTAGATTTCAGGGTACAAAGAGCAATAGTAACCTGATACAATACAATACAACAACCGAAAACATTCATATTTATAAATATAAGTCAATATATATGATTATAACTGTCAGAGCAGCTATTGTTATTAAAACAGTTAAAGCAGAGTTCCACCCAAAAATGGAACTTCCACTTTAAGGGAAGGTGACCCCCGACATGCCACATTTGGCATGTCATTTTTTTGGGGGGGAACAGAAACTCTCTTTTTAGAGGGTTTCCGCTCCCACTTCATCCCAAGGCATCAAGATCACCTCTCCACCCTCCCTCTCGGGAATCATCTGGGACGTCACAGGTCCCAGGTGAGTGCTCGGCCAGTCACAATGCGCAGCGCAGTGCGTGCCCGGCTGTGAAGCCTCAGCAGGGCGCCCACAGTAGTGATACCAGTGCTGTGGAGAGGAGCGGGGCTTTGTTCCCCTGCATTGCTGGACCCTGGGACAGGTAAATGTCCAATTATTAAAAGTCAGCAGCTGCAGTATTTGTAGCTGCTGACTTTAATAAAAAAAAAAGTCAGAACTCCGCTTTAAAGATATACCAATTGTACATAGCCATGTAAGTTTTGGGGGGATTGTTCTTCCTTATACAGGCGGTCCCCCAGTTACAAACACCCGACTTACAAACTACTTACAACAGGAAGTGAGAGGAAATCTCCCCCTAGGAAAGGAAATTCACTCCTGTAAGAGTTATTATGGGAAAAATGTACTGTACCTCTACCAACGCTGTATCCTGACCTAGGCCAACAAGGCCCAGGCCTATGGCAGCACGGAAAGAGTCCCCGCCGGCTTGCGCTACACTGCTAGTGCAACACAAGCTGCTTCTTATTTTGACTGTCCTGTCTTCCTGGACCACAAACCTTCCTCACTGTGCTAAATTTTTTCTGCTGCAACATTGGCATGGTTATATCTTCTTAGTCCTCTCCATAAAATTATCAGAAATTTGTGCTAAATATAGAACTATAGGCAACACTTTGGATAGAGTAAGGGAGGGTTATAGCCCCTGTTTATTTTTTTACCATCCCTGTCCAATTGCAGAGATTTCCCTTCACTTCCTGCACCATAGCCAAACAGGAAGTGAGAGGAAATCTATGCAAATTAAGGGAATCCAATGCCCCCCCAGGCCCTAAGAACTAGTGTCCCCATTCGAAAATTTCAGGGCAGGTCTTAAACATAAAGGGGTGCCGCCTTGACAAGAAGGGTGGGCCATATTTAAATTAGGGGGTGCACGAGTTTAGTCAGGCCTAGGGCAGCACACAACCTAAATACACTACTGACCTCTACTGAAGCTTTATCACCAGTTCTTGTTTCCACAACAACCCACAAATTTCAAAATTCATTTGTCATTCATTGGGACAGAAAGTGATGTGAAATCTGCTGAAAAGGGGCACAAACAGCAAATCAAACATTACAGGGGTGTTAACCCTTCCCCGTGCTATCCAAAAAGCTTAAAAATAATTTTTGGGGCTGGAGCTACACTTAAAAAATGTACCTGTCCAACTTACAAACAAATTCAACTTAAGAACAAACCTACAGACCCTATCTTGTTTGTAACTCGGGGACCGCCTGTATTTGCCCTAATGCATTGTGAATTGTTTAGTATTTATTACCATTGTTCTGTGTGTTTAGAATGGAAACCTAGACATTAATGACTTTATGGAAAAGCATTACAATAATTTTCTTCCTGTTATCTCTTCATGATAGCTGCAAGACGACTTGTTTCCTGTTCAGCTTTGCTCGTTTCCTCGGCACTCATGTTTAAGAACATTCTCTATTTCCTTCTATATGTGGAATATTACCACTTGTTGGCAATGTCTTCAGACTTATGGACTGTTAGTATTCATGCAAGTTTAAAAAAGGTGCTGACAAGGAAAACGCAAAAAAATCTCACAAAATTGAACGATACATACCTGTAAAATAACCTTTAAAATGTTGTATATTATGATATAAGCATATTAAATGTAAGGGCATTAAATTGCTCAGGCTGTGTCTATAACTCCAGCCAGAGGCGCATCTAGTGCTCGCCTATGGCAAGCACTGAAACTGCGCCCCTTTCAAAACATTTGAAACCCATCTTTCAGATAACCAGGGACATGGCGGGGACAGAGGGGACCACTGGCGGCTGGTGCTGAAAGTTTTTTGGGGGGGTGCAAACAAACTGAAAACAAAAATAATAAATTGCAGCCACTGTGTCCATCAAAAGTAGTCACTGTGCCCATCAATTGTCGCCACTGTGCCCATCAAAAGTAGCCACTGTGCCCATCAAAAGTAGCCACTGTGCCCATCAATTGCCGCCACTGTGCCCATCAAACGCAGCCACTGTGCATTTTAAACATAGCCACTGTGCATATCAAACGCAGCCACTGTGCAAATCAAACGCAGCCACTGTGCTATCAAACGCAGTCACTGTGCTATCAAACGCAGTCACTGTGCCCATCAAACGCAGCTACTGTGCATATCAAACGCAGCCACTGTGCCCATCAAACGCAGCCACTGTGCCATCAAATGCAGCCACTGTGCCCATCAAATGCAGCCACTGTGCCCATCAAACGCAGCCACTGTGCCATCAAATGCAGCCACTGTGCCCATCAAATGCAGCCACTGTGCCCATCAAATGCAGCTAATGTACCCATCAATAGCCCCTGCTCATTAAACAGTCCACATTCAGTGAAAGTTAATGCGCTGCAAAGCTTGTAGTACATGAACTTTCACTGAATGTGGACTGTTTAATGAGCTTGTTGCACAAATCACTTTATTACACTTTATTAAAAAGTTTTAAGTCATCATCATGTGCGATTGTGTGTGTGTGTGTGTGCCAGGCATCAAATATAGTGCTCAATATGGATTAAATTAAGTATAAATATGCATTAATAAAGTGTAATAAAGTGATTTGTGCAACAGCTGTTCACAAATCACTTTATTACAATTTATTTATGATATGGCTATGCATATTTATTTAATCCACTGAGCATTATTTTGTTGCTTGCTTCTGGTTGGCACACATGAAAATAATGACGAGAATCAAGTAGTACCTGGCTGCTATCCTTGGTGCTGCTGCTGGGGCCGGGGTTCCCCATAGGGCCGCCATACATTCCTTCTCTCCTGTCCTCTCTTCTCCTCACCTCACGTCCCATTCCCCGCTCTAGGGATAAGATGATAGGGTAGGCGGAGCATTAGGCTCCTCCTCCGCCACTGTTACACTACCCTGCGTGGATCCGGTCTGGCCAATCATCGGCTGTCATGGGGCACCTGTCACTCCCCTCAGGCAGAAGGAGAAATATTAGTAATTGATGTGCCGGCCCCGCGCTCCAGCAGGGCGGCCATGGCGCCGGGAGATTAGTGCGGGAGGCGGCCGCGGGAGGATGGGTGTTTTTTTTTCATGCGGGGGTGGCTTTTTGCTGCCCTCCTCGCCATGGTGCCCATGGCACTTGCCATGGCTGCCATACCCTAGATACGCCATTTGTTTTTGGATAACTTGGGTAGAGTTATGAAGCAGGTTATTCCCTTCAATGAACCAATTTGGGAGATCTTCACAGTGGTGCAGTGAGTAGCACTTTCGCCTAGCAGCAAAAGGGTCGCTGGTTCGAATCCCAACCACGACACCATCTGCCTGGAGTTTGCATGTTCTCCCTGTGTCTGCGTGGGTTTCCTCCGGGTACTCCGGTTTCCTCCCACACTCCAAAGACATGCTGGTAGGTAAATTGGATATCTTCCAAAATTGGCCCAGTATATATGTATATATGTGTGTATGACTGTGTGTCCCTAGCGTGTCATGATCCTTACGGGGAACAAATGACCGCACCAGCCAAGCAGATACTGGCTGGAAAAAGTGCCCAGAGGCGATTCAGTTCGCATGCGTTGCGCTATACAAGTCATTCATTCATTCATTCCTGTCCTTGTGATGGCTGACAAGAAGTGAAAGGTAATCTACCCAACAAGGACACAAATTCTAATAAATACCTATCAGAAGCTTGAACCATTCCCCATGGTGTCTAAAATTAAATACTCCCAATGCTAAGTTCTGCCTTTGTATGCAAACCCCCCCTCACCACCTTTTTTTTAAATAATGTTACAGTGAGCCTGTCCCAGGTCTGTCCTCATTAACCACTTCATTGCAGGGCACTTTTACCCCCTTCCTGCCCAGACCAATTTGAATCATTTTTTATTGTTTTGTTCACACAACTAGAGATTTCTTTTGGTGGTATTTAATCACCACTTTTTTTTTAGTTTTTTTGTAAAATAAACAAAAAAAGACTTAAAATCTTTTAAAAAAAACACCACTTTTTTTTTATTCTGCTATGAAAATTTTGCAAATAAATCATTGTTTTTCATAAATTTAGGCCAAAAATTTATTCTGCTACATTTCTTTGGTGAAAATAACCCAAATCAGTGTTTATTATTTAGTCTGTAAGAAAGTCCACAAACTATGGTATATATTAGTCCTGATGTACTGATGGCCTATCTCATTTCTTAATGGCCGAAAATGTCAAGACAGTACAAATACTTCCCAAATGACCCCTTTTTGGAAAGTGGACAGTCCAAGGTATTTAGTAAGCATCATAGTGAGTTTTTTTTAAGTCTTTTTGGTCATAATTTTTTGGAAAATTAATAAATGGTCACAATTTTTTTTCTCACATAATGTCACTAGTGCATTTCTATGTCATATTACAGGGATGGAGATGCGATTTTGATATTATTTTTTTTATATATATTTACCCTTATGCGTCTTTTACAATGCTTCTCACTACCATACCATTCCTAGGTGGAGATGGGGACACATACTCCCAGTCACCTGTCCTCCATCTACTCATTAGTATTTGTATGCCTCCTATTGAGGAAACTATATCAGTTTAGTTAGGACTACAGAAACGCAGAGAGCCGTGGAGTGTCCTGTAGCTTATCCATGCATTTGCAAATGTGTGCAACCAATCCTCTGCTTTTAACATACAGTTAGACAGTTGAAGGTGGCTTGCTGTTTGGGTGGTAAGTTTGAGCTTGGTTATTACGCATTTATTACTTTACTACTGTTTGCATCAAATCGCATCTCATTTAATGTCCCAACTTCTTTTCTTGCTCTAGTGCAGTACAGTGTCATCATATAACTGGTGTGGTGGTGATTAGGGATGAGCCGTACACCCCCCTGTTCGGTTCGCACCAGAACCTTCGAACGGACCGACCATTCGCGCAAACATTTAGAACCCCATTGACGTCTATGGGACTCGAACGTTCAAATTCAAAAGTGCTAATTTTAAAGCATAATATACAAGTTATTGTCGTAAAACGGGTTTGAAAACCCCGGTCTTGTCCCAGGGAACATGTGTCAATTGTTTTTTCTGGAGCAGTGATTTTAATGATGCTTAAAGTGAAAAAAAAAATAATAATAAAAAATATCGTACCTGCTGGGTGGCTATAGTATGCCTGTGAAGTGGCACGTGTTTAGAACTGTTCCTGCACAAAATGAGATTACTATAAGAAAAAAGTAATTTAAAACTGCTTGCGGCTTTAATGTAATGTCTGGTCCCGGCAATATGGATGAAAATCATTGAGAAAAATAGCACAGACAGTACACACACCACGTAGCTTTAGGTGCACACTGCAGAGGACAATGGCAGTACACACACCACGTAGCTTTAGGTGCACACTGCAGAGGACAATAGCAGCACACACACCACGTAGCTTTAGTTGCACACTGCAGAGGACACAGGCAGTACACACCACGTAGCTTTAGGTGCACACTGCAGAGGACACAGGCAGTACACACCACGTAGCCTTTGGCGCACACTGCAGAGGACATGGGCAGTACACACACCACGTATCTTTAGGTGCACACTGCAGAGGACACAGGCAGTACACACACCACGTAGCTTTAGGTGCACACTGCAGAGGACACATGCAATAGACACAGCACGTAGCTTTAGTTGTACACTGCAGAGGACACAGGCAGTACACACACCACGTAGCTTTAGGTGCACACTGCAGAGGACACAGGCAGTACACACACCACATAGCTTTAGGTGCACACTGCAGAGGACACAGGCAGTACACACACCACATAGCTTTAGATGCACACTGCAGAGGACACAGGCAGTACACCACGTGATAATACTGCAGCTAGAACAATCACCTGCCTGCCTGTCAGTAAATTAGAAGAGTGGATCTAGCTAAACTATACAGTGTATAAATATATATACAACACCTGGGATGCATATATATCCTCTACACACTGTAACTTTAACCGACTAGCCTGCCTGCCTGCTCTATCTACCTACAAAAAATTACACTCTCTCTCTCTCTCTCTCTCTCTGTCTTCTCTCTCTTAACCACCGCAACACATTACACAAGGCCGACCTGCAGGCGGCCTTTTATAGTGTGGGGCGTGTACTAACCCCCCTGAGCCATAATTGGCCAAAGCCACCTTGGCTTTGGCCAATTATGGCTCTCCGTTTTTTGCAAGCTGTGATTGGCCAAGCATGCGGGTCATAGTGCATGCTTGGCCAATCATCAGCCAGCAATGCACTGCAATGCCACAGTGAATTATGGGCCGTGACATGCCACTCGAATTTGGCACGAACGGCCCAAAACTTTCGTAATTCAACAAACGATCGAACATACGATGAGTTCAACTCGAATACGAAGCTCATCCCTAGTGTTGATCAGGGACACTGACAGTATGAAAAAACAAATAATGATTTGTTTTTTTTTTAATTACTATTTTTATTACATTTCTTTTCCTTTCCAATTTTTTTTTAACACACTGTGACCCAAGCAATATAATGTTACCATAGTAAACAGGATTTTTTTTTTACATCTTCTGATTGCTTATAGCAGTGAATTTCATTGTTATAAACAAGCATTTTACTGAATGAAACTGATTCATTCAGTTTGAATTATTGTGATTAGCTGTGATTGGCCCTGTCCGTACCATGTGAAAATATTGACCAATCACAGCTAGCAACACAATTGTACACAATGAAAGGCATGAAAGGAAGCCATCTATTGTTTTCAACTGTCATGTGACCTACTGTGATTGGTCACAGCGATCACAGGGGTATCAGCAGCAAGCCGTTACACTGATCAGTCATCAGCTGTGTCTGTTGGACACAGCCGGTGACAGATTGCGCCACCTTCGGGGAGGACATCATATGACATCCACTCTGAATAACAAAAGGCCCCTCCGGCAGTCAATCCGCTATGGAGAAAGTGTTACCACACAAAACAAAAAGTCTCTATACCTTTAACCATTTGCTACGACAGACTGTTCAAACATATTCATGTATAATGAAGATCTACCTGCACAGTACAGACAGGGTTAATTATGGCAAAAACCATCTCTGCCTTTAAACAAAGAGAATTACGTTGGATTTTCTTTGCTGGAGGGTCCAGTATAGAGCATCTAAAAAATATAAGCTGCGGTTTTTAGATATTTTTTTAACCAAAGATTTTCCTTGCTGGAGGGTCCAGAATTAAGGGGGTAATCCACAAAGACCCGGCGCAACGTAACTTTGGTCATTTAAGTTACACAGCCGCAAATTACACTAGGTAGTGCCCGATCCACAAAGCTCTTACCTTGAAATTTGCAGCGGTGTAACTTAAAATCGTCCGGCGCAAGGCGTTCCTAATTTAATGGGGCGAGTCCCATTTAAATTAGGCGCGCTCCAGCGCCGGACGTACTGCGCATGCTCCAGACGTCATTTTCCCGACGCGATTTGCGCGGTTTTACGTTGCGCCGGGTTTTGAGAATCGCGACGGGCGTAAAAAAAAAAAAATTACAGCGACGCGGGGTAGAAGGGTCTGCTTTTACAAGGTGTAAACAGTTTAGGCCTTGTAAAACCAGCCCTAATTTTACGATTGCAAACTAATACTTACGGAGAAAAAACAAAGCTGAAAAGCTTTGTGGATCTCCGTAAGTGCTAATTTGCATACCCGACGCGGCATTTCGACTCGAAATGCCCCCAGCAGCGGCCGAGGTACTGCATCCTAAGATCCGACAGTGTAAGTCCCTTACACATGTCGGATCTTCTGTCTATCTATGTGAAACTGATTCTGTGGATCAGTTCCATAGATAGAAACAGGGATACGACGGCGTATCAGTAGATACGCCGGCGTATCCCTTTTGTGGATTACCCCCTAAGCTCCCAAAAACAGTTAAGGTACAATTTATTTAATATTTTTTTAACCAAAGACTTTCCTTGCTGGAGGGTCCAGAATAGAGCTTCTAAAGCCTCGTACACACTTCTTTTCTTTTCTTTTCATTCAACTCAATGGGGTGAACGAAAAAAAACTTGACAGCTCAGATCGGAGCCACAGTACTAAAAATCCGATGTTGGTACAGCAATTTCCCCTGCTGTTCTATTGTGTTCTGACAGGGGGAAGGCCCCCCCAACAGAACACTCTGGTCAGTGCTCTCAGCCATCGGGAGTCTGTCGGCAGACCTTTTTCGGTCCAAACACCGGCTTCTGTTGGACTAGCTGTCGTACACAGGGGCCGAATGTCGACATTTGGCCCATGTGTCCTAGGCTTAAAAAGTAAGCTGCAGTTTTAAATATTTTATAACCAAGGATTTTCCTTGTTGAAGGGTCCAGAAGGAAAGCTGCATTTTTTTTTCTGTTTTGATAATGCTAAATGAATGGGGACATTATTATTATACAGGATTTATATAGCGCCAACAGTTTACGCAGCGCTTTACAATATAAAAGGGAGAAAATACAGTTACAATACAATAAAATACAATCTAATAGACATGTAACAAATATAAAGTAGTTGTTATCCCAATTTGTCTGCAAAAGTGGAAATACGCTTTTTTTTTTTTTTTACAAACAAGGTTGGTCTTTATTGAGAAGACATAACTTAGCGAATAACAGACATCGAAAACATCCACAAGTATTCAGTTATTAGTTGACAAAGGCAAAGACTTGCACAGAACATAGGATACAGTTTACCATGCATCTACCATGCCCATACCCCACGATTCAAAAGCCTGATTTTTATTTTTCGCTTTTCTTCTCGTTTAATATT
The DNA here is from genome assembly GCF_905171775.1 of Rana temporaria. Lineage (NCBI taxonomy): Eukaryota > Metazoa > Chordata > Amphibia > Anura > Ranidae > Rana > Rana temporaria. Next base: position 540,562,170 of record NC_053489.1, read on the forward strand.
TTATATAGTTCAATTGTGGTATCCATCTATATATATGTTTTTACATATATTTTACGTAGATGTTGATATATTACACCATTACTATGCACGAGATCCATATTTATATTTCAGGCATGCACTTTAGTAATCTTAATTCAACCATATTCACATCAAATACAAAGAGTGTGAGTTAGCTCTCACTCTTCATATAATACATTTTACGTTCACTTTATTACTTTTATTTTGCAAGTTTTTTGGTTATTTGACCAGAATTATACATATTTTTTTATGCTTTTTTCTTATTCACTTTTTGGCACCCACTGACACACACGTCCTTCTGTATAATACACTATTATAGTGGATATTATATCCTCTTTTTATATTTCGGCCTCTTTTCCTTTTGGTATATAACAACAAGAGATATCACACAGGTTTGGTATCGATGTATTCATGTAACACCCTTTGTGGTCATCATTATTTTGTGTCATCATTATTTTTTGGCCACACATTTCACATCTTATATTATACATCATATGCCTACACACACGTGTGTCTCTGTTTACCTCATTAGCCACCACTATCCGAAAGACCCTATGTTTATATTTATATTCAGGGCTTTTTTTCAGGGGGAACTTGGGGGAACTCAGTTCCACCACCTCTGGCTCAGACCCTTTGGTGCCTGCTCACCACAATCACTTGTAAACACAGAAGTCTGGTTTCTGTGTTTACAAGTGACAGCTCTGCACTCTGTGTGTAACCCCCTGAACTCTACACTCTGTATTTAATGCAATCTTGGTATTTATTGCCCCTTTAAGACCCTTCTACTGTTTGCGAAATCTAAACGGGCTCGTGGTTGAGTTCCTGCACCTATTTTCTGAGAAAAAAAGCTCTGTTTATATTTATTTATTTATTTATCCACTCAGGTATTTTCATATACACACAATTATTAGTTATATACACACGCACATATTATTGTGTATATATGTATATTATTCACATGGTTTAGTTTTTTTATGTGGACTCATGCATTATGTCAGTATGTGGAAGTTGTTTTTAAATACATTTTAATTTGAAAGCATATATATGTATTTTCTTTTATTTTCTTTTGTGAAAGTGTATTTTTTCGGAAAGTATTTTCTTTTATATATGTTTGCTTCTAGATTTATCTGTGTGTACAGGTGATCTCTGCTTCTTATTAATTGGCTTTCACCCACCATTGGTTAATAGTGGTCACATGTGTTTTTATAGGAATCATATAAATTTTAGTGTGTTTTAATTACATATCAGCCATGACTAAGCACTGAAATAGTGTGAAACGCGTCGGCTGTCCCTTCCTTTTGCTGTGTTTTGTGATGTATGCCCATTTTTACCAATAAAGACAACTTTTGAAGTTTACTTGGAGTGTGGCTGTCCATCCCTTTTGAAACTCTACATAGGATACAGTTTACATGGTCAAAAATCTGTATATACCCTAAACAAGTGATAATGTGTTCCAGGGGCACAAGTTCAGATATGGGAGGAGGTACTATCCGACCCTGTAAAGCAGTGGTTCTCAACCTTTCTGAAGCTGTGACCCCCTTGATAAAATTTCCCAAGTTTTGGGGCCCCCTAACAGTAAAATTATTCTCGTAGCGTGGGTTGTCAGGCAAGGCAAGACAAGTAATTTACGCCCCTAACCCAAGGACATTTAGCGCTCCCTGAGTCCCTTCTACTCGAACAGTATTAAAGCCCATTATGGTACATTTTAGAATGTACCACTCTTTCTCTTTGCTCTCTCTATCCTAATTTCTTGTTTTATTTCCCCCCATCCCTCTCTCTAGCCGTGTTTCTTGTTCTTTTTCTTTGTTCCTCCCCCTCTTTTTCTCTCTCTTCTATGTATTCTCTATTTTTATTCCTTCTCTTACTCCTTGGTGAGGGGTGGGGGAATGGAATGATTAGCAGTGCTTCTGGTGGGTGGAATGAGTGGCAATTCTCGGGGGGAGTTCTGATCGGCCAACTTAGGTGCTCTTGATCAAGGTCACCTGCTGATCTGAGAACAGTGGTGGAGATTTTTAATGGTAACTATAATCACAGGTAGTGTTACTCACTTTGTCTCCGACTTTGTGGTGTCTCATAGCAGTGACACCTATTCTGCAATCAGGAGATAGGGTCTCCTCCAGCCTCTCCCACTTCACATTCCTCACCAGTCAGCTGACCTCTAGTCTCTGCCCCCAGCCATGCTGGAACTGAATAGGTGGCTGAAAAGAGGCTGGCTGGGTGGCCACGGGTTCCAGGAACAGCCAAGCTGGGCGGCCATGTGATCCAGAAACAGCCCAGCTGGGCGGCCACAGGCTCCAGGGACCGCTCTGTTGAGTAGGCGCAAAAAGTCTGGGAGAGTGATGCAGGATTCAGGAACAGCCCAGGATTCGGTGACCCCCTGGCAAATCATCATTTGACCCCCGAGGGGGTCCCGTCCCCCAGGTTGAGAACCACTGCTGTTAGCATAAGTCAGCTTTTACAAAGGCAACACAGCAACACAGCATTTATGGAGGATTCCCAAGATTCTATCTGGGGGGGGGGGGGTGGAGAGATGCCCACTTCACCAGAATTTCTTTCTTGGCATATAAAAAGGATATGAGTATGAGTTCACTTGTTTTAGCGTACCAGGGTCTCTGGTCATCATCCTGAATGCCTAACAAGGCTCATTCTGGCGACATCGGGAGTGACAGTTGTAGGCGGATATTAATACATTCCATAACTGCGGCCCAATACACCGTTATTGGAGGGCAGGTCCATAACACATGAATATATGTGCTAGGAAATACACTTTAAAGAAAAAACAATATTTAATAAACCCATCTTAAGGTGATTACTGATGTACAGACTGGACCAGTCTTAGTTTCATAAATGTGAATTTTATTTATCAATTTTTTTAGGCATTGGGTCAAAAACTACCAAATCTAATTGCAAATCAAGCACATGCACAGCCATGTTAATTTTATAAATAGACATTTCTAATCATTTAGGTTAACTTTTTTGTTTTTGCATTAGCATTCCAGTGTGTCAGGCCTCCTAATAGCTTACAGGGTTAACTACTCCATGCATGCAGCTGATTCAGCTTCCAGGTGGCTTGGAGCTGACAATACCTGATTTACTTCCCGATCTTGAGTCTCCCACAGCGCAGAAGGTAGGACCTTGGTGAAACCACAAAGGTTCTCTTGTTAAATAAAAATATTGTAAGAGAGAGAGAGGAATGGGAATAGATGTGAAAACTATTATAACCACAAAGGTCAATAAGGGAATTTAAAAATTCTCTCAAGGCATTTTGGTGCTGTCTAAGCACATAAAATGTGCATTAAAATGCAGCTGAAGGCTAGATGAGTTTTAGACCATGGTCAAGGTAAAATACTTCTAAGATGACTATTTCATTATGTTATCGTGTACATGTTAATCTATTGAATTTGTTAAAACAATATACTGCCACATAATTATACAGTGCTTGCCGAAACCTTTTTCTTAAAGGAATGGTGAATTTTCTTATTTTTATTTTAGATGTAAATTTAAATCAGTTTGATGTAAATATTCTTACCAATGTATATTAACGTTTTTTGCAAACGTTATTTTATTGTGATTATAAATGTACATGGGGCATCCTTATTTGCTCATTACATATGGTGAATCTGCTTCCTGCTTCACAGCGCCACACAATGGTTGTGGTTTACTGCTATTTAACACAATGCAAGTCTATTGTGCTGATTTATTAACCACTTGCCAACCGGCTAACGCCGATATACGTCAGCAGAATGGCACGGGCAAGCAAAGCAACGTACCTGTATGTTGCTTTAAATTTTGCCGCCTAGGGGGTGCGTGCGCGCCGCCGTGAGCTCTGTTACCGTGCCCGCAGACTCGATGTCCGTCGGTGTCCCACGATCGTGTCATGGAGCTGCAGAACGGGGAGTTGCTTATGTAAACAAGGCATTTTCCTGTTCTGCCTAGTGACAGGACAGTGATCTACTGCTCTCTGTCATCGGGAGCAGTGATCACTGTTGTGTCACTTGTAGCCCAGCCCCCTCACAGTTAGAATCACTCCCTAGGACACACTTAACCCCTTCATCACCCCCTTGTGTTAAATCCCTTCCCTGCCAGTGTCATTTACACAGTAAACAGTGCATTTTTATAGCACCGATGGCTGTATAAATGACAATGGTCCCAAAATGCTGTCAAAAGTGTCCGATGTGTCCGCCATAATGGCGCAGTCACGATAAAAATTGCAGATCACCACCATTACTAATAAAAAAAGAATAATAATAATGAAAATGCCATAAAACTATCCCCTATTTTGTAGACGCTATAACTTTTGCGCAAACCAATCAAAATACGCCTATTGTGTAAAATATGTAGCAGAATACATTTTGGCCTAAACTGAGAAAAAATATTATTTTATATATTTTTGGGGGATATTTATTATTAAAATATTGTATTTTTTTTCAAAATTGTCGCTCTTTTTTTGTTTATAGCACAAAAAATAAAAACCACAGAGGTGATCAAATACCACCAAAAAAATGCTCTATTTGTGGGGAAAAAAGGGCGTCAATTTTGTTTGGGTACCACGCCGCACGACCGCACAATTTTAAGTTAATGCAACACAGTGCCAAATCGCAAAAAATGGCCTGTTCATTGTGCAGCCAATTCTTCCAGGGCTGAAGTGGTTTAAAGGGGTTGAGAATCTTCACAGAACAAATTGAATGAGTATTCATATCATGTATTCAATCATGTGCAAATAAAATAAGTAAACAGGATTTTTTTACATAATTGTGTAAAGTTTTTTTTCACACAATATACTGTGTGAACATTCTCAACCCCTTTAGTATATCGGCCTCTATGATTTAGATTCAAGTTTTCAAGACAGGTTTGAAAACAATACTTGCTGGCAAATAGTCATATATTGTTAGTTAATCTGTATGTGGAATATTAGCAATGAAGATCAAATTTTTGGGGGATTTGAGTTGCTTCAATTAATAATATTTTAGGAATTTAGGCTTAGCGCTCTTGTAACAGTTATGTCCCTTCTTGTATTGTTTGCACATTGTTGTATGTGTATAGCCGGGTGGCAGGATGTTGCTGCTTCCTGAAAAAAAGAGTAGACAAGCAAAAATAAAAAAAATAAAACATAAAAAAGTCAAATGGGAGCCAAAACTTCCTAAACTGACCAATTAACCATTCGCATAGAAACAAACAAAAACAAAACATTGTTCACGTATGCTTTGCATTTTCTCCGCTCTGCATGAGATCTGGAAAGTCTTGAAAAACAAGGATGGGGTTTGATGTAAACTTGGAGATGACATAATTGCATAATGTATTCTTGTTTTTCTTTCTGATTTACCACATTTTTCTCACATGGTCAATACAAAAGATCTGATTAAAATGATAAGAAACTTGTAATCTATTACAGGTAGAAAAGAGTAGCAAACAGTTCCAGGAAATATACTGTAAATTAAATTAAATCAATCCTATGTTCATTTAATTTTTTCTAAACTGCGGTCAGAAATGAATAGCAGGGTAGTAGACCCAAAAGTGTTGACACATATGTCAAATTGTTTGTAGAGCTGCCTTGGATTACCAAAGTTCAGGAGGCTCTAATATACTAATATGGTCATAAATGGTCATAAAACACATCAGCCTATTATTGATTTGTCCTTGGGATAAACAGTTTTACAATAGTTAGGTGAAGATGGCTGGAGCTAAACACAAAATCAAGGACTGTTTTTATATTGCCATTTATAAGCCGGCAGGATCAGTAACTAGGGTTGTCCCGATACCACTCTTTTAGGACCGAGTACAAGTACCGATCCTTTTTTTCATGTACTCACCGATACCGATCCTTTTTTTCATGTACTCACCGATACCGATTACCGATACTTTTTTTAATGCCATGTGACAGTTTGACTGATGGGCACTGATAGGTGTCACTGACTGATGGGCACTGATAGGTGGCACTGACTGATGGGCAATGATAGGTGGCACCTATGCGCAGTGGCACTGACAGGTGTCTGGCACTGATGGGCAGCACTGACAGGTGGCACTGCTGGCTTTCTGTGGCCAAGTGCACGGTGTGCCAAGATGACGGCGATTGCTCCGTCCACTGAGGCCGCCCACCAGATCCGCCTACTGACGCCAGACCCGCCCTCCCCACCCAATGAATCCATTCGCCCGCTACGCCTACTGAGGTGGCCCGATCCTCCTACTGACGCCGCCCATCCCCTAGTATCGGTCCCGATACCGATACTAGTATCGGGACAACCCTATCAGTAACCCAGCCCCACGTAAAAGGATATTACATTAAAATTTGCAGGTATCCTCAAGCTGGTCACTTGATGCATGGATCAGGTGAGTGGTCCTCAATTATGCAGAAAGCAGCTCTAAAGTGATGACATCATCACCATTCTCTGCATCATTGTATGCGATGCCCCAACAGGGTCTGTGGTAGCAGGGTGCATTATGAGTGTTCCATCTTATTAGAGAGTACAAAAAGGTTAATTGCTTCCAATCAGACAGACCCAATCTGGCTGATAAGGTAATCATAAGAGCATCAGCAAGCTACAACCATACTAATAAGAAAATGCAGCTACTCCATGTAAATATACAATTACAAATTACACATAGAATTGAGAGAACACGCAGATATGTTTCTTATTATAAACCTGCCGATAGAGAAGAAAAATATTTAGATACTTACTGAATAAATGTGTTTTCTGTAATCAAAATACATAAAGGCTTTCAGCCAGATGTACTGTGTGGGTTTGGTTCTGCTATGGTGAGAGGTAAACAATGATAGTGATGAGTCAGTGAATCTAGAGAATATACTCCATAAAATGGGAGCTATAGTCTTTTTAACTACTTGCCATCTGGCCAGTAGCATTTTTACTGCTGGCCAGCAGCTCTCCTGGGCACTGCAGCATACCTGTATGTTGTGCTGACCTTCCTGATTTAGAGGTACACGTGCACGCTCCCCTGCCTCTCGTGCTGTGGTTGGACACAGCATGAGTTTGTCAGCAGGCTAGCATACAATGATTTTTGCCATTAACCAGCTGCTTGCTGTGGTCAAACACAGCACATATCTGGGGTGTGTTAGTAAACACGCCCCAGATCTGGTTGTTTTTCCCCCCTGATTTCACTTACCGCTGGGAGCTGAAATCAGGAAGAAAAGACAGCCAGTCTGTAATTGAGTAAAATCAGCACATATATGCTTGTTAGGCACACAGTTATGCCCTGTACACACGATCGGTTCATCCGATGAAAATGGTCTGATGGATTTTTTCATCAGATATCCGACGAAGCTGACTTTCATCAGTCTTGCCTACACACCATCAGTTAAATTTGTGTCAGAACGCGGTGACGTAAAACACAACAACGTGCTGAGAAAAATTAAGTCAAATGCTTCCGAGCATGCGTTGACTTTATTCTGAGCATGCGTTGATTTTAAACCAATGGATTTCCCAACAGACGATCGTTTTTTTCTATCGGTTTTTTAACCAACAGATAATTTTAAAACAGGTTCTAATTTTTTGCACCGATGGGAAAAAAACTGATGGGGCCCACACGATCGGTTCGTCTGATGAAAAGGGTCCATCAGACCGTTTTCATCAGACGAACCGATCGTGTGTACGCGGCATTAATCATTTCACTGAGGAGCTGATGCACGTGCCTGGTGGCCGCGATGTCCGCCTGTCACCCGTGATCACTCCATACAGAGCCGGAATGGGGATGTGTGTGTGTAAACACACACATTTATGTTCTGGCAGGGGAGAGAAGACAGATTGTGTGTTCCTAGTATATGGAAACAATGATCAGTCTCCTCCCCCAGGCAGTCCAACCCCCCCTACAGTTAAAACACACTGAGGGAACACATTTAACCCCTTCATCACCCCCTGGTATAAACCCCTTCCCTGCAAGTGACATGTATACAGTAATCAGTGGCTATTTTTAGCTCTGATCCCTGTATAAATGTCAATGGTCCCAAAAAAGTGTCAAAGGTGTCCGATCTGTCCGCCGCAATATCACAGTCCTGATAAAAAACGGAGATCGCCACCATTACTAGTAAAAAAATAAAATAATAAAAATGCCATAAATCTATCCCCTATTTTTTAGACTCTATAACTTTTTTTTTATTATTTGGGGATATTTATTACATCAAAAAGTAAAAAATATATTTTTTTTTAAAAATTTGTAAAAAAATTAAAACTGCAGAGGTGATCAAATACCACCAAAATAAATCTCTATTTGTGGGGAAAAAAAGGACATCAATTTTTTTGGGGTAGAACATTGCATGACCGCGCAGTTAAAGCGATGCAGTGCCGTAAATAATGGCCCAGTCAGGAAAGGGGTAAATTCTTCCTGGGGCTGAGGTGGTTAACATTAGTTAATGTCCCTCTCAGACAGTTTTACCACCAGTCTCTGATTGCCACACTATCACAGTCACATTATAAGTTGCTGATCATCACCATTACTAGTATAGTGTCTGTGCGGGTCTGTATCCTGGTTATAGTTAGAACAATACAAGTCTCCCCGATAGTACAGTCTCCCCGATAGTACAGTGTTAGCTCTGATTACAGCCAGCACTTGTAGCATGTAGCAGAATACATTGTGGCCTAAATTTATTAAGACATTTACTTTTACTGGATATGTTTTATAACAGAAAGTAGAAAATATTATGTCATTTTTTTTTATAATAATAAAAAATAAAAAATAGTGGTGTTCATATACCGCCAAAAGAAAGCTATTTGTGTGAAAAAATGATACAAATTTAATTTGTGTACAGTGTTGCATGATTGAGCAATTGCCAGTTAAAGTAGCACAGTGCTGAATAGAAAAAAATGGTCTGGTCGTGAAGTAAAACCTTCCCATGGTCATGTGGTCAATCAACTTCGGGGTCCGGGAGCCGTCATCTTAACAAAGGAAAACTGGCAGATTTCTCACTGTGCGTGCATGAGCCACGCCGTGCTTTGCGATTGGTCCTGTAGTCTTCTGCGACCTGTGATTTGTTCATAGAGGCTGCGAGGCAGAAGGGGGGGCAAACTTCCTCTCGGATCGCTGATCATCCCAAAGAGAATCTTAGAAGACAAAAAATGTATTGCGCTTATAATTACCTTCTAATGCATGTACCTTCAGGCAGGGCTGTCGTAATGCATGGACACCCCTTGGCACTGCCCAGGGGCCCTGGGAGCATGGGGGCCCCATGATAATCTTGCATTACCTCATACTTGCCAACTTTTCTGGATTTGCTGGGACAGTCATGCTTTTTACTAAGCTCTCCCAGAATGGTAGTGTCTCCGGAACCTGTACTATGCCCTCCTGACCCCCTGCCCTTACTGTGCCTTTCTGCCTCCCCTGTACTGTACCCTTTGTGTTGATTAGTCTTTGATTTATGACATGTTTACTTATTGTTAAAAATGAGAATTAAAAGTACTAAACAATATACGGTTAAATCTATCAACTATTTATACTTTATTTTCTTTAATTCTTGAGAGTAGGTGCGTAAATTGAGGCAGGGTGGTAGGGGCCCCAGTGTTTTACTCTGCCCAGGGGCCGATGATGCTATTAAGATAGCTCTGCCTTCAGGTGCCAACTCTGCCTTCAGGTGCCAAGTTCCATAGGATCCCAGAAGAGCACACTGCATATTTCTGCAAGCAGCAACCAATGCTATAACCAGAGATATGGTATTTCTAAATTTTGGGAGCAAAATTTGTTCATCTATACATGGGTTAGTGGGAGAAGTGGGAGGAGCACCACATTTTTGAAGATAGTAAACATTTTAGACAGAAAATACATTGGGGTTGATTTACTAAAACTAGTGCAAAATCTGGTGCAGCTCTGCATAGAAATCAATCAGCTTTTTTGTCAAAGCTTGCTTGAACAAACTGAAGTTAAAAGCTGATTGGCTACCATACACCAGCTGCACCAGATTTTGAACTCTCCGCCTTTAGTAAATCACCCCCATTTTCTTGCCAGGTATATTGATGACATAGTTTTTGTGGTTGATGGTGGATTGGAAACATCACAGTTTATGGGACATTTAAATTATAACCCATATACAGTAATTTGAGCTTTGCAACTGAGGAGAATCTTAAACAAGTCTGTTTTTTTTTTTTAAGTGTATTTTGTGCATGTACTCGAGAGAGGAGCCGGACTGCAGGAGTTGGGAGTAGGCAGGCCTCCCCCAGAGGCAATCTGCCACCTTTCTCCATGCCCCGGATGGTAATGGCGGGTGTGTGAGGGGGTCCTCCCACATAGCCCACCCTACCTGCTCCGCTTTGAAGCCCAACGGGGCAGAGGGACTCCCTACAAGGGAGTGAGAGGACCTAGCCCGCTCAACCAGCCCTGTTAGTCCTTTGCCTCTCTTTTTAGAGACCGTGTGGTCAAAGTGCGTGCATGTTAACCCAATTTCGAGTGTGTGTAAGGGTGGTGTTTTTTTGTGGGAGGGGGTGGGCGTACTAAGCACAGGCTTACCTCGCATAGCACACCCACCGGGAGCCGGGTTGAGACCACCAAACTCAATTCACATGTAGCCGAGACCGGGATCCGAATCCCTAGCTGCAGAGGTGAATGGCTTGTCAGCGCAGTGCCAATCGCGTTGAGCCACCGCAGCTCCCTAAGTCTGTTTTTTTAGATCTGACCTTATACACTCCAATGATTCTTCTATTTTCTGTTTATGTTGAACATCCATAATGGATAATTCCTTATGGAATGAAAACTATGCTAGTAGTGAAGGTTAGCGATTTATTCACACTTCCACTATAGCTGATACATATACAGTAGATTTTCATCATCTATGCAAATTAATCATTTTGATGACAGAAAGTGTAATTTGAATACGATGATGATTTGTTATTGTAGAAATTTACATGCACCACGGTTTTTCAAAATGTTAATAGTGGGTCAAACATTATTTTGTAAATGTATCTGTTTTTTTCCTACAGTGCATATGTAGATTGATCTACTGTTTTTCTTATTTTATTTTTTCTTGTGAATTTCTAATCTGAAATTACAATAAAAAAAATTAAGAAAAAAAAAAAGACCTCCAATGGATGGAGACAAATTAGAGAGTTTTTTCTTCCTCTCCCAAATTTAGCATTGAAGTTTGTGAAAATTAAAAGATAGCAAATAGATATTTAACAATTGTATACAGGGATGAATAATATAACTGGACCTTGGACATTGCAGTGCTAAAAATGCCCCAACTTTGGTACAACGGTCATGTCCAATTATGTTCCAAAACAAGCAAATATGTATTACGTGGTTGATTACAAACTGACTTTATAGACGTGTAGATGTTCTAGTTGTAGGGAGTTGGAAATTGGTAAACCATAAGATCTTGTATTACCAATAAACAGTGTAAGATAAATCAACTATTAAAGTAGAACTCCAGGTAAAACTACTCTTAAAAATGCTTCCTCCCCCTTACTAACCCCTATTTTGACTAACCTGTGTAAGAAAGATCAGTATACCTACCTATTTTCAGGCTGCTTCTGTCTAGTCTAGTGATTTGGCTCTCCTCTGTAAGCCAGAAGTGCCTACAGGGGAGAGGAGGCAGTGCCTACAACAGATGGGCCATAGGAGCCTTCATCTGACATCACAGCTCCAAGGCATTACCAGCTGTTGTTGAGCAGTCCCCTGTCCTCTCCCCTTCAACCATCTCTGGCTGACACAAGGAAGATCAAATGATCGGACTGTTGTGCTAGGTTAACCTATGAAGCTGACTGATGGTCCGTCGTGCGTACACACCATCAGTTAACAAACGGATCATGTCAGAACGCGGTGACGTAAAACACAACGACGTGCTGAAAAAAACAAAGTTCAATGCTTCCAAGCATGCGTCAACTTGATTCTGAGCATGCGTGGATTTTTAAACGATGGTTGTGCGTTCTAACGATCGGTTTTGACCTATCGGTTAGCAATCCATCGGTTAAATTTTAAAGCAAGTTGCCATTTTTTTTAACCTAAGGTTAAATAACCTATGGGGCCTACACACGATCGGTTTGGACCGATGAAAACGGTCCTTCAGACAGTTGTCCTCTGGTTAACCTATCGTGTGTACGAGGCCTAATTGTTATTCAAGGTTTGTAGTACACAGTGGGGTTTATTTTATTAAAACTGGAGAGTGCAAAATCGGGTGAAGCTGTGCATGGTAGCCAATCAGCTTCTAACTTCAGCTTGTTCAATTAAGCTTTGACACTAAAACCTGGAAGTTGCACCAGATTTTGCACTCTCCACTTTTAGTAAATCAACCCCAGTATGTCTGGACATGTAGTTGTTGCAAAGACACTGAAGGCAAGTCTTAAAAGCCAGAATAAGAAAGTCCCCAGTCGCTAATCACAGGAAAAAACACACAATGCAATATATATATGTTATGCTGAACCGTGCTTCTGTCTAATGGCAAAGGATCAGATGCTGCAATTTTGAAGACAAAAAGGGCTGACAGCGCTCAGGAACTGAGCTGAAATTGATGGGTAATGGCTGCAATGAACCACATGTTTACTTAAAAAGGTTGCTGGCGATTTATTCCAAAGATTGAAAAGTACAAATTTGAATGACAACATTACCACAAGGTTGTAAGTCTGGCTCAGGCACTGATGGATCATGACGACCGCCCGGGACAACCAACCAAGGGACACCGACCATGAAAAGCCACAAGGACACACCATCTGCAGTGTGTGGTGTGTAGAGCCGGACCTGCTGGCAAGTGAAGATGGTGTCACTGACACTGGTGATTTGAATAGAGCCAAGCAGCTGACTCTGTCCAGGGGAAGAAGCTCCATGGTGAGAGTCGAAAGAAATCGGCTTCACAAAGACAAGCCGGAACTGATGTGTCGGAGAAGGAACCAGCCGCGGCCAACGTGGAGCAAGGTGTCTCTGTTGTCGTGACTACCGATTCCGCATGCTTGCGTGCTTTGTCAAAGCACACAAGCGTGGAAAACTAGTAATTTTAATAAAGTCACTGTCTGCTAATCCTACTGAGACTGTAAGTTACAGCTATCTTACCACAAATGGATCAGTTATAGAAATCACACTTTCGCTTTTAGTGCTTAGATTGGAGAGGCAGAGAGGCAGGCCCCGTACACACGGCCGAGGAACTCGACGTGCCAAACACATCGAGTTCCTCGGCCAGTTCAGCCCTGAAGCCGCCGAGGACCTCGGCGGGCCGAGTTCTCCCATAGAACAACGAGGAAATAGAGAACATGTTCTCTATCTCCTCGCCGAGGTCCTCGTCGGCTTCCTCGGCCGAAAGTGTACACACGGCTGGGTTTCTCGGCAGAATTCAGCCAGAAACTCGGTCGGAAGCTGAATTCTGCCGAGGAAACTGGTCGTGTGTACGGGGCCTTATACTTACAGGCTGTCTAGTTATAAGCAGGTAGATATCAAATGTTTATGTTTTATTAAAATGTTCTACTGTTAGATTTTGTGCTTGCCCTGCTAAGGTGGTACTCCTTAAAAGGTAAGGGTTAACTTTGCTGGTCAAGTTTCTCCTGGGCTTTCTGGACCCTCTGCTGGGGCCAACACATAAAGAGGGAGGGAACCACCTCTCAGGGGAACCGTAATTAGCAAGACAGGTTCGGTTCCAGGTCTCTCCAAGTCAAGGACATGTTCCTAAGGATGTGATTCTCTAATTTGCACTTGACCATTCCCTGTGGGAGCCCAGATAGGGTTTCAGGGATATTAACTCTTGCTTTACCAAAGGACTCTAAGGAATTCCTCTCCTATTTATTTTATTTATTTTGTGTCTCGTGGCGCAGGGCGTCATAGGGACCAAGCCTTAAAGTCACAGAAGATGGAATGAGCCCTCAGGAGAAGAATAAGAATGGGATATGTACAAGAGTTCAGCTTCCAGTATTCAAGTGTAAAATATCATATGAATGTCATTAAGAGTGAGGTTTCTCGGCAGAATTCAGCCAGAAACTCGGTCGGAAGCTGAATTCTGCCGAGGAAACTGGTCGTGTGTACGGGGCCGCAGAACACTTCCTACACCTTTTTCTTAATTTTTTTTTACCATGCATCCCCTTTTACACCCCCCTGTTTTTCTATCCTTATTTACTCCCCTCCCTCTTTTTGCCCCCTTCCTTCCAACTTTTCTTTTCGCTTTGCCCTCTTTTATTGCTTCCTTTCCCTTTCTGCCTGTCTCCAACCCCTTCCCCCTTTTGCCCATTTCTCTAGTTCCTTCCTACCTTCCTTCCTCCATTCTTCCCTTCCCTTCCTTTCTCAACTAGGGGATGAAACCTGTCAGAAGGTGGAGCTGGTGTGCTGGAACAATACAATTGATATAGCTCTGGAGAAACATTGTTGTGTGGCTTTATTATACAGTGAATGATTTCAGTTATTAACATTGACAATAGGGTTACCTCCTGTGCTGTACTGTCAACACTAATCACGGTCTTCAACTGCCTTGGTAGCGTTGACAGACATGCACACTTTTTCTGAACTGGAAACAACAGAATGGTGTGCCAAACCATGACATGCCCACAGTAATTGCCACCACTGCAGATATTATACATTTAGGTGAGTTAAGATAATATTCTAAAAAGCAATAAAAGAACAGTAATGCAAGGCTTTCTCCCTGGTGTGGAGTGTCATGCTCACCCCCTCCCTTGGACTGCAGGAGAGTCAGGACGCTCTCTACGTTACAGATAGAGAAAGGAGCTGTGTGTTAGTGGGCGTCCTGTCTCTCCTGTATTCCATGGGAGGGGTCGAGCACGACACTCCACACCAGGGAGAAAGCCTTGCATTACTGTGTGGAGTTGCAGACAGAAGAACAGGAAGTGAGGATTTCTCAGAAGAAATAAGGACATTTAAAAGCAAAATCAAAGGATGAGGTAAGTGAAGGAGGACTGCACTAAGGTAAAGGAAGCTATTTAGGATCTTTTTTGTTACCTTTACAACCCCTTTAAGTAGTCCAGTGATGCCTGAATCCAGGGAAAATGGATTCCCAAACTTAGCTGAATATGATTAAGTCATCCAGGTAGACTAAGGTATATTTTTGATAAGGATGTAGCAATAAATTCTCTGCTCTTTGATAGGTGGCAGTGGCAATGACCATCTCTTGTACTGGAACTAGTGTGGTTTCCTTGGCCAAAGGTATCAGCCAATATCTCTATTGTACTGTTAAATAGGATAGCAAGAGAAATGGCATGAGTCTATTTACTGTTACTAATTCTTGATCTCATCTGGTAGATGAAAGAGAGTAAGCCTAGTGGCAATCCTTAGACAAAGAAATTCCACAGCAACCCTAGCAAAAACAGACAAAACATTACCATGACAGACAACCAAATTACTGTGAAATTACCATGGTATTCTGTCATTATTTGTGTGTTTAGCATGGTTGGTTTTCCCCTTATAAAAATAAGATCAAGATTACTGTGGTAAATGGGACTTCATGCTAATCCGGTCAGTTATCATGGAATTTGTGTGCGATAGCATTCTCCCACACTGCCAAAAAGCTTCCCTTTGCCGGATTAGTGAATGTGATCATCAGTGTGGAACCATCTTTGTCAGTCAACTACATAACGCAGCAGATGCAATATTCATCTACCATCACAAATGTGAAAGGTAATAAAAACATAACACATCTTCTACAAGAAAAATTACTGCAGAAGCATCCTCAATTGTATTTTTAACATTCAGAGGCATTTGTATAATTTTACTGTAACTGTGATATTTTAGTATACTATTGCATCATTTATAATGCAGAGATTTTAATTTCTATGAAATAGGAAATATTTTTTTTCCTTTTGATTTAAAACAACGGTACAAGCTCCACAGCCAGTGAGATTTATATAGACACACATATTTATCAAATGTAACTATACACTTGCATTGATGTTTGCCAGTATGTGGGCGGGGCTTACTGCACCCAAGGACCTGGAGAAAGCACTTGCTAGTGCCCCTAATGGTGGGCTGAGGCTGCTGTTTAACACAGGACTGACTTTAAGAGAGCAATTCAACTTAAAAGTGATGCTTCACCATAGAAAACATTATTAACTTGTTGTAGCTCATTCTTTAACTCATTACACTCTACACCAGGGATCCTCCAACTAAGGCCCTCCAGCTGTTGTAGAACTACACATCCCATGAGGCAATGTAACACACTGACATTCACAGACATGACTAGGCATGATGGGAATTGTAGTTCCTGAACAACTGGAGGGCCGTAGTTTGAAGACCCATGATCTACACTATTGACAACTATTCCTCAAGACACTTCATAACTCTTCTCTCTGTATTGTGCAGCGTTTCTGAGCCAGTACTGGACTCCACCAGCCCAGTAACCGGTCACCTCACTCTTAATGACATTCATATGATATTTTACACTTGAATACTGGAAGCTGAACTCTTGTACATATCCCATTCTTATTCTTCTCCTGAGGGCTCATTCCATCTTCTGTGACTTTAAGGCTTGGTCCCTATGACGCCCTGCGCCACGAGACACAAAATAAATAAAATAAATAGGAGAGGAATTCCTTAGAGTCCTTTGGTAAAGCAAGAGTTAATATCCCTGAAACCCTATCTGGGCTCCCACAGGGAATGGTCAAGTGCAAATTAGAGAATCACATCCTTAGGAACATGTCCTTGACTTGGAGAGACCTGGAACCGAACCTGTCTTGCTAATTACGGTTCCCCTGAGAGGTGGTTCCCTCCCTCTTTATATGTTGGCCCCAGCAGAGGGTCCAGAAAGCCCAGGAGAAACTTGACCAGCAAAGTTAACCCTTACCTTTTAAGGAGTACCACCTCAGCAGGGCAAGCACAAAATCTAACAGTAGAACATTTTAATAGAACATAAACATTTGATATCTACCTGCTTATAACTAGACAGCCTGTAAGTATAAGGCCCCGTACACACGACCAGTTTCCTCGGCAGAATTCAGCTTCCGACCGAGTTTCTGGCTGAATTCTGCCGAGAAACCCAGCCGTGTGTACACTTTCGGCCGAGGAAGCCGACGAGGAGCTCGACGAGGAAATAGAGAACATGTTCTCTATTTCCTCGTTGTTCTATGGGAGCTCTCGGCCCGCCGAGCTCCTCGGCGGCTTCAGGGCTGAACTGCCCGAGGAACTCGATGTGTTTGGCACGTCGAGTTCCTCGGCCGTGTGTACGGGGCCTAATTCTTTACCATCTAGTGGCAAACTGCCTTTTTTTTTCTATTTTAAATCAATGAAAAACATTTGCCCAGCACAGGAAAAAAGCCTAAAACATAAGTTTTTTACCCCATTTGCAAACAACAAATGTACATGCACGTCCAATGCACAAATTACGATACATTTTATTAACCTCCTGAGACCCGCACTATAGCCGAATGACGGCTACAGCGCGGATCTGAAAATCCAACTAGACGTCAATTGACGTCCGCCCCTTTGGGCGTTCCCCGCGCGCGCTTCAGAGTGCGCAGCGGGGAAACTCTGTGTTGGCCGTGTCCCTTGGAAACAGCCAATTACAGATCACCGCGAACGGCCAATCAGAGTGGCTGTTTGCGATGCGATCTGTGCGGCCAATGAGAGATGATCTCATATGTAAACATATGAGATCATCTCTCATTGCCGGCTCACACAGAGACAGCGTCCTGTCTCTGGAGAGCAGACCGATCTGTGTCCCTTGTACATAGGGACACAGATCGGTCACCCCCCCAGTCACCCCCCTTCCCCCACAGTTAGAACACTATGCAGGGAATACATTTAACCCCTTCCTCACCCCCTAGTGTTAACCCCTTCAATGCCAGTCACATTTATACAGTAATTAGTGCATATTTATAGCACCGATCGCAGTATAAATGTGAATGGCGCCAAAAATGTGTCAAAAGTGTCCGATGTGTCCGCCATAACGTCGCAGTCCCAATAAAAATCGCAGATCGCCGCCATTTTTAGTAAAAAAAAAAATAATAAAAAATAATAATTCTGTCCCCTATTTTGTAGGCGCTATAACTTTTGCGCTTATTGCGATTTTTTTTTTACCAAAAATATGTAGAAGAATACGTATCGGCCTAAACTGAGAAAAAAATATGTGTTTTTTTATTTTTTAATTGGCATATTTATTATAGCAACAAGTAAAAAATATTGTGTTTTTTTTCAAAATTGTTGCTCTTTTTTGTTTATAGCGCAAAAAATAAAAACCGCACAGGCGATCAAATACCACCAAAAGAAAGCTCTACTTGTGGGGAAAAAAGGACGTAAATTTTGTTTGGGAGCCACGTCGCAGGACTGCGCAATTGTCAGTTAAAGCGACGCAGTGCCGGAAGCTGAAATTTCACCTGGGCAGGAGGGGGGTATATGTGCCCAGTAAGCAAGTGGTTAAATAAATATACCCCGGTGGCTTGACGCATGGAGCAGTGAGACGTGCTTTCTCCTGGCTCCCTGGACACCCGGCTCCACGGACACTACCGCTGCTAGAATTTAGCCCAGAATCACCCCAAACTCGGCACATGGGGAAAGATAAGCCCCGGGCACAGAAGGGCTCAAGCGGGGAACGGAAAGGAGGCGATCTTGAGGACTATTTCGCCCGATCTCGGGCCGCATCACAGCGCCGCTCTGAAGCCAAGATGGCGCCGGCTCCTCCGTCCCCAGCACGCTCTGAGTCCTCCCTGCAGTCCCAGGTGAGCGCACATGGCCCCCTCTCTCTCCCTGGGGAATCTGACTTTATGCTCACTAGGAGCCGTTCCAATGCCTCCCTGGGCTCAGGTGAGGGATGGGACATGGAGGCTCAGATACGCTCCCTGCACAGCTATATTAGGTCCCTGCCTACCAAAGCTGATTTTGAACACTGTGTTAACAGGATTGAAAGGGCCTATAAGAAGGAGATATCTGATTTTAAAAAGGACGTAGGAGCACGTTTTGAGGACCTGGATGCCACCACTGATGGCCTCAGCACTGCAGTGCAGTCTCATGACAGGATTCTGAACTCTCATACTGTTATGTTGCAGCAGTTGGCGTATCAGCAAGACGACATCGAAAACCGTAATCGTCGCAATAATATTCGCATTCGCGGAATACCCGAATCTATTGACGCCAAGGCCCTGCCTGCCGCTGTAACCACCATTTTCAATCAGTTACTGCAGCACCCCAAGGATGATCCCATTGAGCTGGATCGGGTTCATAGGACCTCGGGCCCTCGGACCCAGGACCCCTCTTTTGTCCGTGACACACTATGCCGGGTCCACTTCTATAAAGTTAAGGAATCCATCATGAGAGCTGCCAGCTCACAGGACACTATCCTATTCAACAATACCCCTGTGATGCTCCTTCCTGACCTGTCACGCCAGACCTTACTGATGAGAAAAGCTCTGAAGCCGCTCACCCTACTCCTGCAATCCAAGCAAATGAAATACCAATGGAGATTCCCGTTTCACCTGCGAGTGCACTACGAGGGCAAGACCGCCATTTTCCGTAATCTTGGGGACCTGCCCACCTTTCTCAGCACGCTGGAGCTTCCACAGGTGGCCCTCCCGGACTGGCCGTTCACACCACCTACACCTGGCTTGCCCTTTGCCTCACCATGGCAGACCCAAGGCCGCAGGCGCAACCCCAAATCCCTGCATCGCCGGGACTCTGAAGATTGAACAAGTGCTGGAGGCACCGACCTCTTCATTCATCTTGCCTTCATAGGGGATTACCCCCTGTGCCTGTGTTGCTATCTTGGTTTACACACTGTCGGAGTTACTCTGTTGTTTTTCCCTTTCTCCCTTCACTGACATCCCCTGAGAATTTGAACTGCCATCGCTCCCCTAGTAACTGTCGGTTATCTGGGGTTCCCTCCTGTTGGGCTCCGGCCTATTGATACTCCTGCTTTAATTAACCCTCAGGTTTCTTTTTCTCATGTCAGTCGGAAACCGTGAATTAGCTTAGGAGTCTTCAGCAGACCACTCCAGACTGTTCGTTGTGTACAACCCCTGATAGTCCGCCTGTTTTTGTCCTCCTTATACTGTATATGCACTTAATTATAGAATGTGCTTGAGAATGTTATGAGAATGTTTTTCTTTACTGTATGTTATTTTGCTGTGCAAGTCCCCATGCCACTGTTTTCTCATGTCATGTAGGTTACATTTTGATTCTGTTTCATGACTGTTTTTCCGTGGTGCCGGGGTCCGGGGATCCACCCTGCCCGGCGAACTTCCACTGTTCCCCCCCCCCCCCAGGGGTTTTTTCTTTTTTGCAGCGTCACCATGGATGCTGTTTGGTTTATGGCTATATGCCTTGCTGTGAGGTTTTTTTCCTCCCTCCTTACAGCTTTTTGGAGCCACCTAGTGGCCTTTTTTGTTATTGCCATTTCTTTTCCATTTTTATTATTTTTTTTTCCTTTTGTTTGGTTGCATAGGTCGCCCTCCGCACCCATCGCCTCTGTGTATTCTCTATCCTTCCTGCTCTGTGATAGGGGTGCTGCGGACGGTGACAATGCCTCGATCTTGTCTCTGTTTAATTTCTGGATCTTATTACCTTGTACCCTCCCCTGCTCTTTTCTCCGCTTTCTACTCTTCTCTATTCCTTCCTTCACCCCCTTTCCTCTATATCTTCTCTTCCTGGTCCTGTGCCGGCTGTGTTTCTGCTCTAGTGGGCTGCTGACAAGTAACAATCCTATTCCATGTGCCCTTCCTCCCTCTCCCATTCCCCCTCACCTACATGTACCATGGCCTCTGTTTGCCCTATAACGTTAGCATCTTTCAACTGCAGGGGGTTTAATACGCCCGAGAAGCGGAGCCAGATTCTCTACCATTTCCACAAAAAACATTCTAATATTTTACTGTTGCAGGAAACTCACTTCCGTACTGATGCCGTACCGGCTATGCGTAACAAATATTACACACAATGGTTCCATAGTACTAACTCCAGGGCCAAATCAAAGGGTGTATCCATAGCGTTTCATAAATCCTTCAACCCAGAGGTCCTGGACGCCTTTAGTTGATGTTAACGGCCGTTTCCTTTTTCTCAAACTAAAACTAAACAATTTTCTTTTTACAGTGGCCAACATCTACGTACCTAATACAGGTCAGGCTCGGTTCCTCTCATCGGTTCTCACCAGACTGTCTTCGTTCGGGGGTCCCTGTTACATCATTGGTGGAGATCTTAATGTCGTCATGTCCCCGTCTGCTGACACATCCTCGGGTAAGTCTTCTATACCACACTCTACACTTACACGCATTAGAGCTCTCTTTCACTCCTCCCTCTTGGTGGATGTTTGGCGTATCCAGCACCCCACGGAAAGGGACTACAGCCATTACTCTGCGGCACATAACTCATACAGCAGACTAGACCATTTTCTGATCTCCCAATCTCTGTTAGATACTCCCATTCAGGCATCCATGGGTCAACTGCTCTGGTCCGACCATGGGCCCGTTTACTTAACCCTTGCACGCCCCCCATCACTACGCAGAGGAACAAGTTGGAGGCTGAATGATAATTTGCTGCGGGACACCGTGTGCGTGGCGGAGGTTTCTGCCGCCATACAACACTTTGTCTCTGATCATCTCTCTGACACCACTTCCCCTGTCATTCAATGGGAGGCTTTGAAGTGTGTAGTCAGAGGGGTTCTCATTCAACATGGCTCCCGCCTTAAAAAAATGAGATCGGGTGACATCTGTCGTCTTTTAGCCACTATAGCGGAGCTCGAGCCCCTCCACAAACGGGATTTGGATCCTGCGGTTTTTGTTCGACTTGTCCGATGTGTCCGACATAATGTCACAGTCACGATCACCGTCATTACTAGTAAAAAATAAATTATTAATAAAAATGCCATAAAACTATCCCTTATCTTGTAGACGCTATAACTTTTGCGCAAACCAATCAATAAACGCTTATTGTGGTTTTTTTTACCAGAAATATTTAGAAGAATACGTACCGGCCTAAACTGAGGACAAAAATCGTTTTTTTTTATATATTTCTTGGGTATATTTATTATAGCAAAAAGTAAACAATATTGAATTTTTTTCAAAATTGTCGCTCTATTTTTGTTTATAGCGCAAAAAATTAAAACTGCAGAGGTGATCAAATACCACCAAATACCAGTGTTTGCACTGGATAAACCCCTAGGCTCGTTTGAATTTCTAGGTGCCATCAAGGACCTGAAAATCGGCAAGTGTCCCGGCCCAGATGGGTATACCCCCCGCTTTTATAAAACCTTTGCCCCGTTGTTGGCCCCTTTGATGGCTAAAACGTTCAATGCCATGGATGATTCTTTCCCCCCACCTAAGACATTATTATCCGCTAATATCTCCATTTTGCCCAAGCCGGGCAAAGACCCCTCCCTTTGCAGTAGCTACCGGCCGATATCCCTTCTTAATGTTGACCTAAAATTGTTCGCTAAGGTTTTGGCCAACCGTCTGTCCCCTCTACTCCCCGGCGTGATCCATAATGATCAGGTGGGGTTTGTGCCGGGCCGAGAAGCCAGGGACAACACCACCAAGACAATCCACTTAATCTCCCTTATCCAGCGCAAGGGCCTGAAGGCCTGCCTCCTCTCATTCGATGCTGAAAAAGCATTCGATCGGGTTAATTGGGGATTCCTCCGACTCTCGCTGGAACAGTTGGGGATAGGTTCGTCCTTTATCTCTAAGGTGATGTCCCTCTATTCGCATCCCTCGGCCTCGGTCTTGGTTAATGGCTCTACTTCAGAATCTTTCGACATCTCCAATGGCACCCGGCAGGGCTGCCCCTTATCCCCCCTCCTTTTCGTCATCGTAATAGAACACTTAGCCTGTGCCATTAGACAAAACTCTTCCATACATGGGATCCACACACCTTCCGCCCATCACAAGCTTTCTCTTTACGCGGACGATCTTCTGGTATACGTACAGGACCCCTTCTTTTCCCTACCGTCCCTCTTCGCGGAATTCCGCCGTTTTGGCTCATTCAGCAATTTTAAGCTCAACGTTTCCAAGACCGAGGCCCTCAACATTTCCCTTCCCCCTGCCACAATGACCATGTTAAAAAACAATTTCTCCTTTCAGTGGCAAGCAAGGGGGATTTCGTATCTTGGGGTCATCATCCCGTCTAATCTCGCCAACCTATTTTCCCTCAATTATGTACCCTTGCTCTCACGCGTCCGAAAGGACTTAGAGGAATGGGGAGGGTCCTCTCTGCCGTGGTTTGGCCGGATCAACACGCTTAAAATGGACACTCTTCCCAAACTTCTATATCTTCTTCAAACTATTCCAATTGTAATCCCCAAATCCTTCTTCACTTCCCTACGCTCTCTTGCCATTAGATTCTTATGGAGTCGTGGGTTGCCCAGGGTGAAGTACAACTTGCTCACCCGCTCGAAGTTGCAGGGTGGAGCCGGTCTCCCTGACTTTGAAACGTATTACAAGGCCACCCATGTAGCACGAGTACTGGAATGGTTCCCTCGTCCGTTTTTAAAGGCCTCTGTTGCCATAGAACAAGACCTGGCCCACGTTGATCTCCGGTCCCTATTGTGGGGATATAGGTCTGACTTGACACGCATGCCTCCTCCATCCCCACTTACACTGGCTTCCCTCAGGATTTGGTATAACAGGGGGTTGTGCGCCCTTTTATCCTCGGACCCCTCTCCACTGACCTCACTGTTTGATAATCCATCCTTCCCTCAGGGTATTGGGGTACCGTTGTTGGGTCCCTTTAGAAGGACCGCATGGCCTCAGGCACGCTCGTTTGTTCACCCGACACTGGGGACGCCGGTGGTACCGGAGGGGACGCACGATTGGCTAACTGCTATACATCTCTCTACACTCACTAAGCACCTACACTCTTCTTCTCAAATACACCGTCCTAGTACCGAGTTTGAACGTCTGTGTTCTCTCTCTGAGACCCCTAGACACCTTCTATCAGCCATATATAGTCTTCTCCAGTCACTCACACACTCCGAGCTCCCGTCTTACACTAGGATGTGGTCCGCAGACCTGGGTGAAGACATCCCACGTTCAGACTGGCAGACTTCGTTCCACTTTACCCATAAGTCCACGATCTCCTGCTACTCGCAAGAAAAGAACTACAAGATTCTCTCAAGGTGGTACAGGGTCCCCTCCATGTTGCACAAAATATTTCCGTCCACCCCGGCATCCTGCTGGCGATGCTCTGCAGCTACGGGGTCATATCTACACGTCTGGTGGGAATGTGAGAGGATCCGCCCCTTCTGGACTCAGGTATTTGAGTGTTATAATAAGACTTATAACGAATCGTTGGTTCCCTCCCCCAAAATTGCTCTCCTTTCCGTTCTGCCTGGCTCCATTGCATCGCAGAAACGGAGTCTCCTCCGCTTCTTTATGTCATCAGCGAGGCAGCTCATACCTTCCTACTGGAAGTCGACCACCACTCCTCCCTTGTCACATTGGGTCTCAATTATGAATGACACTATGAGAATGGAGGAGATGTTAGCTCTGGACAATGATACCTACGAGAAATATAAACAACTGTGGCTCACCTGGCTCCACTTCTCTTCGTCTGATACTCTGTTGAGCATGTTGTCTCCCGCAACATGATCGTTAGCGTAATGTTTTATGCCCCGGGACGGGTTGGGGCCCCGATGCGGGACCTCCCGCCGTAGATACACCCTCCCTCACCCTCCCTCTAGATTGTCCTGTCGGCAGCCCACGCACTCCCCCCTTCAAATCTCCTCTCACCTGTGTCTCATTCACCTCCTCCCTCTCTCCTCCTTCTCTCTCCTTCTCCTTTCTCATTTCAACTTTCTCTACACTCTTGTTCCTCTTTTCCTCCTTGTTTTTTTTTTTTCTCTTCCCCTCCCCCCCCTTTATTCTTTATTTTTTTTCTTGTTGTATCAATACCGTAGTTTACAGTCGCAGCTCCGCTAAAAAGCAGAGACCTTAGTGGTCACGCATAATTTCCTTTATTATTGGTTCATTCTATATAAAGTTGTTGCCATGTCTACTGTTATGCTTATTGGTGAGAGTCTAGCTGTAGGCTGATTCTTCCCTCCAATCATTACTGTGACTGTATGCGGACTGTGCCTTCTAATGTTTATTGTCTTTTATCTGTTTGATATGTCGAAAATTTCCAATAAACATATTTTCAACTCTAAATAAATATACCCCTTAACCCCTTGCCGATCGCTGCACGACTATATACGTTGGCAGAATGGCACGGCTGAGCAGATCGGCGTATAATTACGTTGCCTTTAAGATGCAGCATTGTGGGCGCTCACGCCCGCTGCAAGCTCCGTGAGTCTGACTGCGGGTCCTGCGGACTTGATGTATGCTGGGAGTCCAGCGATCGTCTCACAGAGAGGAAGTGCCTAGTGACAGGACACTGATCACAGCTTTCTGTGATCGGGAGCGGTGATCAGTGTTGTGTCACACATAGCCCAACGCCCCTACAGTTAGAACACATCCCTAAGACAAACTTAACCTCTTCCCCGACCCCTATTGGTGTACCCCTTCACTGCTAGTCACATTTACACAGTAATCAGTGCATTTTTACAGCAATGATTACTGTATAAATGTGAATGGTCCCAAAACAGCGCCAAAAGTGTCCGATGTGTCCGACATAATGTCACAGTCACGATCACCGTCATTACTAGTAAAAAATAAATTATTAATAAAAATGCCATAAAACTATCCCTTATCTTGTAGACGCTATAACTTTTGCGCAAACCAATCAATAAACGCTTATTGTGTTTTTTTTTACCAGAAATATTTAGAAGAATACGTACCGGCCTAAACTGAGGACAAAAATCGTTTTTTTTTATATATTTCTTGGGTATATTTATTATAGCAAAAAGTAAACAATATTGAATTTTTTTCAAAATTGTCGCTCTATTTTTGTTTATAGCGCAAAAAATTAAAACTGCAGAGGTGATCAAATACCACCAAAAGAAATCTCTATTTGTGGGAAAAAAAGGGCATCAATTTTGTTTGGGAGCCACATCACTCGACCGCACAATTGTCAGTTAAAGCGACGCAGTGCCGAATTGGAAAAAGTGCTTTGGTCTTTGGCCAGCCAAATGGTCCGGGGCTGAAGTGGTTAAAGTAAAATCTGTGCTGGGAGAAAAATGTAAGCTATCATTGCTATTTCTGAAAAATATTTTTACCTAAGGCCCTTTTCACACTACAAAATAAATCCGTTTTAATAATCCGTTTTAAAATCCGTCAGATAATGTTAAAAAACGGAAGTTATACGTCCTTTATAAAATATCATTAAAGTCTATGGGATTTTTTTATGTTCCGTAAAGATCCGTAATAGTCCGTTATAACATACGGATGTTAGTTATAACGGAATATGTGACGGGTCTTGCACTATTTTTTGTCAATTTTTTGTCCGTTGCAAGTAACGGATATATTAACGTCCGTTATATTTTAACATTGAAGTCTATGGCACACGGACGTTAGTAAATGTCTCTGTAAATGTCTGTTATGTTAACGGACGTTAATTTTACTGAGCATGGATATTCAGGGGAACCCCACCGTCAATTTAAAACAAAAATGACGTGCGGTTCCCGGTAAATATCCATAACCAGACCCTTCAGGTCTGGTATGGATATTCAGGGGAACCCCGCCGTCAATTTAAAACAAAAATGACATGCGGTTCCCCCTAAATATCCATAACCAGGCCCATTATCCGAGCACGTTGACCTGGCCGGCCGCAGAAAAGAGGGGGGGACACTCTGTTGATGTTGATGGGGAGGTCTTTCCTCTTCTTGGTCTTCCCCAGTGACGTAGCAGAGGGTACGTCAGAGGGGGCGGGGTCACGTGACGGGTGGCTCTGCCTCCTCTATATAAGAAATGTCACAGCTTCAGCCGCTCATTCGCTGGGCTGTGCCCAGCGGTGAGAGGAGGTCCGGGATGCTGCTGCGCCGGATGGATGGATCTTCTCATCGCCGGAGCGGAGATCACCCGACGCTGGATCTTCTCATCGCGGGAGATCACCCGCACCCGTCGCTGGATCAGGACAACGCAGGAAGCCGGGAACGAGTGGATTTTTCAGCGCTGGAGTTTTTTTTTTTTTTTTAATAAAGGACTTTATTCTTTTGTGTCAGTGTGTTTTTTTTACAATACTTTTTACTTCCTTCATGAAATGGTAGAGGTACAGTGTACCCCATTACCATTTCACACAGGGGGGGGTCAGGATCTGGGGGTCCCCTTTGTTAAAGGGGTCTTCCAGATTCTGATAAACCTCCCGCCCGCAGACCCCCACAACCACCGGGCAAGGGTTGTGGGGATGAGACCTTGTCCCCATCAATATTTGAGGGCATGTGGCCTGGTGCGGTTCAGGAGAGAGGGGGGGCCGCACTCTGTCCCCCCCCCTCTTTTCTGCGGCCGGCCAGGTCAACGTGCTCGGATAATGGGTCTGGTTATGGATATTTAGGGGGAACCGCACGTCATTTTTGTTTTAAATTGACGACGGGGTTCCCCTGAATATCCATACCAGACCTGAAGGGTCTGGTTATGGATATTTACCGGGAACCGCACGTCATTTTTGTTTTAAATTGACGGCGGGGTTCCCCTGAATATCCATACGACTTCTGGAGCTGGACTTCAAGAAAGGGTGAAATGGTTTTTATTAACGGACGTTAGAAAGGAATGATATAACGGATGTATACGGATATATACGGATAAACATTATCCGTTTTCAATAAAGGAAGAATGGTAAAATATTTATCCGTATGTATTCGTTATTAAATCCGTTAATAAACGTCCGTTAATAGGTGTAATACGGATATTATAAAATGGACATACAATCCATAGTGTGAAAGAAGCCTAACAGTTTTTTTTATTTTATTTTTTTATGATACACAATGATTTTGTAGATTACTTTTGTCAGGATGTACATCTACTTTAATGCCGCGTACACACCATCACTTTATGTGATGGAAAAAAACGTCATTTTCTGTGAAGTAAAAAATGACGTTTTTGAAACTTCAATTTTCAAAAACGACGTTGCCTACACACCATCGTTTTTTCACAATGCTCTAGCAAAGCGAGGTTACGTTCACCATGTTTTTCCATTGAAGCTCGCTTCATAACTAGCTTCTGGGCATGCGCGGGTTTAAAAACATTGGTTTAAACGTCTTTTTTTGCTACACGCGGTCAATTTCTGTGAAACAAAAAACGACACATAAAATTGAAGCATGCTTCAATTTTTTTTTGTCATTTTTCACAAGACATAAAATGACGTTTTCCCCCACACACGGCCATTTAAATTGACCTTTTAAAAAAAAAAAAATTTTTTCATCACATAAAGTGATGGTGTGTACGCGGCATAAGGTGAATTAATTTTAATGTTTCACAGGCCAGGTGTACATGACTGCTTGTCTATGTCACTTTGCCTTCATCCACCACAGCAAATTAAGCTCATTAGGGGTCCTTAACCACTTAAGCCCCGGACCAATACGCTGTCTAAAGACCCAAGGTGTTTTTACAATTTGGCAATGCGCTGCTTTAACTGGTAATTGCGCGGTCATGCAATGTTGTACCGAAACGAAACTTGCGTCCTTTTCTTCCCACAAATAGAGCTTTATTTTGATGGTATTTGATCGCCTCTGCGATTTTTATTTTTTGCGATATAAACGCAAAAAGACCGTAAATTTTGAAAAAAAATTATTTTTCTTATAACAAAAAGTAAAAAAAATCGAATAAACTAAATTTTAGTCAAACATTTAGGCCAAAATGTATTCAGCCACATGTCTTTAGTAAAAAAAATCGCAATAAGCGTATATTTATTGGTTTTCGCAAAAGTTATAGCGTCTACAAACTAGGGTACATTTTCTGGAATTTACACAGCTTTTATTTTATGACTGCCTATCTCATTTCTTGAGGTGCTAAAATGGCAGGGCAGTACAAAACCCCCCCAAATGACCCCATTTTGGAAAGTAGACACCCCAAGGAAACTGCTGAGAGGCATGTTGAGTCCATTGAATATTTAATTTTTTTGTCCCAAGTGATTGAATAATGACGAAAAAAAAAAAAAAAAAATGTTTACAAAAAGTTGTCACTAAATGATATATTTCTCACACATGCCATGGTTATATGTGGAATTGCACCCCAAAATACATTCTGCTGCTTCTCCTGAGTACGGGGATACCACATGTGTGGGACTTTTTGGGAGCCTAGCCGCATACGGGGCCCCAAAACCCAAGCACCGCCTTCAGCATTTCTAAGGGCACAAATTTTTGATTTCACTCCTCACTACCTATCAAGGTTTCGAAGGCCATAAAATGCCAAAATAGCAAAAAAAAAAAAAAAAATGACCCCATTTTGGAAAGTAGACACCCTAAGCTATTTGCTGAGAGGCATGTCGAGTCCATGGAATATTTTATATTTTGACACAAGTTGCGGGAATATGACAAACTGATTTTTTTTTGCACAAAGTTGTCACTAAATGATATATTGCTCACACATGCCATAGTTATATGTGGAATTGCACCCCAAAATACATTCTGCTGCTTCTCCCGAGTACGGGGATACCACATATGTGGGACTTTTTGTGAGCCTAGCCGCATACGGGGCCCCGAAAACAAAGCACCGCCTTCAAGATTTCTAAGGGCATACATTTTTGATTTCACTCCTCACTACCTATCACTACCTATCACAGTTTTGAAGGCCATAAAATGCCAAGATGTCACACAACCCCCCCAAATGACCCCATTTTGGAAAGAAGACACTCCAAGCTATTTGCTGAGAGGCATGTTGATTCCATGGAATATTTAATTTTATGGCCCCAAGTGATTGAATAATGACCAAAAAAAAAAAAAAAAAAAAATTTACAAAACGTTGTCACTAAATGATATATTTCTCACATATGCCATGGGCATATGTGGAATTGCACCCCAAAATACATTCTGCTGCTTCTCCTGAGTACGGGGATACCACATGTGTGGGACTTTTTGGGAGCCTAGCCGCGTACGGGACCCCGAAAACCAATCACCGCCTTCAGGATTTCTAAGGGCATAAATGTTTGATTTCACTCCTCACTACCTATCACAGTTTCGAAGGCAATAAAATGCCAAAACAGCACAAAACCCCCCCAAATGACCCCATTTTGGAAAGTAGACACCCCAAGCTATTTGCTGAGAGGCATGTTGAGTCCATGGAATATTTAATTTTTTTGCCCCAAGTCACTGAATAATGACCAAAAAAAAAAAAATACAAAACGTTGTCACTAAATGATATATTTCTCACACATGCCACGGTTATATGTGGAATTGCACCCCAAAATACATTCTGCTGCTTCTCCTGAGTAGGGGGATACCACATGTGTGGGACTTTTTGGGAGCCTAGCCGCGTACGGGGCCCCGAAAACCAAGCACTGCCTTCAAGATTTGTGTGAGTGAAATCAAAAATTTATGTCCTTAGAAATCTTGAAGGCGGTGCTTGGTTTTCGGGGTCTCATACGCGGCTAGGCTCCCAAAAAGTCCCACACATGTGGTATCCCCGTACTCAGGAGAAGCAGCAGAATGTATTTTGGGGTGCAATTCCACATATAACCGTGGCATGTGTGAGAAATATATCATTTAGTGACAATGTTTTGTACATTTTTTTATTTTTATTTTTTTTGGTCATGATTCAATCACTTGGGGCAAAAAAATTAAATATTCCATGGACTCAACATGCCTCTCAGCAAATAGCTTGGGGTGTCTACTTTACAAAATGGGGTCATTTGGGGGGGGTTTGTGCTATTTTGGCATTTTATGGCCTTCGAAACTGTGATAGGTAGTGAGGAGTGAAATCAAAAATTTGCGCCCTTAGAAATGCTGAAGGCGGTGCTTGGTTTTCGGGGTCCCGTACGCGGCTAGGCTCCCAAAAAGTCCCAAACATGTGGTATCCCCGTACTCAGGAGAAGCAGCAGAATGTATTTTAGGGTGCAACTCCACATATAACCATGGCATGTGTGAGCAATATATCATTTAGTGACAAATTTTTCATTTTTTTTTTTTTTTTTCATTATTCAATCACTTTGGACAAAAAAAAAAAAATCAATGGACTCAACATGCCTCTCAGCAGTTTCCTTGGGGTGTCTTCTTTCCAAAATGGGGTCATTTGGGTTTTTTTTGTGCTATTTTGGCATTTTATGGCCTTCGAAACTGTGATAGGTAGTGAGGAGTGAAATCAAAAATTTACACCCTTAGAAAGCCTGAAGGCGGTGATTGGTTTTTGGGGTCCCGTACGCGGCTAGGCTCCCAAAAAGTCTCACACATGTGGTATCCCCGTACTCAGGAGAAGCAGCAGAATGCATTTTGGGGTGTAATTCCACATATGCCCATGGCATGTTTGAGCAATATATCATTTAGTGACAACTTTGCGCAAAAAAAAAAATATATATATATATATTTATATTTCCCGCAACTTGGGTCAAAATCTAAAATATTCCATGGACTTGAGATGCCTCTCAGCAAATAGCTTGGGGTGTCTACTTTCCAAAATGGGGTCATTTGGGGGGGTTTTGAATTGTCCTGGCATTTTATGCACAACAATTAGAAGCTTATGTCACACATCACCCACTCTTCTAACCACTTGAAGAAAAAGCCCTTTCTGACACTGTTTGTTTACATAAAAACATATTATTTTTTTGCAAGAAAGTTAAGTTGAACCCCCAAACATTATATATTTTTTTAAAGCAAAGGCCCTACAGATTAAAATGGTGGGTGTTGCAATTTTTTTTTCCACACAGTATTTGCGCAGCGTTTTTTCAAACGCATTTTTTGGGGAAAAAATACACTTTTTTTTTATTTTAAAGCACTAAAACACACTATATTGCCCAAATTATTGATGAAATAAAAATTATGATCTTAGGACGAGTACATGGATACCAAACACGACATACTTTAAAATTGCGCACAAACGCGCAGTGGCGACAAACTACATACATTTTTAAAAGCCTTTAAAAGCCTTTACAGGTTACCACATTAGATTTACAGAGTAGGTCTACTGCTAAAATTACTGCCCTCGATCTGCCCTTCGCGGTGATACCTCACATGCATGGTGCAATTGCTGTTTACATATGACTCCAGACCGACGCTTGCGTTCGCCTTTGCGCAAGAGCAGGGGGGGACAGGGATGCTTTTTTTTTTTTTTTTTTTTTTTTATATATTTATTTCGCTTTTTTTATTTTATTTGTTAACTGTTCCTTCCATTTTTTATTTTTTTTACCATTTTTATTGTTATCTCAGGGAATGTAAATATCCCTTATGATAGCAATAGTTAGTGACAGGTACTCTTTTTTTTTTAAATGGGGTCAATTAGACCCTAGATCTTTCCTCTGCCCTCAAAGCATCTGACCACACCAAGATCGGTGTGATAAAATGCTTTCCAATATTCTCAATGGCGCCGTTTTTATCCGGGGGGGGGAACATTCCCTCCCACTGAATGTAAAAGCAGTCTAGAGGCTAATTAGCCGCTAGGACTGCTTTTACATGAAAGCCGACCGCTGGCTGAAAAGAATGATACCAAGATGATGCCTAAACCCGCAGGCATCATTCTGGTATAACCATTCAAAGTCCAGCAACATACCAGTACGTTGACGGTTCTTGTTGGACATGTATTGTAATCTTTTTTTTTCATGCAGCCTGTTGGCTGAATGGAAAAAAGATTGATCGGTGGGTATGCCCACCATTAGAATACCTCCCTTCATCCACCCACTTCTAATGATGGGCATACATGCACCATTTATATATGCCGAAGCATGGGGGCATCCTCCCGCAAAAAAGTTATGCCGCGTACGGTCGGACTTTTCTATGCCGCGTACACACGGTCGGACTTTTCTATGCCGCGTACACATGGTCAGACTTTTCCACGGGAAAGCCTCCGTAGGAATGTCAACCGTATGTACGCGGCATTAGGAGCAAAATCGCTCCTCCGCCCCTAATGCCCCCATTCTTCGGCATATATGCTCTTTTTTGAACTGTGGTGGTGAAATCACCTCCTACAGCATTGGAGTCGCGGCTTTATATATATCGTGGGAGCAAACGCTGTTGCTGTCACGCTAAATAAACCCGCACTGCAACTGAATGGCGTACCTGCTAAGCAAATGATGGTTAACATTAAAACAAAGTAACATTCCAGTATAACAGTAAGATCATACCATACCTGCAAAGCAAATACCTATAAAAAAAACATAGTAAAAAATAAAACATTTTTTAACGCAACCTGTGCCTAAAATATATATATGCCGAAGCATGGGGGCATCCTCCCGCAAAAAAGTTATGCCGTGTACGGTCGGACTTTTCTATGCCGCGTACACACGGTCGGACTTTTCTATGCCGTGTACACATGGTCAGACTTTTCCACGGGAAAGCCTCCGTAGGAATGTCAACTGTATGTACGCGGCATTAGGAGCAAAATCGCTCCTCCGCCCCTGCTGCCCCCATGCTTCGGCATATATGCTCTTTTTTTTAACTGTGGTGGTGAAATCACCTCCTACAGCACTGGAGTCGCAGCTTTATATATCGTGGGAGCAAACGCTGTTGCTGTCAATATAAATAAGTCCGCGCAACAGTTGAATGGTGTACCTGAAAACAGTAAAGTAAATTACATACCTGAAAAGCAAGCATGAAAAAACATAACAACAATAAAACTTTGCAGAATAGAATACAGTAAAAAAGAGAAGAACAATAGAGAGAGAATAGAGAGGGAGAGAACAATAAAACAACAACTATTTTTGGTTTTTTTATTTTTTCCTTTTTTTTTTTTTTTTAACACTTTTTTTTGTAACTGTTCAACTTTTCGGTTCCAGGTTTGGGTCTCTCAAAATGCGATGGCATCTTGGGAGACCCTCTGTAAGTGAGCCTAGCCTGTGTAATGTTTTGCCCTACGCTAATACTTCACTAGTGTGTGGAAGCGTTCAAAACATTCCCCAATACAAAGACCAGGATTGTCAAGACAGCGGGGACAAAAATAACGGGTGTCACGCCTAAATCCGCGCTTGGTACAGACACGACATCTTCTTTGGGGGGCTCGTTGGGTAGGGGTACTCTCGAGGACATAAGAAAAATGCCTCTCATGCAGTCGGCTTACTGCATTTGGTAGGGGATGGTGAGGTACAGTACCACCTGGATACAGGAGTTCTGTGATGATCTCCCTCTGGAATTGAAGGAAGGATCCATTCTGTCCTGAAGCTCTGTATAAGACGTGAGCATTCAGTAGAGCCAATTGAAATAAATGTAGAGACACTTTTTTGTACCAGCGTCTCGTCTTGCGGGCAATATGATACGGCGCCATCAGCTGGTCGTTGAGGTCCACCCCTCCCATGTTTTGGTTATATTCGTGGACACAGAGGGGTTTCTCCACAACACCAGTCGCCGTACGAATTTGTACTGTCGTGTCTGCGTGAAGGGTGGTAAGAACGAAAACATTCCTATTGTCCCGCCACTTCACAGCGAGCAAATTTTTACACTTGCAGCAGGCTCTCGCCCCCAGGCTAAGACGGGCATCTACAAGCCGCTGGGGAAAGCCCCGGCGATTAGGTCGCACGGTGCCACATGCTCCAATCTGACGATCAAACAAGTGGCTAAAAAGTGGCACGCTGCTGTAAAAATTGTCCACGTATAAGTGGTACCCCTTTCCGAATAAGGGTGACACCAAGTCCCACACGATCTTGCCAGCGCTCCCCATGTAATCTGGGCATCCTTCCGGCTCTACCTGACTATCTTTGCCCTCGTAAACCCTAAAGCTCCATGTGTAGCCTGTGGCCCTGTCACAGAGCTTATAGAGCTTGACCCCGTATCTGGAACGCTTGCTGGGAATGTACTGTTTGAAAGACAAGCGGCCAGCAAATTTAACCAGGGACTCATCAACGCAAACAACCTGCTGGGGATTAAACAAGGCTGCAAAACGTTCGTTGAAATGGTTTACGAGGGGCCGAATTTTGTAGAGCCGGTCAAATTCAGGGTCTCCACGTGGACGACAAAGTGCATTGTCACTGAAATGCATAAACCGCAGGATCGCCTCGTATCGTTTCCTGGCCATGTGAGCAGAGAACACGGGCATATGGTCGATGGGATGTGTGGACCAATACATCCGCAACTCCGGAAATGTGTGTATGCCCATGTTGAGGGTAAGGCCCAGAAAGATCTTAAATTCGGAAACCTCAAGAGGTTTCCATTCTTTGGCAAGGAGAGACTGGGGGTTAGCGGCGATGTAGGTACCAGCATATAAATTAGTCTGGTCCACAATAGATCTATAGAGATCTTCCGTGAAATACAGCGAATAAAAATCAAGTGACGTAAAGTTCGCTGTATCCACCTGAATACCGGGTTGGCCAGTGAATGGGGGAAGTACGGGTTCTGCAGAAGTGGTGGGGACCCAATCAGGATAGGCGAATTCTGCAGGAAGGGCACTATGGGCACGACGGGCCTGTCTTTGTCTTCTTCTTGGTGGCAGCGGGACACTACTTGTGCTTGCCACCTCGCCAGCTGGAACTGCACTTATGGGACTCGCCACGTCGCCACGTCTTACTGCAGTGCTGGATGAACGACCAGGGTGTACTAGGCCGCTGGTGCTTGCCAATCCACCAGAAGGAATAGCGGCGCTAGTACTGGCTCTCTGCTCCATACGAGGGACCTGCGGTTCTTGCTGCTCAACAACATCAGAATGGGGTCGGGTACGCCTGGCCTTAGCAGGGACCACTACTCCGTCGTCCGAGCTATCTGACATGGAGCCGCTGTCGTAAACAGGATCGTATTCTGAGCCAGATTCTGTCAGATGCGTGACCTCCTCTTCTTCACTATCTGACATGCACAGAATCCTGACGGCCTCTTCACCAGTGTACATTCGCTTTGCCATTTTGGGTTTTAAATTTAGTGGTACACTGGTGATGATTCACAGGTAAAAAAAGCACCTGACTATAGAAAGGAAAATGTAGAAAACGCTTCCAAAAAAACTGTTAGCGATCGCAGGGATCAACCTGTCTCTGTGAACGCTGCAGTTGTGTGTTGTGTTTTTGAAGTGACAGTGATCGATCGATACTGCACTTGGGTGGGTTGGGCTGGGCAGAGGGGGAAAACGCAGGTGCTAGCGGGTATCTGGGCTGATTCCGCTAACAATGCGTTTTTGGGTACCCTAAACTGCTGGGTGCGCTAGTATAGATCTGATCAGATCAGGTATCGATCCGTTCAGATACTATACCACTAAGGGGGGTGTATGCTTTGCGAGTGGGTGTAAGCGGTACTGGCACTAACCTAACACTGCCTGGGGCGACGCAGACCCTGACTGACGCTAAAATTTAATTTATATCACCCGCCGGGCGATCAGGGGGTTAAACCTTTATTGGGTTATATACGGCGGGTGCCCTGATGCTATAAACAGCAAACTAACTAACCAGCGTCAACCGTAAAACTTATACGGTGATCACTGGTGAAAGGGTTAACTAGGGGGCAATCAGGGGTTAAAAACTTTATTTATGGGGGTACCTAACGCTATAGAACCTGGCGGCGAACCTCAAAAAAAACTAACTGCCTAGCGGCAACAGTGACACTAATACAGCGATCAGAAAATCGATCGCTTAGTGACACTGGCAATAGGGGGTGAAAGGGTTAACTAGGGGGCAATCAGGGGTTAAAAACTTTATTTATGGGGGTACCTAACGCTATAGAACCTGGCGGCGAACCTAAAAAAAAAACTAACTGCCTAGCGGCAACAGTGACACTAATACAGCGATCAGAAAATCGATCGCTTAGTGACACTGGCAATAGGGGGTGAAAGGGTTAACTAGGGGGCAATCAGGGGTTAAAAACTTTATTTATGGGGGTACCTAACGCTATAGAACCTGGCGGCGAACCTCAAAAAAAACTAACTGCCTAGCGGCAACAGTGACACTAATACAGCGATCAGAAAATCGATCGCTTAGTGACACTGGCAATAGGGGGTGAAAGGGTTAACTAGGGCGGTGATCAAGGGGTTAAACCTTTATTAGGGGGGGTAGGGGGCTACCCTGGACCTAAAGGGGGCTAAAACTAACTGCCCTAACACTTTTTTTCTGTAACACTGACACTAAATGCAGAAATCAAAAAATAAATGATCCCTGCAATCAGTGACAATGTTACAGGAGACTGGGGGGGGCGATCGGCGGTGACTGAAGGGGTTAAAAGGGGGTTAAATGTGCCTAATGTGCTGGTGTCAGTGTGCTGCTTGGTGCCACTTACTTTTGTGATGTCTTCTCTCCTCAGCGGTGGTCGATATGACCACCACGAGGAGAGATCACACACTTCCTCCTTCCTGTTGTTTACACTGAACACAGGAAGGAGGAGGGGGGAGTGCAGGGATAGGCTGAGAGCGATCGCAGAGGGGGAGCTGAAAACGGACAGCCGCCCCCTCATCACGGATCGCTTCTACAGCTTACCGACCCGCGCCATGTACCGGGGGGGGGTCCCGATCGGACCCCCCACCGCCGTCAAGCAGAGGACGTACAGGTACGTACATGTGCCTGTCCGTGCCATTCTGCTGACGTATATGTACATGAGCAGGTCGGCAAGTGGTTAAAGGACTCTTTGACTTCTATGGTTCACTAAAAAGACAATACGTTCAGTGTTTTGTGATTGTTTTTTTTTTTGCACATTATCATAGCTAGTGAGTTAAAAAAATCCATGTTGATTAAGTCCAATCAAAATTATGATTAAAAAGTGTGAGCTAAAATGTTGTAACAGGAAAAATTACTTCCTGATCCACAAAGGAATTCAGGCAATATCATGGATAGGTTATTTCTTATAGATATTAAGAGCAAGTGATATAGTGTGCATTTAGAAACACAACCTATATTGAAGCCATGTAATACAGGGTTAGTCTATTCCACATTTTCACAGCTCTTACTGTAAAGATTGTTTTCTATATGCAGGCACAAAGACTGCCCCTTGTCTTTTGTGATGACCTTAAATTGAACATCTTTCAACCAGATATAATATAGGGACAAATTATGTAATTAAACATGATGTCCTCCATGGTTGCCTGTTCAGGTAACTACCTGTATATACAGTTCAGCTAATCTTTCCTTGGAGCATCCAAAATATTTCAAATGAAAATGTATATTACTCTCTCTCTCTTTAGAGAAAGGTATATTTATAAAGCAGTGAATATGTCATTCATCAAACATTCAGTGTAAGTGTATCTCTGTTATACATGTGTTTTTAAGTAAAGTGATTGATTCACCTACAGTGGATGTTTGGTGAATGTCACATTACCTACCTTAAAATATACCCCAAAGTGTCTTGAATCCTGTGTTATAGGTGCATTCTGTATTACATGTTTCTGCAAAGTTGTAATCAGCCCTCTCTAAAACATCTGATCTATCTGGATTGAATTTAGAGAAACCATAACCACTACAGAAGGAACCTAAAACAATTTGACATAGATAGAATTTAATAGAGGAGTTGAGAATCTTCACACAATAGATTGTGTGAATACTCACCTCAGTTATCCAATCATCTGAAAAGCAAATGCCTGTTTAATAATTTTATCTGCACATGAGTGGAAAATTGATGTGAATTTTCACATAATTTCAACTCAATAGAATACTTAAATATGTTTACTGCCGTATTAGGAAAACTTTGTGCCAGTTTTCCATGTTTTTCTTCATATATGCTGTTACTAATCCATAAATAGGATGTCCCTTTCATGGACCTAAATGGGATAAAGTCCAAGTTAGATAATGTTTTATGATCTGGTGTGTAAAACTCAATAAAATACAATTTTATATATATATATATATATATGGACTAAGCAAAATTATAAACGCAACACTTAAGTGTTTGCCCCTATTTATCATGAGCTGAACGCTTTTTCTATGTACACAAAAGGCATAATATTGTTCACAAAGTTGTCTAAATCTGTGTTAGTGAGCACTTCTCCTTTGCTGGGATAATCCATCCACCTCACAGGTGTGGCATATCAATATGCTTATTAGACAGCATGATTATTGCACAAGCAACCAGCTAGTCAGGAAGAGGTGTGCCTTAGGCTGGCCACAATAAAAGGTTACTCTAAAATGTGCAGTTTTATCACACAGCACAATGCCACAGATGTCGCAAGTTTTGAGGGAGTGTGCGATTGGCATGCTGACTGCAGGAATGTCCACCAGAGCTGTTGCCCTTGTATTGAATGTTCATTTCTCTACCATAAGCCATCTCCGAAGGCGTTTCTGAGAATTTGGCAGTACATTCAACCGACCTCACAACCGCAGACCATGTGCAACCACACCAGTCCAGGACCTCCAAATCCAGCATCTTCACCTCTAGGATTGTCTGAGACCAGCCAACAGGACAGCTGCTGAAACAATCGGTTTGTATAACCAAAGAATTTCTGCACAAACTGTCAGAAACAGTCTCAGGCAAGCTCATCTGCATACTCGTCGTCCTCATCGGGGGTCTCGACCAGACTGCAGTCGGTAGTTGTAACCGATTTGAGTGGGCAAATGTTCTTATTCAATAGCATCTGGCACTTTGGAGAAGTGTTCTCTTCACAGATGAATCCCGGTTCTCTCTGTACAGGGCAGATAGCAGATAGCGCGTGTGGCGTTGTGTGGGTGTGCGGTTTGCTAATGTCAACGTTGTGGATTGAGTGTCCCGTGGTGGCGGTGGGGTTATGGTAAATGGGTAGATGTATGCTACAGACAATGAACACAAGTACATTTTATTGATGCTATTTTGAATGCACAGAGATACTGTGACAAGATCCTGAGGCCCATTGTTGTGCCATTCATCCACAACCATCACCTCATGTTGCAGCATGATAATGCACAGCCCCATGTTGCAAGGGTCTATACACGATTCGTGGAAGCTGAAAACATCCCAGATCTCACATGGCCAGCATGTTTGGGATGCTCTGGATCGGCGTATATGACAGCGTGTTCCAGTTCCTGCCAATATCCAGCAACTTCCACAGCCATTGAGGAATGGACCAACATTCTACAGGCCACAATCAACAACCTGATCAACTCTATGTGAACACAGGAACTACAACACAACTATGCTGGAGAGGTTGTAATGAAATCGGAACGACGGGCCATATTTGGTGGACCTGTTCCAAAATTAGAGTTTATTGGGGGGAGATTAGAGATTAGACAAAAAATTTGAGAAATTAGAGAAATATCAAACGTGGATCTCCCAGATGACCCTTGGGTCTGTGTTCTACACGGGTCCCGAATGTCAACTAAAGAGTACCTGAAGACATTAATTCCACAGTTCTTGAACGCAGCTAAGAACCAAATATCATGTAATTGGCAATAACCGGAGAGACCTTCACTGAGAAGGTGGTGTAATAAAATAGACAAAATTTACAACATGGAATACCTAAGATTTAGGGATGGAGAAAAATGGGAGGAGTTTGAAGAGAAATGGAAAGATTGGAAAGGGTACAAGTTTACGATGGAATATGCAGAAATAATGGATGTCTAATATAATAAACACCAGCTAATGGTATGAGGTAGCGTTCCGGAGGGATAGAGAAGGTGGAAAGCCGGATAAGTGGGGAAGAGAGAGGTCGGGCGGGGAGGGAAGGGACGGAAATGGGGGGGGGGGGGTATTAATTTTCAGTGTGACATAGATGTAATTGTAATTCTTTGAGGAAACGACGATTAATGAAAAAGACAATAAAGAAACAAATCTTAGAAATAAACATAAATAATAAGAAATAATAATAAAAAAAATACCACAAATGACCATAAATACCATAGCTGGGACGTTATAAGCAAATAACAAGTGAGCAAGTCTCGTGTTAGCTGGTGGAGTCTGAAGTGGTTTAAAAAAAAAAACCTCTATGTGAAGGAGATGTGCTGCACTGCATGAGGCAAATATTGGTCATACCAGATACTGACTGGTTTTCAGTCCCCCGGACCCCCCCAATACAGTAAAACTGCACATTTTAGGCCCCTTTTCACACTGGAGCAGGGGCGGTAAAGCGACGCTATTTTAGGCGGCGCTTTACCATCAATTTTGTGGCGATATGCCGCCGCTAGCGGGGTGGTTTTTACCCCCCGACTAGCGGACGAGAAACGGTTAAAAACCACCGCAAAGCGCCTTTGCCGGCGGTATAGCCGCAGTGCCCCATTGATTTCAATGGGCAGGGGCGGTGGAGGAGCGGTATACACACCGCTCCTTCACTGCTCCTTCACCGCTCCAAAGATGCTGCTAGCAGGACTTTTTTTACCGTCCTGCTAGCGCATTGGTCCAGTGTGAAAGCCCTCGGGCTTTCACACTGCAGAGACAGCAGCGGCTGTTTCAGGTCGGTTTGCAGGCGCTATTTTTAGCGTAATATAGCGCCTGCAAACCGACCAAGTGTGAAAGGGGAAGAAGAAAAAATGTGATACTGCGCTAAACTAACTAAAAAAATCTGAATATATGAGCTGCAACAAAAATTGTGATATACACACAATAAAATCAAATACAAAACAGATAAGTTGCGCTAACTAAGAGTGAATGAGGAATATCAGTATAGTTGATATAATTAGATAGTGTCCATATACAAAAAATCATAAATGATACAATATATAATAAAAAGTTCATAAGTGAATAAATTGTGAATAGATTTTTGAATGAAGTTGTGCCCGTGACTGAACGCACAAAAAATCCTCCACCGGTGCAATAAATGGGTAAATGTCTATGAGCTTACCAGAAGGGCAAGCAAAGAAAGCTTGCAGCTGAACTCCCCAGCTAGGGTCTTTAATGGAAGTCCGGATGGTATTCCTCCAATGTAGGTGGATAGATCCGGAATCCGAAGAACATGAAAATAAATATGCAGGCAACAAATAGTGATGTACCGTAGGTATCATAAATATAGGCACACCAAGGGAAAGCCTCCACCAAAAGGAATCACCGAATAAGGGGGACTCTTACCAGACAAATGAAAATATGGAGCTTGTGGCCAAACCCAGCCAGGGCCTTTAGGGGTTAACTTCAGAAAGTATCAACCAAAAGCAAACGACTCCCTCGTACAGTATGGCCAAGTAAGTCACCATAAAAAAGAGGAATTCCACATAGTGATGTACCGTAGGGAAACAATTTAATATGGTAGATATCACTTACATAAAAACAGGTAAAAACAGCATGTAATTTCGAGCCGGCCGGCTATTACGAACGCCCGTCCTCTGGACCTAGACGCAGCACGTCAAAGCGTCTCCTCCTCCCGACGTACGTTTCGTCAGTATGTGACGTCGTCTGGGGAACGAGTGTGAAAGGGGTCTTAGAGTGGCCTTTTATTGTGGCCAGCCTAAGGCACACCAGTGCAATAATCATGCTATTTAATCAGCATCTTGATATGCCACACCTGTGAGGTGGATAGATTATCTTGGCAAAGGAGAAGTGCTCACTAACACAGATTTGAACATATTTGTGAACAGTATTTGAAAGAAATAGGCCTTTTGTGTACATAGAAAAAGTCATAGATCTTTGCATTTAGCTCATTATAAATAGGGGCAAACACAAAAGTGTTGTGTTTATAATTTTACTCAGTGTATAACAACAACAACTATAACAACAACAATATATATATATATGTAAACAATTTAAATTCACCTAAAACAATAATAAAGTGAAAAAATATGAGGAATATAGATTTTCTGGGTAACGCCATAGACTTCATACACACTATTTCTGTTAAAAACATGCAAAATAGTCTCAATGATTATTCATGATCAACAACACAAGGGAACATGCGTAAAAGTTTCTCAAATTGTTTCATGGTAATGTGCAGCTTCCTCAAGACATTGGGGAGCATAGAGTGTCTACAGTAAAATAAAAGACATACTGATAATGCATAATACAAAGACAAATAATACATTAAAGAAAAATTATATGCACAGTATTACTAGGTTCCAAAATGCAAAAAAAAAGAGGGGGGGGGGGTGTTCTCAAATCTTAGCCATGGATGCAGGATAGACCAGCTAGGCCAGAAATGTGGGACCAGTGAGCCACATCCCTTTCCAGGCGGGTATAATATTTGTTATATGTATAGGATAGAACAGTGTTTCTCAACTCCAGCCCTCAAAGAGCCCCAACAGGTCACGTTTCCAGGATTTCCCTCAGATGAAACAGCTGTGGTAATTACTAATGCTGGCCATACACCTCTAGATTATCTGCAGATTTTCTATGGTTAGATGGAAAAAGTGGAACAGATTCCTCCATCTACGCTGAACTGTGTGGATGCAAGAATCTCCCACTGGCCCAAGCTTCCATATCTTGCTAGTCAGAATGTTCAGGTATTGTGAGAGCCAACGGGGCCAACTAGCAAGATATGGAAGCTTGGGCCAGTGGGAGATTTTTCCATCCACACAGTTCAGTGTAGATGGAGGAATCTGTTCCACTTTTTCCATCTAACCATAGAAAAACTGAAAACTTGACCTGTTGGGGCGCCTTGAGGACTGGAGTTTAAAAACACTGTGATTGGACATAGGAACTGCATTTCACTTAATTGGGAGCTGTGGTCTTACATAAGTAGTTACATTTGCAATGTCCTCATTTTTTTTTTATATATTTTAAAACACTTTTGTAAAAAAAATTTGCATGTTTTTAACAGAAATGATGTGTATGAAGTCAAAGGTGGTACAAAGAAAATCTCTCTTCCGTCAAGATTTTTTCACTTTCTGATAGATTCTAGGATGCAATATCCTATGTATTTGTAGCTGCCACTAATTTAATAGTTACATAAAACAATTATGGATTCACTTCACAATTTTTGAGAAAAGACAAGAGGCACAAAGAAGCTGCAGTAAAGCACAAGCATTGTACAGCACTGCAAAGTTGGAAGTAGGGTCTGTATATGTAATGAATAAATATGGCTACCCTCATCTGCATCTATAATTGCAAATTATTTAAAGATACAATGTATTTAAAATTCACACACATTGATATGTTTTTAATTTGTTTGTTTGTTTTACAT
The DNA here is from genome assembly GCF_905171775.1 of Rana temporaria. NCBI lineage: Eukaryota > Metazoa > Chordata > Amphibia > Anura > Ranidae > Rana > Rana temporaria. Next base: position 540,605,936 of record NC_053489.1, read on the forward strand.
CAAATTGACCTATTTTACATTTTTATTGTAAAAATTAAAAAAATGTAACCATTTTTCCAGAATTAACAACATAATGCATATATGTGGCAAACAAGAGGGTGAGCTTTAATGGCCACAAAACGTAAAAATGTGACCAAGAGTGGCAGAGGTTTCTGTGCTGAAAGTATGCTCACTATGCTCTCCCAGCTTAGTGACAAAGCTGTCAAAGACCGCTCCCAGTCTCTTGTAATATTCGGGAGCCAGCCAATCACAGTGATTATGTGATCAGGCAGACCTCCCAGGTGTAATAGCCCAGTTAAAAGAATGCTGAGGCTGGGCAGAAAGGGGTTAAATCATTTTCACTAGGGTGGCACAAAAGTCCAAGAGTTATGCTGGATGATTTCAAAGTAAGGCTAGAGTACTTCTATAGGGCTAGAGCAGGGGTGCCCAACGTTTTGAAGGTCGAGGGCCACTTAAGTGACTTAGTAACCAGTCGCGGGCCACAATGAGCGGAGTGGGCAGATGACAGATCTGTGTCCAGTCTGCATATGCAAAGCAGACACAGCCCAATCTACTCTATGGGCCCTCTGATCCAATCAGATGGAAGGAGACAGATCCACTTCTGTTTTTTTTAGCAAATCAGATTGGAGGTAGGCAGGTGTAAACGGACAAAAGTCTGTTTACATCTGCCGCTCCATAGAGGTGAATGGAGGGTCCGATTGGGTTGGACCGTTCGTGTGAAAGGGGCTTAAGGCTGCTTTTAAACTGAATGTCTGCAGTCTACCCACACCGTAGGTGCCGCGCAGCATACATGTGGTTTTCCCGCCAGGTTAGCTGCACTTTGCCAACGACGTCTATTATATTCTGCAGGTGTGGCGCACTTTCTGAAAAGCCGCTTGCTTCCTTTTCCCGCTGGCTTCATTTACAACACTGATGCTCTCGGATGGCAGGTCGGCAACCAGCCATCCCAGAGCAGGAGGTCGTGGGCCACATCGGAGGGCTCCGCGGGCCACATGTGGCCCCCGTGCCACTGGTTGGGCACCCCTGGGCTAGAGGGTAAACAACATCTAAAAATGTAATGTTTCCCACAGAAACATGTTGGATGTTAAAATTGGATGTTTGTGAAATCCAAGGTGTTTAACCCTGCCTCTGCCAGAGATGTTTTTAAAAATTTTGAACACATGTTTAAAAAATCGGCATTAGCGCAGATAATGTTGGAATTCTTTTTCAGTATATTTACTTCATTTGATTTATCATTATAGTGGCAGCTTTACTATTTATTCATTATTTCATTTTTTTACATATAGCGTTAGGAGTGGTTTGGTGCGTGTATTTTATATCCTCATTATTCCACATTTACTATAATGTAAAAAATCATTTTAGACCTAAAGATTACTTTTTTTTTTTTTTTTTAAAGTGTATTTTGTGCGTGTACTCGAGAGAGGAGCCGGACTGCAGGAGTTGGGAGTAGGCAGGCCTCCCCCAGAGGCAATCTGCCACCTTTCTCCATGCCCCGGGTGGCAATGGCGGGTGTGTGAGGGGGTCCTCCCACACAGCCCGCCCTACCTGCTCCGCTTTGAAGCCCAACGGGGCAGAGGGACTCCCTATAAGGGAGTGAGAGGATTTGCCCGCTCAACCAGCCCCGTTAGTCCTTCTCCTCTCTTTTTTAGAGACCGCATGGTCAAAGTGCGTGCATGTTAACCCAATTTCGGGTGCGTGTAAGTGTGGTGGTTTTTGTGGGAGGGGGGTGGGCGTACTAAGCGCAGGCTTACCTCGCTTAGCACACTCACCGGGAGCCGGGCTGAGACCACCAAACTCAATTCACATGTAGCCGAGACCGGGATCCGAACCCCTAGCTGCAGAGGTGAATGGCTTGTCAGCGCAGTGCCAATCGCGTTGAGCCACCACAGCGACCTAAAGATTACTTAACCCCACCCCAATAAGTTATATATTTTCTGAGAGCAGAGATATATTACCCACTTTTTGATAAAAACATAAAAGATGAGGTTGCATTGAGTAAATAGATACCCAATATGTCAAGCCTTAAACTCCTGTGTCTGGGCTATAGCCGAAAGACGGCTTCAGAGTTGTTCTAAATTCCCAGGAGGGCGTCCATGTACGTCCTCCCGAGCATGTGCTGTCTTCGCACCCCCCTGCCTGCGGCACACTCTGTAATCAGTGAGTCAATGAGACTTGGCTTACTCTCAGTCCCCAGCTGTGTCAAGACAGACTGAGATTATAACAATGTAATGGGCACTGTTGATGGACAATGATGTCAAGAAGTATGGTCCCTTGCATAATGGCATGGCTAGAGTGCTGTTTGAATACTACCAAGCACTCTGTTGTCCCTAGGAAGAAGGGAAACTGCTGGGCAACGTTGTTGATATGTTACTGCACCTAGTGAACGATTGATGGACTTTGGGGCTCCAAGGACACTGGGTGTTTAGTTAGTTAGGTAGGAAAAAGGGCAAAAAGGGCACGTTCTCACCTTAAACTTGGATAATGGACTAAAAGTTACACAAGGACTGTTTGCTGATATATTGACCACCAGGTGGAGTGAGAGTGCCAGCCTGAGTGAATTTCCATTCATATTATTCACATATTTGATAGGAATTGCTATGTGAGTTTCTTCTATAGAATTGTTTTGGAAAAGGGGTGGCACCCTCAAGGTGGCACCCTCATTTTCAGCTGTACATATGTTTAGATATAGCCATTGCTATGGTGTATGTATATTGAGATATGTCATTGTGTTTATTTTACCTTGCCTTGTGGCTCTCAGCTGAGAGTAAACAATATTTCACTTATGTACAGTATATACAGTATATTGCACTAATGTTACTATAGGAATAGGATGTATTTCTATGTTCTCTATTTATTCTTTTTCATGTGTTCCATTACCCATCGTGTCTTCCTTGGCTAAGGAGAGACAGTGACCTAAACTTGCATAACAATGACAGTTTTGCCAGGACATCCACTGTCAGGCCTGACAGTATATTTTTATTTCTGTTGCAAACTCTGAGACATAGTTACGTTGGAAGGGGGAGGATGTTGCACCCTGGTGTTTAGGCAGGGTTGCTAACAAATTTAGTCTACCAGGTAGTAAGTATCATGGCTAATTGTTTGAGGATCCACAGTTTTTTCTCCCTATATCTGGATTTTCTGCACTTCTCTCTTCTGTCACTGGGTGGCACTGTTGCCAATGACATTGGATTGACAAGAGTCTAGCAAAGTCAGACTATGAGTGGATTGGTTGTCTCGGCCAATTGGCAGGGGTCTTTTGTCCCTTGGCCTGCTGGGAGAGCCTATTTATGTGGGCGGAGTTGGGTGATCGTTGTTCTGTGCCACCAGGATGGCTGTCTGTGTGCACGTGTGTTGAAATGTCCTGCGTTGCTAGGCCAGAAGCCTGAGGCCCATATCGGGAGTACCTGGTTGCTAGGCTATCTGAGGTCTATCCAGGAGAAGGAGAAGCAGCGCAGGGTTGAGACTCCAGGATTGGAGTCCGACCAAGTTGCAAAGGTTCAACCGAATGGAAAACCAAGTTGTTGCTATTGGGAATGATTTTTCTGGATCAATGCCAGAGGTAAAGGGGAAGCAGTCGCTGCTAGGGGACCATCCTTCCTGTTATCAGAGGCCAGTTTATAGAAGTCTGAAAGAAGTACCAGAGCAGCCTTTTTCACTAGCCGGGGATGGTGAAGAAATGGGAAAGCTTCAGCAAGTGCCAAGCCAGGGACCCAACAGGTTAACGGGGGTGACACTTGAAGAGTATACAGTGAGTTAGCTGTGGAAGAGCTCAGAGGATCCAGTGACAACTGGGATCTTGAAGTCTAGTGAGAGACTGGTAGCTCAGTGAGTGAAGATCTACAGTGGGATATTGTGAGATGTAAGAAAAGATCTATACCAAGTTACTGTGAGTTACATGTAGGGATCACTATTGTCTGTTGCAAGTTCAGTTACTATTGGAGACAAAAGTTCTACAAATACAGGGACCAAATCTGTCTGGAAGGCCCTTAAAGCGGAGGTTCACCCAAAAAAAATTTTTTTAACATTACATTCAGGCGAGTTGTTAGAATAACAATCGGCTGTTTTTTTTTTTAAATCCTTGCCGTACATACCGTTTTATATATATATGTTTACCATGGCTTCCGGGTATAATCTGCGGGACTGGGCGTTCCTAATTGATTGACATGCTTCCGACCGGCGAATAAAAAAACAAACAAAAAAAAAAACCCACATAAGTTAGCCCGATTTTTTTGTATACTATGAAAAATGGTGTTACGCAGAGTAAATAGATACCTAATATGTCATGCTTTAAAATTGCGCACACTCGTGGAATGGCCCCAAACTTCAGTACTTAAAAATCTCAATAGGCGACACTTTTAATTTTTTTACAGGTTACATGTTTAGAGTTACATAGGAGGTCTAGTACTAGAATTATTGCTCTCACTCTACCGTTCGCAGCGTATGTAACCTGTGTGTATCTGGCTCTGATACTAGCCAGTGCTTCACCAGTCACTGACCTCAACGCATGTCCCTGACCCACTATGCCTAGTAACCCCTTCTACAAAGAGGGATGTCAGCTCTCCTTGATTCTATAGATCACCATTAGGCCTTTGGAGGTCAGGGCCAGCGCTACCCCAACAAACATGAAACCAACCAATCATTAATTACTGTATCATGGCCAGTGCTGGTGCAAGGATTTTTGACACCCTAGGCAAAACCCCATTTTGGCCTCCCCCGGCTTCACCCCTGACTCCACCCCCTTTGCTTTGCCCATGTATACCCCACCTTTTTAATGAAGCGCCCATCAAATGCAGCCCGCCAGCGCCCATCAAATGCAGCCTCACCATTGCCCATCAATGCAGCCTATCAGTGCCCATCAATGCAGCCTCACCAGCACCCATCAAATGCAGCCTCACCAGCATCCATCAAATGCAGCCTACCAGCGCCCATCAATGCAGCCTACTAGTGCCCATCAATAAATATTTGCTTTTTTCCATTCATTTGGGAGTCAGGACACAGACACAGTTCTCTGCCATTGCTGTGCCTCTGACACTATGTGAGAATGGAGCGGTGGCTGCCTGCTGATGCTGAGATTTAGTTGCTTGCTGCAGAGAGAAAAGAGTAGGAACGCCAGTGGCCGGCGCCCTAGGCAGCAGTGCATCCTAGGCGGCTGCCTAGTTTGCCTAGTAGTAGCACAGGCCCTGATCATAGCATCACCATTATTGTATAAAGCAAATTTTTCATGTGACATAAGTCACGTTGTTTGAAGCAGCAGGATTGATAGGAAATAGCTGGCGTTACCCTTAGGCTAAGTTCACATATATCTGGCCATGGTTTCCTTGCGATTTTTCAAAGGCGTCTAGTGCGGTTTCTTTCACAGGTTCAGGTCCAATTCAGGTATACATTTTTAAAGACATTTCGCACCTCAACTGGAGCTAGAATCGTACAGGACTCTTTTTAAAAACAAACTGTGGCTGTCCTGGATATATGTGAAACGCCCCACTTTAAAGTACATTTAAACACAAGAGCAAAAATATTCTTTAAAGTGCCGTAGGTGTTTCAGGCTTTTGTTTTACTTGGTGGTAAATCCAATACCACACTTTATGTCCTAGGGTGACAACACTCACTTATCGTATTGTATCTATAGAGGAGCAGCATTATCATCCCAGGAGAGGACTACAGCAACTTCTCCCTCTCCTCCAAAGTATTTGTAGTCTACAGAAACAGCTGAAAACAATGCTAACTGATAACTGCCCATGCTCTTTGGGGACTGTTATCAGCTCACATGATTTCTGGAAGAAGCAATAGGTATCTTTATGCATTTGTCAAAGACAGTAAAATCATTTCAAGTGTATATTTAACAGACCAAAAGAGAGCAAATAACAGAGGTTAATTATACACTGTAACAACATAACAGTGATTGATTTGAATATAAACATTTCATTGAAGTCTGCTCCAAGTGACAACTTGGCGGAATTCTATAATTTAATAGATAGGCATAAGTGTATCGAGCGGCTGAACTCTTAACCATTATAGCATTAAGAACAAATATAATTTATTATTATTACACTATGTGATAGCTATACCAAATTGTTCCTGTAATGAAATAGATTTAAACCTGTCTTGCAGAGCCCTGTATGCATTATATATGTATGTAGACTTGTGCATCATCTAGGTGAATATTAGAATATGGCTATTGACAAAAAATAAAATAAAGTATAGAGAATATATATTACAAATACATTTGTAAATATATTATTCCACTCTGTGTTTGCCAATGTTCAAAGCAAATGAACTAAGTGCTCCGTCCACAAGAAAAATGGATGGCCTCTTACCAGATACAATGGATCCCTATTACAGAGATCAAAGGAGCTTGTGCAGAAGTAATCACAGGTGTGGAAGTTTCAAACAGCATGTCTTGATGTGCTTGCGGGGATGAACTCCATGCATTAAATAATCATATATGCAAAGGGAAAAGCCTCATATTGTTAATTAGCCAACTTTTTATTATAATAATATAAGTTACACTTACATTGAGGTTTAAAAATTCAAACATGAACTGTATCCCCATGTCAGAAACCATGAATTAGACCAAGACAGAAGTTAAATCACACTTGTTTATTAATAATAATAATAATAATAATAATAATAATAATAATAATAATAATAATAAAAAAAAAGATAAACAGAGTAAGTATAGTCTAAACATAGCCAGAGTTCAGGAACCAGATCGGATAGTCAGCCGAGCCAAATGTCATAGAGCCAGAGGAGAACTTAGTAGAACAGCAAGCAGGATAAGGAGCCAGAAGGGATGTCAGCCAAGCAAGTCTTCAACAGGAACGCAGGAGATAGTCTCTGTGATGTTGACCAAGGCAAAGACAGAGAGCAAGTGAACTGGAAGGCTTAAGTAGGCACAACTGACGAGCCAGATCATCAACAGGTGAGTCACTGTGGAGAGATAGGCGCTGGCAATTAGCTGACAGCTGAGCGGGCAGCTCAGAGAAGGAAGGTCTGAGCCCAGCCCTGACACCCTAGCGGCGGTATCAGGCTGCCAGCTAGCTCAGATAGCTTTGCAAATACTCTCCGATTTGACACGCTTCCACACAACTGTCGTCTACTGGGAAATTAAGAATGTCCTGCAACACCAGCCAAGAGGCTTTTTGAAGAGGAAGTGACACCAGAAATAGATTTAGAATAACTTTTGTGTCTTAGGTGAGCAATGGTGTACCTGCTCGCAATGATCCAATGTTACCTGTACCTTACTCCTGCACAAGCTCCTTTCTTCTCTGTAAAAGGGATCCATCAGATCTGGTAAGAGGCTATCCTTTTTTTTTGTGGACGGAGCACTTTGGTAATTTCCTTTGAGCACTGGCAGACACAGAATGGAATAAAATATTTACTCGTCATATATATTCTCTATCAAGTGTGTGGACTTGTTTATGGACTTGAGTTGAATATAAAAAATGTTGGCACAATTTTTTGAACAATGCATTTTTTTTATTGTACTTTCTTTTTCTGCATCACTAGTGGTAAATTTATAATCAGAGTATATTTATATACACTATTTGTTTGAGCACTTGCTATAGGAGTAATTGTATAAATCAATTCACTCACATTGCTTGTTATTTTTGTATATTATCACATGAGTTCAGTAATTTAACCACTACAATACCGCACATAAACATATGACGTCCACAAAGGGGATCTCCTATCCCGGGTGGACGTCATATGATGTCCTGTAAGTTGTGCGGTGATATCTGAATGATGCCTGCCGCTAGAGGCATCATTCAGATATCATTGTGTTCCGGCGGCGATCCTGCGCACCATAAGAATGATCATAGCGGCGGTTCCGCCCAGCGCCAGATAGGAAGCATAGAGATGACTGGTGACCAGATAGTCACCAGTCATCTCTATGACCGTCGGAGACCCGAGCGGGATGTGATGACGTCACGCCCGGGTACCCGGATGTACACAAAGCTGCAGTTGCGGCTAGTAAGCATGAGATCGGTGAATTTTTTTCACGATCTCATGCTTTCCAGCCTGGAGGAGAGATGTGGGGTCTTATTGACCCCGCATGTCTCCTTAAATAGGACCTGTCACACACCTTTCCTATTACAAGGGATGTTTACATTCCTTGTAATAGGAATAAAAGTGATAAAAAAAAAAAAGTGTAAAAAAAAAAAAAAGTAAAAAAAAATTAAAAAAATTTAAACGCCCGTAAACGTCGTTCAAACTACATATGTGAGGTATCGCCGCAAGCATTAGAGCGTGTGCAACAATTCTAGCACTACAGGGAGTGCAGAATTATTAGGCAAATGAGTATTTTGACCACATCATCCTCTTTATGCATGTTGTCTTACTCCAAGCTGTATAGGCTCGAAAGCCTACTACCAATTAAGCATATTAGGTGATGTGCATCTCTGTAATGAGAAGGTGTGTGGTCTAATGACATCAACACCCTATATCAGGTGTGCATAATTATTAGGCAACTTCCTTTCCTTTGGCAAAATGGGTCAAAAGAAGGACTTGACAGGCTCAGAAAAGTCAAAAATAGTGAGATATCTTGCAGAGGGATGCAGCACTCTTAAAATTGCAAAGCTTCTGAAGCGTGATCATCGAACAATCAAGCGTTTCATTCAAAATAGTCAACAGGGTTGCAAGAAGCGTGTGGAAAAACCAAGGCGCAAAATAACTGCCCATGAACTGAGAAAAGTCAAGCGTGCAGCTGCCAAGATGCCACTTGCCACCAGTTTGGCTATATTTCAGAGCTGCAACATCACTGGAGTGCCCAAAAGCACAAGGTGTGCAATACTCAGAGACATGGCCAAGGTAAGAAAGGCTGAAAGACGACCACCACTGAACAAGACACACAAGCTGAAACGTCAAGACTGGGCCAAGAAATATCTCAAGAATGATTTTTCTAAGGTTTTATGGACTGCCGAAATGAGAGTGAGTCTTGATGGGCCAGATGGATGGGCCCGTGGCTGGATTGGTAAAGGGCAGAGAGCTCCAGTCCGACTCGGACGCCAGCAAGGTGGAGGTGGAGTACTGGTTTGGGCTGGTATCATCAAAGATGAACTTGTGGGGCCTTTTCGGGTTGAAGATGGAGTCAATCTCAACTCCCAGTCCTACTGCCAGTTTCTGGAAGACACCTTCTTCAAGCAGTGGTACAGGAAGAAGTCTGCATCCTTCAAGAAAAACATGATTTTCATGCAGGACAATGCTCCATCACACGCGTCCAAGTACTCCACAGCGTGGCTGGCAAGAAATGGTATAAAAGAAGAAAAACGAATGACATGGCCTCCTTGTTCATCTGATCTGAACCCCATTGAGAACCTGTGGTCCATCATCAAATGTGAGATTTACAAGGAGGGAAAACAGTACACCTCTCTGAACAGTGTCTGGGAGGCTGCGGTTGCTGCTGCACGCAATGTTGATGGTGAACAGATCAAAACACTGACAGAATCCATGGATGGCAGGCTTTTGAGTGTCCTTGCAAAGAAAGGTGGCTATATTGGTCACTGATTTGTTTTTGTTTTGTTTTTGAATGTCAGAAATGTATATTTGTGAATGTTGAGATGTTATATTGGTTTCACTGGTAAAAATAAATAATTGAAATGGGTATATATTTTTTTTTTGTTAAGTTGCCTAATAATTATGCACAGTAATAGTCACCTGCACACACAGATATCCCCCTAAAATAGCTAAAACTAAAAACAAACTAAAAACTACTTCCAAAAATATTCAGCTTTGATATTAATGAGTTTTTTGGGTTCATTGAGAACATGGTTGTTGTTCAATAATAAAATTAATCCTCAAAAATACAACTTGCCTAATAATTCTGCACTCCCTGTAGACCTCCTTTGTAACTCTAAACTGGTAACCTGTACATTTTTTCAAAGCGTCGCCTATGGAGATTTTTAAGTAACTAAGTTTGGCGCCATTCCATGAGTGTGCGCAATTTTAAAGCGTGACATGTTAGGTATCTATTTACTTGACGTAACATCATCTTTCATATTTTACAAAAAAATTGGGCTAACTTTACTGTTTTTTTTTTTTAATTAATGAAACCATTTTTTTTCCCAAAAAAAGGCGTTTGAAAAATTATTGCGCACATACCTTGCAAGATAAAAAGTTGCAATGACCTCCATTTTATTCCCCAGGGTGTCTGCTAAAAAAAATATATAATGTTTTGGGGTTCTGAGTAATTTTCTAGCAAAAAAATGATGATTTGTACATGTAGGAGAGAAGTGCCAGAATAGGCCCGATATGGAGGTGGGTTTAAAAGCCCTGTATTGAAGGGGTTAAAGGCACATCGCACTAATTTTTATTTTATGCTTTGCAAGATTTGGGTTGCAGCAGTTCTATACAGGCCAGCGCAGAGATATATTTATAGTTATAAAAGATACTTGCTTGTTGTGAAGAGTTTAGCAACATACAATGATCAGTGCAATTTAGATGGGACAAAAGGAGAAATAACATTTTAAAGGCTGAATGTTCACAAATGGTAAATCATAAACCCTTGTGCAATGCCAGCTACATGGGAAGAAAGCATGATGCTTTCCCTTTAAGACTTTTTTTCCCTCTATTATTTCATATCTGATGATCTACAAATAATCTATTTTGTCAAGAACAATGCACCTACTAGCACTGTGCACACACATAATTACAGTGATAAGACTGAGAAGCCTGAGAGGATTATATACTAAGCATGGTAGACAGGCACTATATAGGATGGGAGTGGACTAGGTTTACTTAATTGTTGACACAACTGATAAATAACCATTTGCCATGCTGAAACAAAAAAAAAAAAGGATTTTCTTTTTGTAAGATCATCTTCATAGCAGAGCTGGTTTTGCATTTCTTCCATTTGTGTTTATGTACATAACTATTTGGGATAATTGAGTGGTTGTTGTGAAAATAGGCTCCAGAACTGTAGGCATACTTAGACATTCAATGACTGCCATATCTACAGTATGTGTATAGTAGAGAAACGTCTGGCCAGCGATTCTTTGGAGGGGAAGGGTGATCAGCTGAGTTGATTTTTTCTTTATTCTTTTTCAGAGATAATGCAACATGAAGAGTTGCTGTCCACTCTCTGACTTTTGCTGTATAACTGCATCCTAGGGTTAATCTTAAACCTAAGCTGGACATGATTCATAGAGGATCTGATTGCCCTCAGGCACAAAGACATGGTGTAAACCAATAAACAGGAATGTTATGTTTGGCCAAAAGTTCCTGTTCATGCCAATGAAGAGGCAAGTGAAAGACAGAACTTATGGGACGGATGTTACTGGCACAAATGGAAAAAAAGTTTGTTCTATATTGAATGGTTTGCTGCAATCAAAAGGGCGCAAGTCGCTCTATGGTGGCTTGCCCAAAATGTAGTTGATATAGTATTGCGCAATCCTTATACTATATTAAAGACAGAACTTAAAGCAGCCCTTAGATTATGCAATTTTCCAATTTTCTTTCATTCCACTATGGGTGTAAAGAAAGGAAATGGCTTGATTCCCCATCAACACAGTCAATGTTGATCGAGGAATCCCTCCCGCAGAGCTGTTGTGTTCTGCCGATGGGGAGCCTTCCCTGCCGGCAAAACACAAAGATCACTGCTGACTGCAAAAAAAATCTGACAGGTTGGTTGTATTGAAGTCAATCGATGAATCAACTTCAGTACAACCAGCCTGCCCATAGATGGATAGAATCTCGGCTGGTGAACCGACTGAGATTCAATCCATCTATTGCTGGTTTAAGTGATCAGGGCAAAGCTGTTTATATAAGACATTTCCAAACCCCCCTGCGCTTCTGTTCTTGGCTACTGGTACCCAAGCCAAAGTCCAAGAGGTAAAGAAAGGCTGCACTCAGCATTATTAATAAAGCTTTATTAATTATTGTAAGCATGAACAAAGCCCCACTTAGCCTTCCCTCATCAATGCATTTTACCCTGCTCTTCTGTTCCCTGCTACCAAGTGCAACACCATTCTGAAGGTCACTCTCTGTCCCTATGTTAAGGTCCTAAAAAAATATAAAGGCTGCACTCTACAGTTCCAGTGTTAGAATCAATAAGATTTATTGATCCTGATGAATATAAAAAACTCCACTTAGATGCTCCCTCTTTAATGTCTTCTACTCAGATATCAAGACACAGATCCATTTATTCACATGAGATTGTCACCAATTTGGTCAGAAATGAATGGGTCGGCCATCTAATGTAATGCCAAGCAAATGTTAAAGTAAAACACCAGCTAACTCTTTTTTTCTTTGTTTTAGATAAAGTGAAGAAAATTTCCAGCCCCTTTCTGACTTTTACTGTTGTCCCCAAAGGTCAGGACCTCTATCACTTCATGTCACTTTGACAATTAGGCCTCATATACACTGCTGCTGGTAAATGGATGTTTAGGAGCAGTTGGGCATTTTTTTTCAACTGCTCCTGAACTCTCCTCTATGTTATCTTATCAGTACATGTACACAGGGTCGTTTATAGTAGTTTCTAGGCAGATGAGTTTAGAGGCTTTTTTTGGAATGCCAAAAAAATGGGTTCAGAAGCTGAGTTTAGAGGCATTTCAAGCGCCAAACGCTTCTAAATGCGGCTTGACTTGAAAAGCACAAGTATACTGCTGCTGCACAATTGGATCTACAATAACTACAGAATGGATAATTATTTGTCATTGTGTAGGATGTCAGAATGCTTCATGTTTGCCTACAAGAAGGATTTTTATCAAATAATTACTTTTGGAAGTTGTGTTGTTTTTTAATCTAAACAGAACAGAATTCAATAATGACGCTATGCTGAAAGACATTAGTCAGCATAACCCTGAAGCGAATGAGGATGCCCGTTCTCTTGCCATTTTAATAGTGAAATGTTATGATGTAACAGCCCCATTCACCTTTACAATTTAAACTGACAGTCATACAGTATGACTTCACTTTACAGTGCTGCAATTCCTGAGTCACACAGTCAGCATCACCCTTAACATCAGGAGTATTTCAGAATGCATGGAGCCTGTGTTGAAGATCATAAATTAGGACCCCTTCTTCACGATTCTATGCTATGCCACTCTATGCTATGGATGCATAAACACTGGGTGCTTAGCAGGGTCCAGCAGGTATGCAGCCAAAGCCAGACCTTGGACAGAAATCACCTGTGTACAGGTTTGGCCACAGGCACTGATCGTATGTAACCACGCATGCATCGTTGATTTGCACCCAATGGAACACCAGTGCCCACATTACTCTGTCATTAAAAGTAGAAAAACAAACATTAGTTATAACGATGTTGACTCAACGCTCTCTCCCGCTGTAATGCCGTGTGCGCAACGACTTATATAGGCATGGGGCGGGGTCACCGGATTATGTCATCTGGTGACCCTGCCCCCTTATGACATCACTGGCCGGGGCATGATGGGGCGGTGACGTCATAAGGGGGCGCTGTAATGCACACGGCATTACAGTGGGACAGAGCGTCGAGTCAACATCAGAAGAGGAGCAGAGGAAAGAAGATGATGGAGAAGACCAGGCAAGAGCTAGCAAAAGAGTGGGCAAAAGAGCAGAAGAACCCGGCAGAAGGCACAGGACAGCAGGAGAAGTACTGGAGAGCGCGAAGAAGAGGCCGGAGAGGGGAGAAGGCAGAAGGGACCCACGGAGCTGCCTAATAAATTACTTTAAAAACCTTTTGTAGTGTGTTTTACTGACACTTTTTCCCCCCAGGTAAATGGGTAGGGGTACAATATACCCCATGCTCATTCACACAGGGTGAGGGACCTGGGACCTGGGATCTGAGAGCCCCCTTATTAAAGGGGACTCCAAGATTCTGATAAGACCCCCGCCCTCAGACCCTGACAACCACTGGCCAGGGTTGTCGGGAAGAGGCCCTTGTCCTCATCAACATGGGGCAGGGTGCTTTGGGGCAGGAGGGATGCAGGGCATCCCCCTGCCACAAAGCACCCACCCCCCCCATATTGAGGGCATGCTGTCTAGTAAGGTTCAGGAGGGGGGGCACTCTCTCATCCCCACCCTCTTTCCTGACCGTCCTGTGTGCTCGGATAAGAGTCTGATAATCTCAGATAAGAGATAAAGCGCCCCCCTGCATTCACTGGCACTAGTCCGGTTTTACGTGCCTACTTGATCAGCGTATTGCTGGCACTTAAAAGACAGTGTTGCATCTCAAAAGACAGTGTCAGTGTTGTAGAGGGAGTGGTGCTTCCCCAATTAAATCACCAATTTGTAATTTGTGCAGTGCCCTCCCTCACACATTAGGGACATTCCAATGCTGTAAATACACATTATATAGGGTGTAATGTCTGGGATACAAGAGCCATTCAGCCGACTGTGCACTCAGATTACTTTATGTACAGAATAAAGCAGCATTATCGTTAGCATGTTCGTTTGCAGCCTGTTTCTTTAATCTGTAACGTATATGTGGTTCTAGTGGGTCTATTAAAAAATATGTGTCCCCATTTATTAAAAATAATATTAAGAATAACAGGCCAGTGTCTGGTGAAGACGCTTAGATCCCTTTCACACTGGGGCCGCGGGCATGTTAGCGTTAAAGAGCTGCTCGTTATAGGGGCGTTTAAGCTGCGCTTTTCGACTACTAGCGGGGAGCTTTTAACCCCAAAGAAGGGGTGTTGCAGGGCTTCTGAATCACTTTTCAGGCGCTTTGGAAGCGCTGCCCATTCATTTCATGTATACAGCGCTTCCAAACCTTCCCAAGGATGCTGCTTGCAGGACTTTTCTTGATGTCCCACAACCGCACCACCTCAGTGTGAAAAGACACAGTGAAATGAATGGGAGGCGGTTTTCAAGCGCTATTTAGAAGCTATTTCTAGCGCCTAAATGCCTGAAAACCACCCCAGTGTGAAAGGGGTCTAAGTCCGGGTTCATACGACTTTCATCCTACTTTGCTCTGCGACATCAGCCCTACATTGGTTCTACATTAGTACTACATCCATCCGACTTGAATGAACAGGATACTACTTTGTGATATTCTGACTTGTTCTTTGACCAATCAAAACAATCCCAGAATGAGATCAATTCCTTTTACTGCTGCTGTAATCACCATGTCGGATGTCAAAAGTCGGATGGTAAGGACAAGGCTCCTACTTTGATCCGACCTTAGTGATATTCAATGGGTTGAAGTAGGATCAAAGTCGGACCAAAGTAGTACAGGGAGCATGTGTCGGACCAGTTAAGATGGCTCCCATAGGAAAACATTGATTTTCACACGAGCTCCCAATGTCGGAGCGTTTGTCGGACCAGTGTGAACCCAGCCTTATGCTGTCCATACACTCCACGAAAAATTGTCTGAACGAACTTTCGAAAAACAAACGTTCGGTCGTGAGCCATATAGTGCCATAATTTAATGAGCAATAAATCGTTCAGTGGACATAAATAAAAAAACAATTGGTTCGTTTTTTTTACATATACCTAGTGCAGAAAGTTCGGACGGGAAACACATTAACCTTCCGATTTATCGTTCGTTCAGCAGAAAATTTCCAAATGTGTCCTTCGTTTTTTTGGCTCAAAAACGCCCCAACGATTATCGATTTTGTGCCCATTAACTGTTCGAAAAACGAAAGAACGACCGAATTTCGGACAAATTTTCGTATATAGTGTATGGCCAGCATTAGTGCTCGATGTTCTAAAACAGGAGAGTGCAAATTCTGGTGCAGCTGTGCATGGTAGCCAATCAGATTCTAACTTCAGCTTGATCAATTAAAGCTTTGACAAAAACAAACCTGAAAAATGATTGGTTTCTCTGCAGAGTTGCACCAGATTTTGCACTCTCCAAAATAAGTTGCTATAAGAAAAGTAGAAAATAGTAAATCAACCACTTAGGCCCCATTTCACACTGGGGCGGGAGCTGCGGTGGCAGTATAGCGCCGCTAAAAATAGCGGCGCTGTACCGCCGGATTTGCCGCGGGATTCGTCCGCTAGCGGTGCGGTATTAACCCCCGCTAGCGGCCGATAAAGGGTTAATACCACCCGCAATGCGCCTCTGCAGAGGCGCATTGCGGGCGGTATTGCCGCGGTTTCCCATTGTTTTAAATGGAAAGGAGCGGTGAAGGAGCGGTATACATACCGCTCCTCTCACCGCTCCAAAGATGCTGCTGACAGGAGATTTTTTTCCCTCCTGCCAGCGCATCGCCTCAGTGTGAAAGCCCTCCGGCTTTCGCATTGAGGTTGCTGGGCAGGAGTTTTTCAG
Organism: Rana temporaria; assembly: GCF_905171775.1. Taxonomy (NCBI): domain Eukaryota; kingdom Metazoa; phylum Chordata; class Amphibia; order Anura; family Ranidae; genus Rana; species Rana temporaria. The sequence continues at coordinate 540,622,122 of NC_053489.1, forward strand.
GCGGTGTGAAAGGGGTCCAAGTGTTGCTGAAATATGAAAGATTGTCAGGTTTAGTACTAAGAAAAAAATGTCTGTAAATGTAAATGTATCTTATGGATACATTACAGTGAAAATGCGATATATATATATATATATATTTTATTAAAGACTGGAGGAATTAGAACCTTTACAGCTCTGTGTTAGCCTGTTAAGAAAGATTTCCCTTCCAGTCCTGTACTAGTGGTGGTTGTGTCACCTACACAGGAATTGAGGGTAAGGTTTTACATTCACTTTTTAATTCTAACAATCTTTTTCGGGTAATTATAGATTGTTTGCCACCTCTTTGTGCAACATTGTGACTTAGATGGGATGTCATAATGACGTCAGATGCTAATCTGCAAGAATTCAAGACATGGAGCATACAATGGCAGCGATTTGTCACAACCAGTAAATAATGGGGCTACTAGCCAGTATTAGTTGTCTCTCCATGGTCTGATTGTGGTACAATTAAAACCAGTCATAAAATACCCAAGTTACCATTTTCTGGATCACCTGAGATCATGTGTGTGATGAATGAGTCTTGGGATTAGCAGCAATCTCCAGGGCTTCAGGCGTGATGAAGTAATGTTGACTAAAGTGGGCCACACAATAATGCACTACACTATACACTACATGAAAAATCGTCCGAACCCATTTTCTAAAAACGAACATTCGGCCGTAAGAGCAAACGATAGTGTCATCATGTAATGGCCGATAAGTCGTTCAGTGGACATAAATAAAAAAAAATTGGTTAGTTTTTTTTTTTTTTTTTACATATACCTAGTGCAGACCAGTGGCGGCTGGTGAAGTTTTAGGATGGGGGGGCGCAAGACCCCGCCCCTCCACGTTTGGCCCCTCCCACTTCTAATAAGCCACACCCTTATAGAATCCACCCACTCCGCCCCCTGTATTCCAATTGCTTCCACTTATAGTGTCAGGAGTATACAGCTCAGCATCACAGGACAGAGTATATAGCCCCAGCATCACAAATCATGGTATATAGCGCAGCCTTACAGATTGGCGCAAACTAAAAAAATTACACTGTTAGTAATGAAGGACTCTAAATGGGCATGAGATTACCAGAGACTGCGGACATACTGCACGAGATAACCAGAGACTGCGGACATACTGTACAAGATTATTAGAGACTGCGGACATACTGCATGAGATTACCAGAGACTGACTTACTGCACGAGACTACCAGAGACTGCGGACATACTGCACAAGATTACCAGAGACTGCGGAGTGCAGACATACTGCATGAGATTACCAGAGACTTACTTACTGCACAAGACTACCAGAGACTGCGGACATACTGCGCAAAATTACCAGAGACTGCGGAGTGCGGACATACTGCATGAGATTACCAGAGACTGATTTACTGCACGAGATTACCAGAGAATGTGGACATACTGCACAAGATTATTAGAGACTGCGGACATACTGCATGAGATTACCAGAGACTGACTTACTGCACGAGATTACCAGAGACTGCGGACATACTGCACAAGATTATTAGAGACTGCGGACATACTGCACAAAATTATTAGAGACTGCGGACATACTGCACAAGATTACCAGAGACTGCGGAGTGCGGACATACTGCATGAGATTACCAGAGACTGCAGACATACTGCATGAGATTACCAGAGACTGCAGACATACTGCATGAGACTACCAGAAAATTTAGATAACCAGGTAGTTTAAATATAAAAGATAAATTGTTAACATGCCGGGGGTGGGGGGGATGGAGGCTGCGGCTGCCATTTTTCCACAAATACACAATTTTCGGGGAACACTGAAAAGAAAAAACAAGTTAATAAGTATGTGTGTGGGGGGGGGGGGTGCTCGCGCCCGCATTTTTTGGGGAACGCTGTAAATAATTTTTTTTTATAAGTTTGGGTTGAAGCAGGCCAGCCTCAACACATCAGCAGATAGATGGAATGCACCAGCAAGGTTGGATAAAATAAACGCTCAGCACCTTCTGGGGTGATTTGCTGTTTCAGAAAAGGCAGCAGAGTATTTAGTTGCTTTAACAGGCAGCGTAAGGTTAAACAGAGCAGAAGCCAAAAAAAATATCTGTACAAAATGAATACATTCTCCTACAATTTATTCATATAATCTCTGAAAATAATGAGGAGAACAATGCTGCAACAACGAACAAATATTCATTATAACTAATAAATTATATAAAATTATAAAGTTAAGAAATTACATTGACACAATATAAAATATCAATGTAAAAATGGTATTGCAATGGTATTAAAAATAACCACCCTTCTCTGTAAGCAGTTCCCACAAGTTAATATGCAGGAAGGGGGGGGGGGGGGGGCTGGTTGAGATGCCGCAATTATCGAGGAACAGTGAACATTGCAAAGAAAAAAAAGTTTATATGCGGGTCGGGGTGGGGGGGGGGGGTGCTCGCGGCCGCAGTTATCGGGGAACATTTAAAAAAAAGTTAATATGCGGGGGGGGGGGTGTGCTCGCGGCCGCAGTTATCGGGGAACATTGCAAAGAAAAAAAAAAGTTAATATGCGGGTGGGGGGGGGGGGGCGGGGGTGCTCGCGGCCGCAATTATCGGGGATGAGAAATGTTGATCAGCTGTGGGGATGACAGGGGTTGTTTGGACGTGAACGCTGCTGTCTCTACAACATAATTACTTACTTACTTAGCAATGTGCAGGCTTCTGTTCTTTAGTTCAACTAAGCAGACGTCACTTCCTGTTCCTGTACTCCTAGTGGGGAACTGACATAAGCTCTTTACTATGTGCACCCGCAATACTGTCCATCGCGCCAGAAGCTGTGGCGCGCTGGGTATAGCCACAAAGGCATTTTTCCGCTGCCAATGTAGCGCCTCGTCTGCAAACCCCGCAGACGTAGCGCTACCCGTCCCGCACTCTGCCCGGCGCCCGGCGCCGGGATACAGTGCACACAAGGACCTTTTTTCGTTTTTTTTTTTTTTTATTAAAGAGACATGTTTAAATATTTTTTTTTTTTTTTTTATAATTTTTTTTTTTACTGACTTTGGGGTGGGGGGGGGGGCGGCGCCCGGGCGCCCCCTATGGACGGGCCGCCACTGGTGCAGACAGTTCGGACGGGAAACACATTAACCTTTCAATTTATCGTTCGTTCGGCAGAAAATTTCCAAACTTGTCTTTTTTTCGGCTCAAAAACATCCCGATTATCGATTTTTTGCCCATTAACTGTTCGAAAAATGAACGAACTGTCTAAACGACCGAATTTCGGCCGATTTTTAGTATAGTGTATGGCCAGCATAAGGCTTCATGCACACTGGAGCTCATAAACAGAAGTTTGGGTGTTTTTTTAAAAGCCCATAAACTCCACTCTATGTTATCCTATGTGTCCATGCACACATGGACGTTTTTGGACGTTTATCAGCAGTAGAGTTTATGGGCTGTTTTCTGAATGCCCTAAAAGCGCGTTCAGGAGTAACTTTTCTGACCACAAAAAACGCTGATAAATGTTGATAAACGCTCAAAAACGTGGCTCACCAGCGTTTAACGTTTTTGATCCATTGGAAAAAAAATATGTAAAAAAAAAAATGCTTAAAAACGCTAACGTGGAAAAAGGCAGCGTACACACGGTCGAACATGTCCGCTAAAACTGGTCCGCGGACCAGTTTCCGCGGACATGTCTGACCGTGTGTACGGCCTAGCGGACAGGTTTCCAGCGGACAAAAGTTTCTTAGCAAGCTAAGAAACTTGTCCGCTGGAAACATGTCCGTCAGACATGTCCAATGGTTAGTACACCTAATCGGACATGTCCGCTGGTTATAACGTGTAACCAGCGTCACAAAATCCTGCGCATGCGTCGAATTGATTCGACGCATGCGTGGAAGCATTGCACTTCCGTGTTTGAGAACGTCGGTGTCTTCTACGTCACAGCGTTCTCTGTCTGCAGGGATTTTGGTGTGATGGTGTGTACACACATCAGACCAAAAGCTCCCAGGAGACATGTCCGATGAAAACGGTCCGCGGACCGTTTTCATCGGACATGTCTCCTCGTGTGTATGGGGCCTTATAAACACTATTGCAAAAACATTAAAAAACGTTGAAAGACTCACTGCAAAGCTACTGGCGTTTTTATAACATTATTTTAGCGTCCAGTGTTCATGGAGCCCAACAGATTTATTTTGTGCAGTCTGCAGACAGATTCCTCTATTCACTGAAAAGGCGTGGATAAACAATTTACAATTCGGACAGTTCTAATGCGTGGATGGGGGAATCTGATTTTTTTCAGTTCAAATCACTGGTTGAACAAACAAAAAATTCATCATGTATGGCCTTCCTTGCTCCATCGTTAGAAGCTGTTTAGTAAGAATATTTTTTATCTGGAAATGCCAAATTGTTAGTTAATTAGTAATCCTATCAATATATATACAAAAGGCAGAGATATAGCCATGCTTCGTGTTAGGTATCTAATCCAATATTATTGTCACAATGTGACTAGAGTTTAAAATTGATAGCAATTAAAGGATTAATGATGTGGATTAGAAAATGTAATCAATGTAAATTGGAAGCCTCACATGCATGTCACAAATTTACACTTTGGTTGCTTTGCAGGCTATATAAACTCCAGCCTGTATTATTACTGGTTGTTTGAATAATGGCCTTTTATCCCAGGTTAAGGCAATGATAAAATGAGTTATTGAAAGGCTCTGCTGTAATCAATGCTTTTTTTGTTCTCAACATTCCTTTAATAACATCACAATTCAAGATCATTGCTCAGCCTCCACCTTTATCTCTACAAGGTCAGATCTGATTATCAAAGTGATCACTGCAAATATTTAGATTAAAGGCACGCCACGCACTCATTGTCATTTATCACTCAAGTCTTTTACTGGATCGAAGCACTATAGAAGACATGTAAAAAGCTAGCATTTATTTTTATAGATGCTGAATAATTAAAGAAGGTACTTTCATCTAAAAGGTAAACATTTTCCCTTGACAAATTACAGTATAGGGCTGTAAAGCGGGCCACACGTTACAATCTGACTGTACAGCTCTGTATCATATCCTTTACATTGGTATTAAACCCAAAAGCAAATATTTGTTATATTGCAGCTAGGGATGAGCCGAACACCCCCCCCCCCCATTCGGTTCGCACCAGAACCTTCGAACGGACCGAACGTTCGCGCAAACATTTAGAACCCCATTGACGTCTATGGGACTCGAACGTTCCAATTCAAAAGTGCTTATTTTAAAGCCTAATATGCAAGTTATTGTCGTAAAACGTCTTTAAGAACCCGGGTCTTGCCCCAGGGAACATGTATCAATGGAAAAAAAGTTTTCAAAACAGTCGTTTTTCAGGAGCAGTGATTTTAAATGATGCTTAAATGAAAAACAAAAAAGGAAAAATTTATTTAAATATTGTACCTGCTGGGTGTCTATATTATGCCTATGAAAGCGTCTTTGAGAACCCGGGTCTTGCCCGAGGGAACATGCATCAATCGAAAAAAGTTTTAAAAACAGTCATTTTTAAAACTTTTTTTCCATTGATACATGTTCCCTCAGGCAAGACCCGGGTTATCAAAGACGTTTTCACAGGCATACTATAGACACCCAGCAGGTACAATATTTAAATGAATTTTTAATTTTTTTCATTTAAGCATCATTAAAATCACTGCTTCTGAATCTTTAGGTGCAAACTACAGAGCACACGGCCAGTACACACCAAGTAGATTTAGGTGCAAACTACAGAGGACACAGGCAATAAACCACGTACTGCAGCTAGCACAATCACCTGCCAGTAAATTAGGAAGAACTGATCTAGCTAAACTATACAGTGTATAAATATATGTACAACACCTGGTATGTATATATATCCTCTACACACTGTAACATTAACTGACTAGCCCGCCTGCCTGCCTGCTCTATCTACCTGCAAAAAATCACACTCTCTCTGTCCTCTCAACCACCGCAACACACTACACAAGGCCGACCTGCAGGCGGCCTTTTATAGTGTGGGGCGTGTACTATACCCCCTGAGCCATAATTGGCCAAAGCCACCCTGGCTAATCGGTGTGACGCCTCAGAGAGTAGTTTCTGTACTACTTTTTGCGATTTCCTGCACAGATATCTCTGTAATCGTGGCTAAATTTGCACGGCTTCATTCCCGCAGCCCAGTGAACTTGGGCTTAATTGTTATTTCTTTTGACTAAAATGGCATTTGAGTTTTAGGCCTCATGCACACTGGACATTAAAATAACATTATAAAAACGCCAGTAGATTTGCAGTGAGTTTTTCAACTTTTTTCAGCTTTTTTCATTAGCATTTTTTTGCGTTTTTTAGAAGTTTTTTGTTAAAGAAAAAAATATATATAAATATATATTTTTTTCAATGCATCAAAAATGTTAAAAAAAAATGCCGGTAAGTGAAGTTTTTTGAGCGTTAGAACATTTTTACAGCTGAAAAACGTCTCAGAACTCACTAGTTTTGGTTTTTTTATGCTCAAAAACGCCACTGCCCAAAACTGCTGATAACAGCCTATGGTCTTGATTCAGGTATGGCCGATCTACGTTGCGCGGGCGTAGCGTACCGTATTTACGCTACGCCGCCGCAACTTAGAGAGGCGAGTGCTGTATTCACAAAGCACTTGCCTCCTAAGTTACGGCGGCGCAGCGTAAATGGGCCGACGTAACCGCACGTAATTCAAAGTAGGCTGTAGGGGGCGTGTTGTATTTAAATGAGGCTTGACCCCATGTAGATGCATGGCCGAACGAACGGCGCATGCGCGCTCAGTATCACGTCGTATTTACACCCAAAGATACGTCGGCTCAATGCCTGTGACGTGAACGTAATTTACGAACAGCCCTATTCGCGTACGACTTACGCAAACGACGCAAACAGATAGGCCTGTTCCGACGTCCATACCTTGCATGGGATGCGCCACCTAGGGAGCAACTTTATCTTTACGCCGGCGTATCTCTAACGTAAACGGCGTAACTAATTGCGACGGGCTCGCGTACGTTCGTGAATCGGCGTATCTAGTCATTTGCATATTCTACGCCGAACTCAACGAAAGTGCCACCTAGCGGCCAGCGTAAATATTGCACCCTAAGATACGATGGCGTAGGAGACTTACGCCGCTCGTATCTTAGCCTAATTTAAGCGTACCTGGTTTCCAGAATACACTTAAATTTAGGACGGCGTAGATTCAGAGTTACGTCGGCGTATCTACTGATACGCCGGCGTAAAGCTACCTGAATCTGGCTATATGTGTGTATGGACACATAGGATAACATGATGGAGAGTTTATTGACTGTAGAAAAAAACGTCTACTGCCAAAAACAGTTGCTGTAAAAACGTCCAGTGTGCGTGAGCAGGGCAGCCATCAGGAATTATGGGGCCCCTTACACAGCTTCAGGCATGGGCCCCCTGGAGCAGAGAACCGGGGGGGGGTGATGCCACCTGAAATTGAGAAGGGGGGGGGGGCTTTACAAAAAAAAAGAAGAAAGAAAGAAAGAGATATATATATATATATATATATATATATATATATATATATATAAAAAAAGGGCCCTTTAATAAAAAAATATATATATATATATATATATATATATATATATATATATATATATATAAACAAAAATAAAAAATAAATATTTATAAAAAATAAAAAAAGGGGGTTTGCCACATGGGGCAATGTATAAAATGAATAAAAAAATATATAAAAAAAATATTTTTTTTTATAAAAAAAGGGGGGTTGTCACCCTGGTGATCTCCGGGCCCCCCGTACCCCTAAAAAAAATGGCCCTTTAATTAAAAATATATAAAAAAAATATATATTTTTTTTATAAAAAATAAATAAAAAAAGGGGAGTTGCCATATTGGGCCCTGTGGGCCTCCGGGCCCCTGAGGACCTCCGGACCCCTTAAAAAAAAAAGGGGGATTGCCATCCGGGCCCCTGGGGAGGTCTTAGTAGAAGCAAAAAAAAAAAAAACGAATGGCTGCACTGCTATGAGATGCAAAAAGGCTTTATTGATATCCAAAAATCATCAAAAGCAACAAAGCACAGGCAAGGGAACAAAAACGTTAACGCGTTTTAGTCATCTGAATTCTTTTAGTTTTAGTCATATTTTAGTCGACTAAAAAACAGTGGTAATTTTGTAGAAAAAGAATATGTTGTCAATAACAAATAAACGTTAAAAGCAAACGAAAATTGGAAGTACTTTCATTCGCCACTTGCCAAGTCTCTGTAGGCATCATCAAATGGCGCGAGCAGATTTTTTTCCTAATACAATAATCTAGCGATATATATGAGCAGTTGTAGCAGGTGTCCCTGAGACCTGGAACTGATTTGAAGGGTTACTCTGGGGTTAAAACACATTGAGAAAGGATGTAGTACCTCCTACAACCCAGCAGCTATTCTGTGATTGTAAAGGCCCAATATCCATGCCCTGGGGCCAGACAGGACAGAGAATCGAGCCGGACTTCTGATTCAGATGGGCAATAGTGCAGTTTTCCAAAGCTTGGTGTCAAATGTGACACCCTAACGGGATTGGAGATCTATCTGTGAGAGAGCCCCCCTCCCATCAGATTGGGGGGGAGGAGAGGAGGAGGGGCGGGAGGCTGAGCTCTGTAAATCTCACCTTACTTTGCTACGACTTTCAAATGTAATTACCACACCGGGATTATCAATAGACTGATCAGGCGGTGCGCTCCCTGCCTGTGCGGCTCCCTGCCTGGCCTGACTACACGAGCCTGTCCCCATCTCTACACACACCATCTCTCCTCCAGCGGGGACACGCGTCCTCATTGAAGGATCGCTCCAGGCTCATCTCCAGCAATAGTTCCATTTTATTTTCATAGTTGACTTTTCCTTTGGCTTGGACTCTCCCGATCAATGAATGGATCTTTTATGAAGGCTGAGCTGTGGGGACCAGAAGTGAAGCTGATCTGAGAAATCCTCATCGAGGTGTGAGTGTGCTGGGATCCGATCGATCACAGATTGTACAAAGGAGTCATTGGGATGCTGTGTGTATGGGACCTTTGTTGGTTTCTTTCCCTAGTGTGAATGGCCCCGTTAGTCTGATGTAGTACGATCCTCCCTTGTTTTTATTATTATTTTGATTCTTGCCATCACCCCGATCCTAGCTTCTCAGATGTGCTGTCTGTCGGATCAGGTCCTCCTGGCAGCCGGCCTATGTAGTAGCAGAAAGTGGAAGTGGATGATCGAGCCGGAGAGCCCTGTGTGCAGGCGGCACTCATAGACGATCGATCGATCCAGTGTTATGATCCCAAGTGAAAAGCATCGCTCCGATCATTAGACAGCGGCCGATCCCACCTGGAAACTCCCCTCCCCCCTCGTTCTGCTCCATGCACAGTGATCGCCTATCCGATCTCATGAGACAAGGACAAGGCTTCTAGTTTGGGGATCCCCAGCCGGCGATCGGTCTCCTCCTGTCACAGATCTGCAGCTAAAGTAGTGACATGAAAATGCTCTCCTGGATCCTCTTCCTGCTGACTGGCTGGACTTTGTGTGAAAAGTTATCTCTGTGCCATGGCCTGGGATTCGAGGACGATCCGCTCTATTACGATGAGGAGAAAGCCGATTCCTTCGAATACAGCGATCCCTGCAAAGCACGTAAGTCACACTATTATTATTATTATTATTAGTATTATTCTTATTGCCAATAATTCTAAGCAGGTAATGATGATGAGGGAAGATCTGCCCTGGTGGCACTAATGCTGCTTTGTATCAACTGGACTTACTGCATTAAAGGGAAGGGCTCACGTGTGCCTGGCACTGGTGGGACTTACTGGGGGGACTGGGAGCAGGGGGGGGGGGGTGACTGACTGAGGGCACTGGGGGGGGGGGGGCTGAGAGCTTTTGGGGGGGGGGACTGAGAGCAAGGGGAAACTGGGGGAAGACGACTGACTGAGAGCAAGGGGGAACTGGGAGCACTGGGGAGGGGGTGACTGACTGAGAGCACTTGGGGGGGCGACTGATTGAGAGCAAGGGGGAACCGGGAGAGGACTCACTTGGGGGGACTGTGAGCACTGAAGGGGGGGGCTGACTTGAGGGACTAACTGGGAGCACTGGGGGGACTGTCATCCTTAGCCTGGGATGGCAAGATAGGGCAAGCAGATGGTCCTGTCATTCAGGGCCGATCCGCCCTATAGGCACACTATGCAAGCCGCTTAGGGCCCCGCAAAGCTGCGGAGGGCCCCCCAAATTACTAGAAGCCCCGCCTGGTGAGAAGTATTTTTTGGCCACTCGCCACGCTTCTCAACTCGCTGGCTGCATGGGAGAAGAGGTAAGAAGTCCGCACCCCTCGCTTCTCACTTTAATGTAAGATGTCATTTCCGACAGCACCCCCTGTGCTTATCAACTTTAATGTGACATGTATGTCATTTTCGGTAGCCCCCGCCTCCCAACTTTAATGTGACATGTCATTTTGCTTAGGGCCCCAGGGAGGTCAGGATCGGCACTGCTGTCATTGCTTCATGATGATGGTAAAACATTGTTTGGCTTTCAATGTTCTACACTGAAAACAAACATCAAGTAGCTGTCATTAGTCTGGTCATACTTTATAGCTGGATGCTGGGATCGGGACCCCCTTCCTACACACATAAGAAAACAAAAATATATAATGTCCCACACATTGCTGTGTATATAGAGCCCCTCCCTTCCCCCGCACACAGGTGTGTAGCTGTCAGGGGCTCTCCTCCAGGCACACACCTTTATACAGCGACATCAAAGCTCTGGCCGTGTATGAGTGATGCCGATTATTGGCAGTATATAAGAAGTGTGAGGATGAGAGCATTGTGGGGGTTTGGTCTTTGTATGTAATGGGGTAGGAGGTGGACAGGGATTCCCAGCTTTCATGTGTCTTCCTTTGATCCTGTGCCATGTCATACCTGTATTGTGTATTACCCGGAGAAGTCCTCCTTTGTTTATTAACATGTCACATCCTATCTCAGTCTTCACGTGTCAGGCTGGATAGGGTGGAGGAAGGAGAGAGTTGGGTGTAACTTTTTAAACAGGAGGAGGAGGTGCTGTCTCCTTCCTCTCCGAGCTTTATTACCCCCCTCACGCATATCTGAGAGGCAGCAATTGTCCTCGTGTCTCCCCTCACAGCCCGCGGCCTGACCGGCTCCATTCTACTCCCTGTCTGGGCTACACGTGCCACCCTCACTGCCGGCCGGGACATCTCTCTGACTGACTGCACACTGTGCTGGGGGCTCCACACTAACTACCCCTCCAGTATTCCACACTCGCCCAGCACATCATGGTTATTCACTACACAATAGTCACCCAATATAATGTGGTCTCCCCTATAGAATAGTATGGAACAGTCATCCACTATATCATCGTTGCCCAGTGTAACACAGCTATTCACTATACAAGAGTCACCTAGTCTACAACAGTCATCCACTATGCCATAGTCATTCATTATACAATAGTACAATCATCCAATCACCCTGCATACTGCAGTCATCCACTGTGCCATAGGCCAGTGATGGAGAACCTTGCCCCCCCCCCCCCCCACGCCATGTTTAGGATCTTCATTTCCCATAATGCTCTACTTCACTGCTTGCGCATCATGGGAAATGTAGTTCCAAAACATCTGGGGGTGCCAAGGTTCACCATCACTGCTATAGGCATTCACTATACAATAGTCGCCCACTATATCCCAGTCATCCAGTGACAAATTATATTAGTCTTCCTGCATACTACAGCCACCCAGAATAGTGAGAAAAGGGATCCGCTGCTCCAGGTGTATACAATACCTCTTATTGGAACCAAGTAGAAGTGCTAGCCCCAACAAAAAACTGTGCAAACTTGAGAAAAAGAAGAAATGGCTACACATCCAAAGGTTCCAAAACAAAAATACCTTCTATTAAAAAACGACCAGGATACATCATGGGAGCCAGGTATTAGTCACATAAGACGCGTTTCATACATCTAACCTGTGCTTAATCATTACGCTAATCATTTGGTAATGATTAAGCACAGGTTAGATGTGTGAAACGCGACTAATACCTGGTGCCTTTTGATGTATCCTGGTCATTTTTCAATAAAAGGTATTTTTTTTTTTTTTTGGAACCTTTTGGATGTGCAGCCATTTCTTCTTTTTCTCACCCAAATTGCTACAGCCATTCAGTCTCCCATTAGTCACCCAGTATACTACAATCATCCAGTCAGCCAATTTACTAGCCATACAGTATACTGTAGTCACCAGTATATTGCAGTCGTTCAGTCACCCATTGTACTACAGTCATCCAGTATACTGTAGTCACCGGTATATTGCAGTCGTTCAGTCACCCATTTTATACTACAGTCATCCAGTATACTACAATCCTCTAGTCACCCAGTACATTGTAGTCACCAGTATAATAGTCACCCAGTATCCCCCACCCCCATTGCCACACAAACACAACACATGCACTACAGTATATGCAGATAGCGGACAGTGTTCTCGGAGGCTCTGTACATTGATATGGACACATTTGGAGTCTGGCCCTGATAAAATGTCTATTCTCTGGTACACTGGTCAGTGAAAGTAAACTATGAAACAGTCACTGCACTCGTATAACTAGGCTTTGTAAACATTCTGACTGAAAACTTCATTTCAAAAGGCAAACTTTTGTAAAATTAAATTTATTCCACCCAAATGCTGGTCATACATTGGGGGCTATTTATAATAATATTGATCTATACTGGTCTATTGGGGGCTATTTGTAATTGTACACCCAGTGTTCACACATTTCTGTAATTGCCATCCACCAGACATTGTGTGAGTCCTGGGGGAAAGTGGTGCGATACATTTATAAGCAGAATCCCAGTTCATTTTGTTCGAACACAGTGAATATTATCAGCTTTCAGTCACAATCCTATCCGATTTCTCCTGACTAAATGCTATAAATAAGCTGGTAATAGATAGAAATGAACTCCTATACATCAATCTCCACCCGGGTTTTGGTAGTTTGGTCTCCAGAAACCAGGTCAAAAGCTGACTGGAAATGAGAAAATTAACTGTTTGGTATAAAGCTGGTTGGCTATACATTACAAACAAAAATGTAGCGCTAGATAATGGGTGAATCTACTACATGAATAGTCTTTATTATACGTTGTAAATCTGTGGATACATGGTGTAGATAAAAAGTGCAAACAGTCTATATAAAATAAGTGACAGTCCAAAATAAATGATCAAGTGATGGTGCTCCAAAAATTCAATGAATAAATTAAACCAAAGTGAGAAGAAGCCGTCACCAACTAAAAGGAGGCTTACCGGAGAGATTGAACCCTGAGGAACATACGTTCGAGAGGGTCAATCTAGCGTGATATAGGCGCATTGATCGATCAATGCTGCTCTTAAAACGACCTCTGAATCTCCAAATGGTGTTGCCAAAGTTTGATGAGTGTGTGTGTGTGTGTGTGTGTGTGTGTGTGTGTGTGTGTGTGTGTGTGTGTGTGTATATATATATATATATATATATATATATATATATATATATATATATATATATATATATATATATATATATATATATATATATATAAAATATATGTGTATATGAAGTGATCCGATAGTAGTCAAACGGCAGGACCAAAAGAGGAATATCCAGAAGAGGCTATACATTAATAGATTTCTTTTGTTCAGCCTGTGGGCCGAACAAAAGAAATCTCATACATACTTCCATCCTTACAGTGTGGATGGATGAATCCCCACTGCTAGGTTATTGTATACTGAGAGCTGCTAGCGCCAACTGTCAAATACACAAGCGGTGCCTGCAGCTGATTGGCTGCAGGTGCTGCTCTGCCAGCAATTTTTGCGCAGGCTCCTTCATCAATGGTCAATCCGAGTAATCTGAAGACATTTTTTCAACAGTGTTTGGGCAGCTTTAGAGCATGCATAGATGGGCGACCGAGGATTGATAAAAACAGGCGGTTGAGCCATGGTCTCGCTAAGCCACTGGCCATGCTGGTACACACTGCCATGGTTGCTATAACCGGCAGCACTGATCAGTGCATTATGATGGCAGGGAACCTTCAGGGCCAATACATTGAATCTAAATCCATATGTGTGAATTGTATTTCTTTTCAACAAGCAAGTTTTAATGGGGGATAAAAAAACAACCTGTGTGTGGTGTGTTATATATATATATATATTAATATAATATAATATAATATAATTTTTAACCCTTATGTATAAAATGCATAACGGTAAAATAACATTGAGCCTTCACAACCACTTTAACCACATCCCACCCCGCCACTGCATATATATGGCTGGGTGGGCGCTTCCTCCTGAGTGGACATTCAGGAACGTCCCTCAGGAGGGGGATCGCGTTCGCATGTGCCCTTGCACCCGCTATCCCGATGCGCTCGTATCACCGGGATATGGTACATCTCCGATCAGCAGGAGAGCTCTGTGATTGGCCCTCCTGATCACATGACGGCCGTGTCCAATCACGGCCATCATGTGATGTAAATAGAGAGCCGGTTGCTAGGTGATCAGCTCTCCTCGCACAGAAGTTGACGGTGAGGAGAGCGGATCGCTGCAGTCAGCTAGTGATCAGTGAGTATGAGCTTTTTTTTTTTTTCACACACTGATCACCAGCCTAGTGTCCCCACACCACAAAGTAAAAAAAAAAAAAAAACCCCTGTCCCCCACATATGTAACAGTAAAGTTGCATGTCCCAATGATCATCTGCACACATGTCCGTGATCATTTGCATACATCTGTCCGTGATCACATAAACCAATTATACACTTAACAGGATTTTTTTACCAAAGACAGCAGAATACATTTCGGCTTAAATTTATGACAAAATTGGATTTTATTGGATTTCTTTTAAAATAGAAAGAATACTTATATTGCAAAAAATAAAAAATGCCACCAAAAGAAAGCTCTATTTGTGCAAACAAAATTATAAAAATTTAATTTTGAGTACAGCGTAGCATGACCGCGCAATTGTCATTGAAAGTGAGAGAGCGCTGAAAATTGGCCTGAGAAAGAAGGGGGTAAAAGTGCCCAGTACACAATTCAATAAATATTTGCCTAAAGCAGAAGCAAAGGTAACGAGATAATCCACTGTCCAACGGTCCCACAGTAGTATTTCGTGAGTGCTGGTTTTGGGGCCTCTTTATTGGAGCTTGCAGGATGACATCACTGCTCATGCACTGAAGCCAATCATCTCGGCTCTCAGAGACCAGCTCGGCGCTGTAAGCTGAGCTGCACAAATACAGGTCAACTTTACAGCACTGGAGAAGACGACAAGCGGGCAGGTAGGGGCATTTTATTGCAGAAGATGCATTGTATGCTGCCCTCCTGCTCAGGGCTCAAGTCCTGCGGGAATGCGTGGGAACGGAGTTCCTGCACTTTTTTCACAGCAGGAACCTCGGTTCTCTTTGCAGGACTAGAGCAGGCGAGCCGCCCGAGCCAATCCTTCACTAAGCGGTGATGCCCAGCTCGAGTCAGTCAGGGGCAGGTGAACCTTGGTAATCCTTTGTTACTGGCCGCTTCCTGTATATGGATTAATTGGGTAGTGTGCAGGTATTCCGTCACTTCCTCGATGCCGCAATTTCTCCTGGGAGCTTTTGTCATTGTTCCCAGGAGTCATTGCGGAGGTCTGCTGCGAGTTATCGTGGGTTTTAAAAAGAAGCAAGTTATTTCTAAATCCCACAATAACTCGCAGCAGACCTCCGCAATGTCTCCTGGGAACAATGACAAAAGCTCCCAGGAGACATTGCGGCATCGAGGAAGTGACGGGATACCCGCACACTACCCGATGAATCCATATACAGGAAGCAGCCAGTAACATAAAGAATTACTGAGGTACAGTGGATCGAAAAAAAAAAAAAACATGCGGTTTAGTAATTATGCAAATTAGCATTTTTTTTTTTTTGTGGGGGGAGTGGATGGGAGTTCCCACACTTTTTTTTTTTTTTCCCCCAGGACTTGACTCCTGCTCTGTCTTTTACAGCAGAACTATTATTTCAGCTTTATCAGCGCGTATACATGCACCACACGAAGACAACATGCAGAAAAGTTGGTACTGAAAAACATTTCCTTGGAAACTGTAGCCAGCTTACACATATATTGATAAAGAAACTGTATATGGTGGATGACCATTCCATGTTCGTTTGTTTTTCACACACCTTGGAAATGACTAGTTGTGTAGTACTTTTGTGTGGAGAACAACATGCTTTGGTCTAAGTAAAATGTGGTTTCAATGCTCCGTGTTGCAGATGCCTCATATGAAACTTAATACAATGCAGCTTTCTCTAATTCTACATGGAAGAACCAACCATTCACAAAGTGAGACATTTAGCCTTAGGTCAGCTGGGAGGTCTAGTGTTAGGTTGCCACTTCAGGCATTTCTAAATGGACACCTGCAATGATACATTTTTACACACATTTCCAGACTGCTAGAATGCCTGCATTCTTAGTAATGGTGTTCCTGGAATGCTTGCTTTTTATGTAGTTTACATTGTATCTTAAAGTGAAATTTTAAGCTCTGGGTTTTTTAAGCACTTTCTGCAGCTGATTTAATGGCTAAAGTTGCCCAAATAGATGGATTGAAATTGCTTCAGTTCAGCAGGGAGCATCTGAATTTGATTCGTATATGGGCACTGTGCTTGTACCGAGATCAATCTACTGATCGACTTCAGTACAAACACCCTGCTGGAAAATGTTCTCTCTCCATCAGCACTGCATTGCTGATCTATGTGTTCTGATGGCGGGGAAGTCTCCCCTCTGCCAGAATATAATGACACAGCGTGGAGGATTCCCCCATCCACATTAAAAGTGTGGATGGGGGAATATGGTGTGTTTTTGTTCTGCTCATCTATGGCCAGCTTGACTGAGTATGCAGCTTTATTATTATTATTATTTATTATTATTATTAAAAATAATACAAATAATAATAATAAAAATAATAATATTATTATTCAGGATTTGTATAGCGCCAACAGTTTGAGCAGCGCTTTACATCGGGGAAGATAGTACAATTTCAATACAGAAGGAATCAGAGGGCCGTGCTCATTAGAGCTTAATCCTCTTCCATTTTATAGTTAACCACTTCAGCCCCAGAAGATTTTACCCCCTTCCTGACCAGAGCACTTTTTAAAATTTGGCACCTTGTCGCTTTAACTGACAATTGCATGGTCATGCAATGCTGTTCCCTGACAACAAAATGTGCTTCCTTTTTTTCCCACAAATAGAGCTTTCTGTTGGTGGTATTTGACTACCTCTGTGTTTTTTTTTTTTTTTTTTTTTTTTAGCGGTTTGGACAGATCGATTGGACACCTTTTGACATTTTTTTTTTTTAAATTGTTTATAAATTTTTCAAATCAGAGTAATCACAAAGTCCAGACATTTGATCGATGAAAAAAAAAAAATGCAAGGAAAGTACAGTCACGTTTATGACAGGATACAGACGAGTCTGGTTGTATACAAGTTAGTTATACCATAAAATAGAAAATAAGTGGTGGGTTTAACCTATCATGGCTCTGCTGAGCAGAAACCTTTGACAATTTTTTGTGACCATTGACATCTATTCAGCGATCGGTGCTCTGATTACTGTGTAAATGGTGTTAAATGTGTATTCCCTAGATGTGTTCTAACTGTATGGGGATAGGACTGACCGGGGGAGGAGACATATCGTTGTTCCTACACAACAAACGTCTCCTCTCCCCTGACAGAACTGTACATACATGATCAAACGGGCCTTTTATACAATGCAGAGGCTTATTCACTTAAAGCGGAGTTCCACCCATTTAAAAGCCAGCAGCTGCCAAAAGTGTAGCTGCTGACTTTTTAAGTAAGAAGACTTTAATCTGTCCCATGGTCCAGCGATGCTGGCGGCCAAAGACTCGCTCCTCTCCCCCTCCTCTCTTTAGTGCTGGAATTGTTACTGTGGGCTTCACAGTCGGGTGTGCACTATGCATTGTGAATGGCCAGAAAATCTTCTGGGACCCGTGATATGTCCCAGAAGATTAGAGGGAGGGGAGAGAGAGGTGAACTTCCTTCTGGCGCTGGAAGTGGGAGCTGGGTGCTTGTTAAAATGTGGCATGTCAGGGGGTCACCAGTGCTTAAAGCGGAAGTTTTTTTTTTTTTCGGTGGCAATCCGCTTTAAGTTGGTGAGTATAACAAGCATGCTATTCTGCATATAGAGACATATTTTACTAATGTGGGTTTAGGAACGCTAGGCTCACACCTGTGGGCACTGCATGGGCACATGAGACCTTTCAGTTGACACACGAGGATTAAGTCCATGTGCTATATTTGAAATCGCAGCCTACATGGGAACCGCGGATCCCAGTACGGGTGCGATATTCAATGCGTGCAGTGTGCCATTGGGATTGATGGGGGGGGGGGGCACCCCCTCCCCTCCCCCACCCCCACGGGTCCTGCATTTCTCTGTGTGTGGGTGCATGTGGCTGCTGGTATTTGTGCGGGTCCCGCAGCAGCACCACCTGCACAGATGTGAACCTAGCCTCAGACTTCACTGGCCACTGTTAACTCTTTCCTGTGAAGATCAGAGGTTCAGTTCAGGGAAGCAGCAATAAGAGGGCAGCAGCCAGCACCATTGAAAGTTGCAAATGCTAGGGTAAGAATTTTAACTAAAAGTTTACAGCGGAATGTTTATTTTATTGTGCTCAGTGTGTTAAGCTGAAACATGCTGAGGGTTTATTATTACCTTAAATAAGCCAAGGCATACAAAATGACTCATTTCTCAGAGGACACTGTGATCCATTTTACACCCTGTTTAAGTGATAATGTAAAAACACATTATGCAATTGTATAATTTGATGGGGAAGTGATAAATAATGGAAAAACACATTATACAATTGTTTGATGAAAAATTTGATAGAAAGTGAATAAAAAAAAAGGGGGGGGGGATGAAACACAGTAGTATATATCCTTTTGACATTGGTACAGAGGTGCACACAGGATATACTCATGGCTATGCTGCAGCGGTCCAGTGGGTATTTTGACAGGACCTATATGAGGGGACACTATTGTAGTTGCAGTCATGTCTGTAATGATTGGCTTTTGAATCAATATTTCTAATGTTAATTCTATCATAAATTCCGTTCATCTGTATGGCACTCCGACGGAGAAAAAAACCACGCATGCTCGGAATCGAGTTGATGCATTGAACTTCATTTTTCTCAGTTAGTCGTAGTGTTGTACGTAACCACGTTCTTGAGGGTCGGAATTTGGTGTGACAGTGTGTATGCAAGACGGCTTGAACGAAATTCCGTTCAGTCAGTTTATCCCGACAAATTCCGATCGTGTGTACAAGGCATTAGACATATAAGAGGCTTACTGCTATTGGGGGCTTTGGGAAGAGAGATTTTTCCCTCCCTTCCTGTCCTGATGACTATATTTTACTAAATGGGAAGTGAAGGAAACTCTCCAACATTAACACAGACATGAGTAAAAACATATTTTCAGTAGCGTGGGGGAATACTAGAACCCCTGTATGTGTTGGGTATAACCATTGTCATTGAGACAAAAAATGGGGGAACAGCTCTTTAAAATTGAAGTATCCGTCCAATGCTGCATCTGTCCACCGCCGGTTCTAACACTGAGAAATGAGCGATCAAACACCACCAATTGCTCAGTTTTCAGCTCTCCATGAGCAGAGAGATGGCGATTGTTGGTCACGGCTCTTTGCTCTGCCCTCCCACGCTCACTGAAGTGCTGGGTTGTGGAGGGGTAGTGGGAGTGGCATGCTCAGGCTCTTAGTGGCTCGCTGTGCAGGTTGCCGATCACAATCTTACCCGAGCCTGGACCGGCTCTCTGACATCAGCCGACAGTGGGCTTCAGCAAAACTAACTGCACTCCTGTGCTCAACAGGGGAGGTACAGCCAAAAGAGGTTTGGCTGTACTTCTCCTTAAGAGCTACTAGTAAAATCCTGGAAGAGGTTCTAAGGTCTCATTCACACAAGCATACTATAGCGTATGCCCATGCAAGGGGTGTGTTTGAACCCACAGGGATGCACAGGTGTTCCATCCAACCCTGTGGCAGGCGGTCCCATTCATTTCAAGTGATACTCAGTGATTGCTCCTATTTTCACAGCCATATTGGTGTGGGTACATGGCCCCAAATGCACTGTTTGCATTTGGGACCACACATCTGTCAAATTGGGAGCAGCGGCTGTGTCTGTGCAGCCACTGCATACCAATTGAAATGAATGGGGACTGCCTTCTGAGATGTATGGAACACCCATCGGGGTAAACGTGGCCCTCATGTGGGTGTACGCTATAGTATGCCCGTGTGAACTTGGGCATGAATTCTTCCCCCCCACTCCAGCAAAAACTCTAAAAAAATCGGGAATATTTGCTTTTCCTATTTCGGTGCAAGTTTTTGGTTCTGTTAACGGGTTGGTTTTAGTGCAGGGATATGCAATTAGCAGACCTCCAGCTGTTGCAGAACTACGCGTCCCATGAGGAATAGCAAGACTCTGACAGCCACAAGCATGACACCCAAATGCAGAGGCATGATGGGACTTGTAGTTTTGCAACAGCTGGAGGTCCGCTAATTGCATATCCCTGGTTTAGTGCCATAGCCGCTCACTGTATCACTCGGCGCGCCGCGTCATTGGATGTGATTGACAGCAGCGTGAGCCAATGGCTGCGCTGCTTTCAAATCATCCACTGTAACCAATCAACGGCCAGGCTGAGCGGGGAAGAGGATGTTGGGGGTGAGCATGGGACTTTCGAGGGGTGAATGCATGAAGGTGAATTTTTTTATTTTTTTACCTTTACAACCCCTTTAATACAGATGGCCTTGTTGGAAACAGTGTTTTTGTATATCTGTAATTTTTGGAAACAAGTTTACATAATGTGAATGCATAATGACGATTAGCCAAATGCTACACAGATGCTATTCTGTCATGTTCATGTAGAGAGGGGAGGAAGTGTTTTGCTTAGGGCCGATATGGTTTAGCAAGTAAATATGAGGTTACTCCGCAAGCTGATTTTTTTTCTAATTCATTTTCTTGAAAAAAAATTAGAGCAGCAGATCAGGTGACATATGTGAAATATCTCAAGGTTTGAATAATGGTGTGTGAGTGAGAGATCCCAAGTATGTACACCGTTTAGCCTGTCCAAAAGGAAAATGTCTTGTTTATTATGGTGTCAGTTCATGCCACACATTGCCATGGAAAAAGTAATACATGCTGTACCTTTTCAGTGCAGCAGTTTATTCAACATAAACCATCACATTGTAGTGTGGCCCTCCCCTGCTCTGTCGAAGGGACATTTTGACAAACCTTTGTCGATCAGCATATGGGAAAGCAGACGGAACATACCCTTAATACTTTTAATTAAATAATAGACATCAGACAACTTGTTGGATGATAAAGGCCGCGAGTGTTTAATATTGGTTTCAAAAGGTAAACAAATAATATTTTCATAAATAACCTTAAAATAAGCCTTAAAGCTAACCTAGCCACTACGGCTCAGGCTGCCAATAAAAACTACCCAGCTTCACATAAGACCATAACATCAGCGACAAAATTATAAAAAGGGGGGGGGGAAAGAACACCACAGCTCCTAAGTCTTCTGAGGCGAATAAGCCTAAGCTAACGGAACCCTGTTTAAATAGCCCAGAACCAGGTTGGTTCTGACCAGTTCAAACTGGGTTTTCTCAGGCTTACTACCCCAGACTCCAAAGGTCATCTGTCGGGCAATGAGCCCGCCAAATTCCCCTGCAGTAAGAGGTCAACTGCAGGGCAAAAGAGCCCGCCAATTTACCTGAGGGAGCAAACTGCTCCCCTGAGGAAACCTGGAACCATAAGGTTCATCGCTTTCCCATGAGGAAAAGGGGGGCTAGAGACTGCCTTCCCCCTTTTCCTATCATTCTGACAGCAGTGATCCCCACTGTCAGTATAAAATGTCCCATAAGGGAGGATTCTTCCATCCACCTCCTTTGTGTGGATGGAGGAATCTGCTACCCATCCATGTCCAGCTTTAACCACTATAATCTTTGGATCAAGTTATCTGATCATTCCATTGATCAAATGTCCTATAGATGACCCTTTTGGGAGGGGTTGCAGGTAAGTATATGCTGATGGGAATGGAAGGATTAAAGCAAACCTGGTATGCTCCTAATGGCGAAATCCTGTCTCTGCTAGAGTCTGAAAGTGTGAATGGGTTTTATTTATTTTTTTCAGAATTCCTTTACCAACACGTTTAAAACTTTCTTACAATATTTGCTTTTATTGTTACTGTATATCGTTCCATGTCTTAAAATGTTTTTGGACTTGTACCAATGTAATTTTGACCACCTTTTAACTTGTGCTTTGAAGCTATTCCTGCCACTTCTGCCGGCCAAGCTGTCTTTGTGATTTGGTTTAGCATGTTGACTGTCTTTTGGCAGCCATTCTCAACCAGGGTTCCTCCTGAGGTTGCGAGGGTTCTATGAGCTATAGCCAATTATTCTCCCATTTGATGGTTCCCACTTAATTCCTTTTTTTTTTTTTTTTATTGTTAATAGTAAGGGGGGCATTCATCCCACTCATCACCAATGTACAGGGCTTTTTATTTTGTAATGAACCCCCATTGACTAATCTTTAGTAGGGGTTTCATGAAACCTGAATTTCAGGGGTTCCTCTGGGGTAAAAAGGTTGAGAAAGGCTTGTCTAGGGCAATGGTACCATTTCTGTCTTGGGCCCCATGTACATGGTATACGGTTAAACTCGCGTTCAGAGCCAGTTGGACACTTTTTTTATCAACTCCTTCAATGTTCTCTTATGTGACATGGCCAGGTGGCCAGTCCACAACTTGTGGCCAGGGGACATGGACAATCCACAGCTTGTGGAGGTGATGTGGCAAGTGACACGCTAGATACAAGTACGCTGCTGCTCTCTCAGCTGCTGCTACTCACTCTGGTCTCGCAAACTGGCTGAAATCGTTAAATAATACTGTTTTTTTTTTTTTTTTTTTTTTTTTTAAGCTTAGGTGTGGGTCTTATGATATTTCTTAACTAAACGTTTATAGACGCAAACGCAGCAAAACGGGCATTTCTAAAAGCTGGTTTCAGTTTTTTAAAAAAAAAATAGTTCAGCAGAGTTTGCACCAGCATCCCGTGTACATGGGGCCTAAAAGCCAAGTTTGAACTCTTTTGAGGTTTGACACTTTTTTTTTTATAAAGTTTGGCCAACTATCTATACCAACCAAAGTGCACATTCAAAATTGCAACTTGCTGTAATAAAAATATGGGAGCTTTGATGGTGCTAAATCTGGGACATCTTTATCCTTCCTAGCTGGTGGGCAGCTAATGACCTGAAACAAGTAAATGTATTATATGAAAAGTGCTGTACTTGTTCTAGATCGGTAATCAATCATGCCATTAGGGAAACATAAGGATGACAACCCTGGCACATGCACTTTGTAAATATGTCCGCATCAGCCACGCCGTATGTCTAGTCTATTTTGACAGGTTCTCTTTTAATAAGAGGCTTTTTCCCTGCCCTACTGTTGCTGTGTTGGGTTTTCTGTAAAAAAAAGTGTTTGATTGCCTTTAATTGGGTGGAGTAGTTCCAGTTGTTTTTGCCATTGTTGAACAAAAAAACAAAAGTAGAGAGAGGCTTGAATGCCAAAATACCACTTAAATGGTGACATTGAGCAGCTGTAGAAACATTATGTAACTGTTTTTTTTTAATGTGGTTTCATTATGCAGCTATTGCTAGATGAAGTGTCTTTTCAAATTTGAGTTCCAATATCAGCTTGATTGAGGTATAAATCATCCTCCATATTTAAATAAGCTGTGTTATAGACAGATGCCTATCAGATTAGACAGTCATTTGGTCAGTAGATGATGCTGTGCTATTGAATCATCTAGATTTTAATTCCATTTGAACAGAGCCAAGTCCAGACTTCCATTTTGTTTTTATCTCTGTGTGTAAAACTTTGCTGTGTGGTGTTTTTTTTATTTATATAATTTGCACTATTTTTATTATGGAATAAAAGGCACATAAATATCATATACATTTTAATGTTGTACATTTAGCAGAACATTAATCTTCACCAATACTGTTTTTACTGGAATGTGTCATCTCGGTGCTGTGAGCATTCGCTATCCATTCTGCTTTATGCGGAATGTGGCTTACATGTGTCGGTATGCTGAATACACAGATATTCATTCATGCTGGCTGTCCTACGCCGTGAACTCAACTTCCTCCGTGCCAGATTTCAGTTATTTGCTCACCTTGGACATTTGTTTTTGTCTACACAGTTCTATATACCTTTTTATATAAATGCAATATGTGTGATACATATGTAATATTATACAATAAGTCTATATTCTCTCTGGTCGAACTCATAGTGCAACAAAGAAGTACTTTACATATTCACATCATAGACCTAGGTCCAAGGCACACACTTCTTTCCAACTTTGTAGGTTAACCTATCTGGAAAGAACACTGCACCTGGTCCTTGAGTTCATATGCCATTAAAAGTCTACTACAGGGGTCACCAGACTTTCTAAGTTTTTATTGTCCTTCAGACTTTAGGGAGGCCGGACTGTGGCTAGTGGGTGAGAAAACGCCCCAGCATCATCGGGAGTAAACCTTGCTCCATCTTTGGTTTTAGTTGGAGGGATAGTTTGTGTGTGTGTGTGTGTGTGTGTGTGTGTGTGTGTGTGTGTATGTTTGTTTTTTTTATCGGTGGGGGGGAATGGTGCCCCATTGTTGGTATTCAGTGGAGGAATATTGCCCCATCATTGGTGCCAGTGAATGGAATGGTGCCCAAAGGACCACATCCGGCCCACACGCTGCAGTTTGGAGACTACGGGGCAGATCCACATACATCTGCGCCGGGCGCAGCTTATCTAAGATGCGCTACGCAGCCGTAACTTATCTTTTTTAGTTTGAATCCACAACGAATCCGCGCTGTAAGTTACGGCGGCGTAGTGTATCTCTCGCGGCGGAATTCAAACGGCTGTGATGGGGGTGTGTCTTTATGTTAATATGTCGTGACCCGACGTAAACAACGGTTTTTTTTTTTTAACTGCGCATGCGCCGTCCCTGGGGGTATCCCAGTGGGCATGCTCGAAATTAAACCGGAACCAGCCAATTCTTACGAAGGTGACGTCATTCTACTCAAATTCCTATTCGCGAACGACTTACGCAAACGACGCAAAAAAATCAAAATTATACGCGGGAAGGATGGCCATACTTAACATTGAGTACGCCACCATATAGCAGCTTTAACTATACGCTGGAAAAAGCCGAACGCAAATGACGGAAAAAAATGCGCCGGGCCGACGTACGTTCGTGGATCGCCGTAAATAGCAAATTTGCATACTCGACGCGGATTTCGACGGATACGCCACCTAGCGGCCGCCGAAAAGTTGCATCTAAGATCCAACGGCGTACAAAGACGTACGGCTGTCGGATCTAGCCGAGATGCAGTCGTATCTTGTTTTGAGGATTCAAAACAAAGATACGATGCAAGAAATTTGAAATTACGCCGGCGTATCAATGGATACGCCGGCGTAATTTCTTTGTGGATCTGCCCCTACAGGTCTACTGGATTAAACCTGTCCAGGTTCATCCTGTCATGACCTTTTGCTCAGTTTTCAAAGCACAACAACATACTAGAGTTTCTTTATCGCGTTTGTCACATGTAGGGCAACTCGCTAAAATGAAAGGGCTGTGACTACTCTTGGCTACAAACAAAGCCAACTTCTCCAAATCTTGAAAGCCGTTCCGAAATATACATCTAGCAACTCCAGTGTGTAGTAGGGCAACAGCTGGCTCTTGAAATTTTGGTGTAAATAAGTTCTAATTATCCCATGCTGTGGAAGACTTCTATTCACGTAAGGATTTAAAAAAGGATGAAAATAAAGTGTTAATTCTGTCCATAGAAATATTTTTTTAAATAGATTTTCTTCTATATTCTGCTGGTACATGAAATGAAAAATCTTGTTGTTGACAACTCTTAAGAAGCGTGACCTGACATGTTTTTTTCCTTCTTCATGTACGTTTTTAAACGATTTGTTGAAGAGATCTCTTCAGGTTTCGGTAACATTTTGTTGGCATGCCAATCTGAATGGTATTTGTTGAATATAAAGCTGATTATACAAGAGCAATTAAACACATTCATGAAACAATGAAATATTGAGGAGAAGATGTGATGAGCTGTGTAAAGCAGAGGCGTGCTGTGGATTCGTGATTTTGTTCTTGAGCTTCTCCAGTGTGTCCAACATTAACTTATCATTTGGTTTTACCACAATATAAAGACTGAGAGTGAAGATCTGTATCCGATTCCAAGCACACTGGTTTAGAAAAATTATTTCTAGCAGCACCTTAAGCTTTTTTTATTTTGGTTCTAGAAGCAAATAGTGTTGTCCTATGTGTCTGTGCACACTATTTTAGTCGAAGTGTTTTTGAAGCTTTGGGTTTTTAGGAGCAAAAAAAAAAAAATTTTGCTCATTTTGTGTTTGTGTGTGTTTTTGTTTTTTTTGAGCGATTTGCCAGCAGAAAAATAAAATGAAAGCTCCTTACTAATGCTAAAAACTGGCACAAAAAGCTATGGGCATTTTTCATCCAGCCCTTTTTCTGGATATATCTATCCTATCTATCCTATCTATCCATCTATTTTCCTGATCAAAAGTTTAAGACCACTTGAAAAATGGCAAAAAATCATTTTACATTGTTGGATCTTAACAAGGTTCCAAGTAGAGCTTCAACATGCAACAAGAAGAAATGAGAGTGAGACAAAACCAGTTTTTGAGCATTCAATTAAACTGAAACAGGCTGTTTTTCAGCTGATCAAAAGTTTAGGACCACATGCCTTTTAAAAGGCCAAATCTGTGCAAAGATGTGCATTCATTGTCATTTTCTGTCAGGTAGTCCCACGTTGTGATGGCAAAGGCAAAAAAACTCTCCCTTTTTGAACGTGGTCAGGTTGCTGAACTGCATAAGCAGGGTCTCTCATAGGGCGCCATCGCTGCTGAGGTGGGACACCGTAAGACAGTCATTTGGAATTTCTTAAGTGATCCTGAGGGTTATGGAAGACCCAAAAAAATGTTCACCAGCACTGAGCCAGAGGATCCAATTGGCTGTCCGTCAAGACACAGGACGATCCTCGACCCAAATTAAGGCCCTTACTGGTCCTGACTGCAGCCCCATAACCATCAGACGGCATCTGAGACTGAAGGGCTTCAAAAACAAAAAAACGTCTTCAAAAACCTTGTCTCCTTGAACGCCACAGAACTTCTCGTTTGGACTTTGCAAGAGAGCACCAAACATGGGACATTCAAAGGTGGAAGAAAGTTTTATTCTCTGAGAATTTTTTTGACCTTGATGGTCCTGATGGTTTCCAACGTTACTGGCATGACAAGCAGATCCCACCTGAGATGTTTTCTACGCGCCACAGTGGAGGGGGCGCCATAATGGTCTGGGGTGCTTTTTCCTTCAGTGGAACAATGGAGCTTCAGGAAGTGCAGGGGCGTCAAACGGCCGCTGGCTATGTCCAGATGTGGCAGAGAGCATTCCTCATGACTGAGGGCCCTCGTCTGTGTGGTAACGACTGGGTTTTTCAACAGGACAATGCTACAGAACACAATGCCCGCAGGACAAGGGACTTCTTTCAGGAGAATAACATCACTCTTTTGGCCCATCCTGCGTGTTCCCCTGATCTAAATCCAATTGAGAACCTTTGGGGATGGATGGCAAGGGAAGTTTACAAAAATGGACAACAGTTCCAGACAGTAGATGGCCTTCGTGCGGCTGTCTTCACCACTTGGAGAAATGTTCCCACTCATGCCGAAACAAATTTTTGAAGTGATCAACAATAACGGCGGAGCTACTCATTACTGAGTTCATATTTGGAAGTTGGATTTCTGTTTTGGGGGGGTTTATTTTTTTTTTTTTTTTTTTGGAGGTGTGGTCCTAAACATTTGATCAGCTAAAAAACAGCCTGTTTCAGTTTATTCGTTATTTTCAATTAGTTGAATGCTCAAATGTTTTTTCACTCTCGTTTCTTCTTGTTGCATGTTGAAGCTCTACTTGGAACCTTGTTAAGATCCAACAATGTAAAACATGATTTTTTACCATTTTTTTCAAGTGGTCTTAAACTTTTAATCAGGACTGTAATAAATTATATATAGATGGATAGAGATATATATATATATATATATATATATATATATATATATACATACATACATACATACATACATACATACATACATACATACATACATACATACATTTTTTTTTGCTGATATCCTGACAGACTTAAACTTTTTCCTTTTGCAGCACACTAAGTAAAATGGAAGCTCCAATAAAAAATAACCTTTTGTGGATGCAAATAAGCGTATATTGATTGGTTTGCGCAAAAGTTATGTCGCCTACAAAATAGGGGATAGATTTATGATTTCTTTTTGACTAGTAACGGCGGCGATCTGCGTTTTTTTTTTTCTTTTCTTTTTTTTGTCAGTCCTGCGATATTGCGGCGGACATATCGGACACTTTTGACACAATTTTGGGACCATTCACATTTATACAGCGATCAGTGCTATAAAAATGCACTAATTACTGTATAAATGTGACTGGCAGGGAAGGGGTTAACACTAGGGGGTGAGGAAGGGGTTAAATGTATTCCCTGGGTGTGTTCTAACTGTGTGTGGAGGGGGACTGACTGGGGGAGGTGACCGATGCTGTGTCCCTATGTACAAGGGACACAGATCGGTCTCCTCTCTCCCTGACAGGACGTGGAGCTCCACGTCACCGCCGATCACGAGTACTTGGCGGACATCGCGGCCGCCAGGCACGCACATCGGCTTCCCAGCGATGCGCTGGGCACAGTGTTTACCCGCTGCGCGCCCCCAGCGGCGCACACGAGGAATGTAAACAGGATGTCCAGGGACGTCAACCCGGCACTTGAGAGCCGCGCTGTGGACGTCTTTCGTCTACAGCGCGGGTCCCAAGTGGTTAAAGTTCATCCCCCAATTTATTATTATTATTGCACCCCAGTGGTTCTATTAATAAAAAATGCAGCTCTTGCTGCAATACTCATCTCCTCTATAGTACTTTCACCAAAGACTTGCCTGCTCTGTGATCCAACATTGGTATTTTTCTGGGTTAAGTTGGGAAAAAAAATTGAGGGTTTGGGCTGGGGGACTTAAACAGACGTAGAGTACATGGCTTGCATGCCATGCCAACCTACTTTATCACCCTGCCATTTTCTTGACCTGGTTTGGCTGCTAACTAAATTCCTATTGTTGTGTACATCCTTGATTTCTGAATAACCTAGAATTCAGCCCCATTGCACTACAGGCCCCTGATTCCCTTTCCCTTTCCCTGCTGATCTCTTGCCCTGCCATTTCTTTCTTTTGGTCTTGTTCCTTTTCCCTTTCCATTTTCCTTTCCTTGCTTTGCTGATCTCTTGCCTTGCCATACCTTTCTTTTGGTCTTGTTCCTTTTTTCCCTTCCCTTTTTCCTTTCCCTTTTTTCTTTTCCTTTCCTTTCTTTGCCTTTTTTCCCTTCCCTTTTCCTTTTTCCCTTTTTTATTTTGCTTTCCTTGCTTTGGTGATCTTTTGCCTTGCCATACCTTTCTTTTGGTCTTGTTCCTTTTTCCCTTCCCTTTTTTTTATTTTTGCCTTTTTTCCCTTCCCTTTCCTTCTTTCTTTTGAAGCTGTGTGTGTGTGTGTGTGTGTGTGTGTGTGTGTGTGTAAACTAGAGTAAGCAGAAGTGGATTTGTTACCCTCAGAAGTCATTGATATCCCAGCTCTTTATACGGGATAAATATGAACATAAAATTCTGAATGTTAAAGAAACAAATTGGAGTTGCTATTGAATTTTGAGGCTCATCTGAAACGCCACATTTATATAATATATAGAAATGGTTGATGTGACTGATAAGTGTATCTTATGTGACAATATTCTAAAAGAGCTGAATGAGGAAGGTGCGATTAGTTGTATAAGTGCAGGGCTGAATAATCAGAAGCTGTGAAATATAAAGTGCTTGTGAGAGGAGATAAATGTAAAAATTATACCGAGCTTCGCTATGTCATGTCGTAAAAAATCCCTCCGCCTGGGATTTGAGCAAATCCTCATTTAGCACAGTGGGACTTCATCTACTGCCCTTCTTTCCCCCAGCATATGCAATCATGTGAACTTTCCATTTTTGTAATTACAAGGTATGCAATCTTATTCCTGCACTCCTGCCAGCACCTCTTATGGATTTCACTCAACCAAGTGAAGGAAGTCAATACACTGCACGTGCAGAAAAAATCTTTGCATTCAGCAGTTTTCAGAGCTCTCTTTGACAGTGTTTTTTAAGATTTAATTTCAGTCTTGGCAAAGACAAATCAATTAGGATTTTCATACAAAGTGTTCAAGTTGTGTTCTGTCTATGCATTTAATTTATATACATATGTTTTTTTCCATGGGTTTATCAGTATGTAGCCATTAAAGTGATACTAAAGTCGTATGGGGGGGTGGGGGGGCGCGTGCGATCCTCCCTTTTTCAGTTCCTTCTTTGGCACTCCTGGTACCTCCCCTCCTGTTGAGTGCCCCCACATAAATCCGCTTACAATGGGGGCACCTGAGCCAGGCCACCGCTCCATGTGTCCATTTAGACACGGAGCTGTGGTCCAGCCCAGCCCCCTCTCTCACCTCATTGGCTCCTGCTGCTGTCAACATCAGTAAGCCAATGAGGAGGGAGAGTCCTGGACAGCCGAGTCACCTGTGAAATATCGCTGACTTGAGATGGGCTCAGATAAGTACTAGGTTGGCTGAAGGGGGCTGCTACCCACAGAATGATTTTTATTTCAATGCCTATAGTATACAGTATCAAAAGCTGATTTTCGTGTGTGTGTGTGTGTGTGTGTGTGTGTGTGTGTGTGTGTGTGTGTGTGTGTGTGTGTGTGTGTAATTTTTTTTATTTATTTTTTCCCATTTTGGATAGAGCAGAGAAGGGGTGACCCCTCTGGGGTGTTTCATTCCCTCCATTTGTCCTGATGGTTCTTGCCACCAGGGCTAAAAGTAAGAGAAAGTAGGCTAAAAAAAACGGAGTGAACTTTTAGTACCCAAACGCGACAGAGGTAGGCTTCCATCCCTAAAAATGCGAAAGCAGAAAAAAGGGGAAAAGGGAATATGGAACTTTAAATGAGGCCTCTCTGTTCTTGAAGGTGAATGTATAGACTCTTTAAACATGACTGTGGATGGATATATATTATTGACCCAAACCCCGGTGGACAATCCACTTGGCCATGATATAATTGATTAATGGTTTGATCATTTTTAAAGATTTGATAAACAAGTATAATATAGAATACATCATATAAAAATGCATAGGGTTTACAAAGAAAACCATGTTTAATGATAACCTATTTAATAATCTTAAATGAGCGTGATTACTACAGAGAACAATATTACATATAATAAACATATAGATCGATTATACATGATTGTCCTAAAAATACAAACCATACATGATATAAGGATAAAAATGTATACCAATGATGAGAAATTCATGATGATAAATAAGATATAGCTTGGCACCCTTGAGTATGGACTCTACACGTTTTGTGGCATTTAAAGCCACTCATCAGGAGTAGGATGCTATAAGGTAATTGAATATATGTAAAAATAAATAAATGGGCAAATATCTGATATCCTATGCTTTCTATCTAAAAGACAAGAGGCCCATTTTAGCAACGGGTACTTTACCTATGGAGGTAACTCATAGGTATGACTCTGTGGCTCCTAGGATGGATTGGAGATGGTTCAGGATTAGTGTTCTCGTCCGAGGTTGAGGCGGAAGACCCCCTCCCTTTGGATCTAACTCCATAGTCCTCCCTTTGGGATAGGGTAGGGTGGACTGGGTCGGAGAATCATAGGGCTCCACAGCCGGGAATAGAGCCAGGTGAACCATCTCCAATCCATCCTAGGAGCCACAGAGTCATACCTATGAGTTACCTCCATAGGTAAAGTACCCGTTGCTAAAATGGGCCTCTTGTCTTTTAGATAGAAAGCATAGGATATCAGATATTTGCCCATTTATTTATTTTTACATATATTCAATTACCTTATAGCATCCTACTCCTGATGAGTGGCTTTAAATGCCACAAAACGTGTAGAGTCCATACTCAAGGGTGCCAAGCTATATCTTATTTATCATCATGAATTTCTCATCATTGGTATACATTTTTATCCTTATATCATGTATGGTTTGTATTTTTAGGACAATCATGTATAATCGATCTATATGTTTATTATATGTAATATTGTTCTCTGTAGTAATCACGCTCATTTAAGATTATTAAATAGGTTATCATTAAACATGGTTTTCTTTGTAAACCCTATGCATTTTTATATGATGCATTCTATATTATACTTGATTAATGGTTTGATCATTTTTAAAGATTTGATAAACAATTATATCATGGCCAAGTGGATTGTCCACCGGGTTTTGGGTCAATAATATATATCCATCCACAGTCATGTTTAAAGAGTCTATACATTTACTTTCAAGAACAGAGAGGCCTCATTTAAAGTTCCATATTCCCTTTTCCCCTTTTTTCTGCTTTTCGCATTTTTAGGGATGGAAGCCTACCTCTGTCGCGTTTGGGTACTAAAAGTTCACTCCCTGTTTTTTTTAGCCTACTTTCTCTTACTTTTAGCCCTGGTGGCAAGGACCATCAGGACAAATGGAGGGAATGAAACACCCCAGAGGGGTCACCCCTTCTCTGCTCTATCCAAAATGGGAATAAAAAAATGACACACACACGAAAATCAGCTTTTGATACTGTATACTATAGGCATTGAAATAAAAATCATTCTGTGGGTAGCAGCCCCCTTCAGCCAACCTAGTACTTATCTGAGCCCATCTCAAGTTGGCGATATTGCACGGGTGACTCGGCTGTCCAGGACTCTCCCTCCTCATTGGCTTACTGATGTTGACAGCAGCAGGAGCCAATGAGGTGAGAGAGGGGGCTGGGCTGGACCACGGCTCCATGTCTAAATGGACAAAGGGAGCGGTGGCCTGGCTATAGATTTATGTTTGCAGGGAGCGCATGGGGGGAGGGGGGGTGTAGCACATTAAACATGTCTTGCAATTCCTTAAATTTTAACTATACCCCTTGCAAAAGCTTTGTGTTTATACTATAACGTGTATATATTTCCTAATGCAGTAGTATGAATGAAATTCACAACTTGAATGTTGCGTTACTTTTGTTTCTGAATTAAACTAAAGACTGCTCGTGTCTTTTTTTCGATTATATTTTTTTCCTTTTTGTAGCAGACATCCAGTTTAGTCCACCCATAAGAATGTGACACTTGAGGTTATACCAGTTCAAAGACTTGCTGTAATTAACTTCTCCAAACAAATGTACATTTACTAAAACAAATAATTAGTGTTTTTTGTTTCTTTGCTAATGAACTACAAATTGTGATTTTAGGGAATGGTTGTTTTGTTTGCCCTTATCTAGCTTAGTCCTTATCAACACGCTGGTAAACATAAACAATGGACCTAGGAGTATGCACTTGGATTACCCAGTAGTGATAACTGACCATACACAGATCAAATTCTTGCTGGGTAATCCGAAATTTGTTCCGTTGGTGGCTCCACCTGGCTCAACAAAGTGTTTTTTTTTTTTTTGCGCCAGGTAGACTTCTTGGCCAAACAACCCTTGCCTCCAATCGGATGCAGTCACAGTTCAGATATTCAGACATTCATGACTGCAAGTTCATTCATCCACTCTGGTTAGCAGAGATGGGGAATCAAATGAGACAAAATCTGGCAATACTTGGATCGAAATTTGGCCCATTCAGCAGGGACCAGCTGAATTTCAATCCAAGTATAGGCTATACATCAGCATTACCAAACAAATGATTTTGATAAAAAAAATTGAAATAAAACATTGCATGATCATGAATATTTGTGTTTTGTACAGCACCTTTAAAAATCCCTGTCTGTTCCGCATCCCAAAATTCTACATTAGCAAATCTATCGGGTTTTTCACGAATGATCCGTGCCCCCTGCTATAGCCTGCAGCCCTGATCAATGCATTATCCCACTGTCAGAATACAATAACTCAGCGGGAAGGATTCCCCCTCTTCACCTCAAATGTGTGAATGGGGGAATCTGATTTCCCCCCTCCCCCTCCTTCTCGTCACCCAAACAGCAAGCCATATTTAACTGTCTAACTTGTATGTTAAAAGCAGAGGATAGGTTACACACATTTGCAAATGCATGGATAAGCTACAGGCCTCTTCACGGCTCTCTGCGTATCTGTAGTCCTAACTAAACTGATATAGTTTCCTCAACAGAGGCATACAAATATTACAGGGATGGAGATGCGATTTTGATATTTTTATATATTTACCCTTATGCGTCTTTTCCAATGCTTCTCACTACCATACCATTCTTAGGTGGAAGCGGGGACACATACCCCTAGTCACCTGTCCTCCATCTACTCATTAGTATTTGTATGCCTCTGTTGAGGAAACTATATCAGTTTAGTTAGGACTACAGATACGCAGAGAGCCGTGAAGAGGCCTGTAGCTCATCCATGCATTTGCAAATGTGTGCAACCAATCCTCTGCTTTTAACATACAAGTTAGAAAGTTGAATTTGGCTTGCTGTTTGGGTGGTAAGTTTGAGCTTGGTTATTACGCATTTATTACTTTACTACTGTTTGCATCAAATCGCATCTCATTTAAAGTCCCAACTTCTCCTCTTTTTCCATTTTCGGGGATGGAGTCATGTGTCTATATGCCTCATTCAAAGTCCCAAACCATGTTCTCTGTTTTACAAGGTAATGGTTCACATATACTTCGAAATAATTAAAGCTGTTGGTGGTAAAAAAAATGAATTCACAGAATGTTTGTGGAGACTAATGCTAACATATTTCCATACAAATGGTCGTTTTTTTTTTTTTTATTAACATAAAAAAAGTTCACGTTGGAAAAAATAACTTTGGTTCAGCACTTGGGGAGAGAATCGCTCCAAATTTCATTTCTGGATTGGCATAGTAAAAGAAGTTGGTTAAGGGTCCAGGTGCTTTTGCATGTATTTAAGTATAAAATGCAAAATTATAGATGATTTGCTGTGTCGCTAAGATGGGACATCCCATTAAATAGTAAAACATATTGTACTAATTTAAAGAACTTATGAAATCCCAGGCTATAAAGCGGCTTTCATAAAGTGTTTTGCAATGTCAGTATTTTCTTAAAGAGATCAACTGTTCAATCTCCACCTAACCTTTGTCAGATGATGAATACATGTTCCTGCAATTCCATATTGAATTCAGTTACATAAACTGCAATGAGTTGTAAAACTTTTTGGCATCTTCTTTATGAAAAAGTAATTAAGTTCTAGCTGCCCAGCATATCCTTTGTTTAATCCTGATCACATTTGTCTGTATACATGTACATTTTTTAGGAGGTTGTGTTTAGGCAAAGATTATTATTATTATTATTATTATTATTATTATTATTATTATTATTATTATTTTTTTGTTTTTTGTGTCCCAGTTGCAAAAGTATAATTTTCTGGCCAAAAAGTGAAACAAAATTTCCAGTATAGTGCATTCAATTTTATTCTGCTGGTTTTATGGTGCATCATACATTCCCTTTTTATTGGGGTGATGTGACGGCTCTCAGTTGGTAACAGTTAACTAGGTACTGTCAAATTTTAAAAAAATGTGGTGTCTTGATATTTTAAACTTGATGTGTTGCACGTGTATCAATGGAGGTGGTCAGGGTATATGACTGTATAGATTGTGGATTCCCAAAACATTAACCAAGGACTAGTTCAATGTCCTTCAGACTGTTTAATGGTCAGTGGGGATGTCCTGAAATCAGTGGAAGTAAAAACTGCACAGGGGCAATAGTCGGAAATACAATATGCCCTAGGTTTGGTGGGAAAAGCAATGGTAGCCTAACATGGAGGTCGGTGAGATTGGAAAAGCATTTGTGTTCATTGGACTCTTAACCACTTAACCCCCGGACCATATTGCTGCCCAAAGACCAAAGCACTTTTTGCGATTCGGTACTGCGTCGCTTTAACTGGCAATTGCGCGGCCGTGCAACGCCAAACAAAATTGGCGTCCTTTTCCCCCCACAAATAGAGCTTTCTTTTGGTGTTATTTGATCACCTCTGCGGTTTTCAGTTTTTGCGCTATAAACAAAAATAGAGCAACCATTTTAAAAAATAATATTTTTTTACTTTTTGCTATAATAAATATCCCCCAAAAATATATAAACCATTTTTTTTCCCTCAGTTTAGGCCGATGCCTATTCTTCTACATATTTTTCGTAAAAAAAAAAATCGCGAAAAGCGTTTGATTGGTTTGCGCAAAAGTTATAGCGTTTACAAAATAGGGGGTATTTTTATGGCTTTTTTTTTTTTTTTTTTTTTTTTTTTACTAGTAATAGCGGCGATCAGCGTTTTTTTTTTTTTCCGGTACTGCGACATTATGGTGGACACTTTTGACACATTTTTGGGACCATTGGCATTTTTATAGCGATCAGTGCTATAAAAATGCATTAGATTACTATAAAAATGCCACTGGCAGTAAAGGGGTTGACACTAGGGGGCGGGGAAGGGGTTTAAGTATGTTCCCTGGGTGTGTTCTAACTGTAGGGGGGGGGGGGTGGCCTCACTAGGGGAAATGACTGATCTTCTGTTCATACATTGTATGAACAGAAGATCAGCATTTCTCCCCCTGACAGGACCGGGAGCTGTGTGTTTACACACACAGCTCCCGGTCCCCGCTCTGTAACGAGCGATCGCGTGTGCCCGGCGGCGATCGTGCCCGCCAGGCACACGCACAGGATTCGAGGGGCGAGCGGGGGGTGCGCACCCCTAGTGGCCTGCGCGAGAGCCAATGTTGTACTACGGGCTCTCGCGCAGGGGAGCCGACTTGCTGCCGTAAAAGGACGGTGGGCGGTCGGCAAGTAGTTAAAGGGTTTGTAAAGGAATTTATTTAAATTTTTTTATCTTAATGGCTTCCTTTACCTTTAATGCAGTGCTGTGTTCATGTCCTCATTGTTCGTTTTTGCTCTCCAAGTTGCTGTAATTCTTCTCTGATCTCTACACTTCCTGGTTGTCTGTTTCCTGATAACCACAGTGCTGGGAGCTTTCTCTCTGTGGTCACTAACTTCAAGGAGGTGCGATTACTGTGTGTCTAAAACTAGGGTTGTCCCGATACCACTTTTTTAGGACTGAGTACAAGTACCAATACTTTTTTTTTTTATGTACTCGCCGATACCGAATACCGATACTTTTTTTTAAATGTGTCCCCCGTATAGCAGCCATGTCCCCCGTATAGCAGCCATGTCCCCCGTATAGCAGCCATTGTCCCCCGTACCTACTGTTATCACCGCGGCGGGGAACATTACAGACAGCGTTCGTTTGAACAGCTGTTTTCCCCGCTGCGCATAGACACTCCCCCTTGGACGGATCTGTCCAATCGCGAGCAAGGGGGACTGTCTATGTGACTCCCCCTTGCTCGCGATTGGACAGATCCGTCCAAGGGGGAGTGTCTATGCGCGGCGGGGAAAACAGCTGTTCAAATGAACGCTGTCTGTAATGTTCCCCGCCGCGGTGATTAACGTGGCGGCGGTTTCAGCGGTGGGGGGGGTGTATTCTATTTTAGTATCGGGGGTATTAGCGGGAGTACGAGTGCTCCCGCTAATACTCGGTATCGGTACCGATACCGATACTGGTATCGGTATCGGGACAACCCTATCTAAAACCCCACAACACCTCCCCTTAGGATCAGTTTCGTTTTCTTATTATTATTATTTTCAACTCCTTTAAGCTGGGTACACACAGACCGAATGTTGGGCTGAACGGGCCAAAAAAATAAAGTCTGGCATTCAGCCTGTGTTTTTGTTGGTTTGTCCAACAGAAGCTGGTCATTTGAACTCACACTGCTTCTTTACTGGAAGGATAACCTAATGGCCAGGACTATGCACGCAAGGTCAGACAGACTACTCCATCTAGTAGTGCTTGAGGACCACTGGTATTCGAAGAGGACCTATCATGGCCATCCTGATTATGATAATCGGGTAATTTTGAGGCCACTGGGAAATCACTGAATACTACATTCCTAAGTAACTTTCAATTGTTTAAGTTTTTAAAATTACTTAAATTTGATCATAGTTCCATGTTTAGAATTTGTTGATGACATTTCAAAAGTCTCTTTTAAATGTTGTTTTTTTTTTTTTTAATATGTGCTGGACCATGAAGGTCCTTGTTCAGACACTTCACATTATAGGATAACGATTCTCTGTTATCTCTTGGTTGGCCTCTTCCATTGCCACCCATTCACATGCATTTTCAAGTGGAGACTGTAAGCGGCAGTACCAATGCACAGGGATGATTTTCAGCATGAGTTAATAATGTGCAGCTATCATTAGCGTACGTAAATGTTGACAGGAAGGAGTTTCAAAGAGGCTACTGCGATGCCAGGCATTGCATGTGATTCGCACTGCATTGTTGTGCAGATCACATGCGATGACTGCGCAATGTGAATTTTAGTCATACAAACGTTATGGGTGAATCTGTATTGCATTCGGACCAAAGTTGTGCAGGACCCTTTTTTTTTTTTTTTTTTTTTTTCTGGTCTGCACCAGAATCGGATCGCATGGGTGTTCATATCTATGCAATCTGATTCTGCAAATCATGCAGCAAACTGATTGTGGAGTGTTAACTTAAAGTGGTTGTAAAGGTTTGGTTTAAAAAAAAAAAAAAAAAAAAAAAAATAGAATAACAAACATGTCATACTTGCCTCTGCTGTGCAGTCGGTTTTGCACAGAGTGGCCCCAATTCTCCTCTTCTGGGGTCCCTCCACGGCACTCCTGGCTCCTCCTTCTCGATTGCCCCGTCGGAATAGCATTCACATTGTGGCACACTCCCATGTCCTGCTGCTGCGTCTGTAGACATAGACAGCAGGACTCGGCTCCGGGCGCCCGTGTCATTGGATTTGATTGACAGCAGCGGGAGCCAATGGCTGCGCTGCTATCAATCTATCCAATCGCGACACAAGACACTGTCCAGGGCTGGTGTGCTCATTCCTGTCATGGAAATTACATGACTCGGGTAAGTATAAGGGGGGCTCGGGAGAACTTCTGCAGCAAAGGAGGTTTTTCACCTTAATGCGTAAGGGGGGAAAAAACGGCGAGGGTTTACAACCCCTTTAACATACACTCCACAATCGGTTCACATGAACAAGTTTGCGATTTATATGTAGAGCAAATTTGCACTTGCATCTAGTGTAAACCGAGCCTGAGGGCATCTGCAATAAGGGATGCAAAAAAGAATAGAAACCTTGTATTTTCTCAAAAAAAACATGGCAATTACCAAAATGCCTCACTTTCAAAAAGATATTGATGAGATAGAATGAGTCCAGCAACAGGTAACAATAAATGGTGACAGGTGTATCCCTCATACAACATATCGGAAGATACTTCAGAAAATTCTATGTACAGACAGAAGTGAAAGGAAAAAAGAGACCTGATTGAAGCCTTTAAATACATCAAGGGGGTGAATAAGACTCACAAGGGCAGTATTTTTTAATATAAAGCTAAGATCAAGAACACCGAAAACATGACCTCAAACTAATCTTGGAAAGTATTTTTACTGAAAGGGTAGTTGATGTTTGGAAAAGGTTTCCAGCAGAGGTAGTGAGTCGGTCAACAGTAAGTGGATTCAAACGTGCTTGGGACAAACATGGATATATACGCAGACAAAGTTCACAAAAAAAAAAAAAATACTAAAATGTGTATAAATTTAAAAAATAATAAATACATGGGGAAAAAAAAGCCAACTTGACGGACCACTACCACTTTTTTTCTGCCGTCACTCTTCTATGTTTCAGTGATTGTTTATATTGGATACACAGCACTTCAAGAAACCAAGTCATTCTGTTCATATTTGAATTTAATATCTTTTTGTGTGATTTCTTAAGACGTAAAGATGGAATATTTTGCTTAGAGTTCAGTTATAGCGAGCCACTGTATTTTCTAATCAGTGTTTAAATGCTCACTTTATGCTTGGATTTTATATATGGACCAGTATTGGCCGTTCTTAGCTAATATTTAAGAATGGACGTGGCTGTCCTTGTACCAATTCATTTCTTGTGTATTTTCAAGGCTTTAAAATTCTTTCCTGTACATTTTGCTCAAAAAAAATTGCAGTCCCAGAAGACTTTCCTTCCTTATGTCCAAACTTTCTGACCAACAGCCAAGTTGGAATTTCAGAAAGGTTTGCAATGAAATGGTTAGAAAGGATCCCCAGATCAGGGTAAAATATGGGACTTTCAAGATGCAAAAGGTGAAGGTATGAAGAAAAATGCATACTTAGGGTCAATATATTGTTCAGCTATATATTGACCCTTAGTATGTATTTTAAGAAAGAAGTATATTCTATGAAGACTATTAAATGAATGTTTGGTGTTTTAAAAATGTATCTAATTGATCACTACTTATTGTGTGGTGTTCTATGTCAGTTTGGACAATCACTATCTGTCTTTTGATATATCCCATGTAGATCACTTCCCAGTGTGTTCCTGAGGAAGTTTTAGGGCGAAACATGTAGAACTAGTAACACGGGTATTACAAAGAAGTCCCTTTGCAGATGAATGCATAAGTAGCACTTTTTCCGTGACTTCTTTTTTAAAGAATGATACAATGTCTAAAATTGTCTCAAATGTTTTGTACCAATAAATGTATAACTTTTTTATGAAAAACTCTCTTCTCCCGATTTTATGTGTTGTGGGTTTGGCGAAAGTCCTCGCCTTTTATGCACATTATTTTTCTTCATACCTTCCCCTTTTGCATCTTGAAAGTCCCATACTTTACACCGATCCAGGGATCCTTTCTAACCATACCTAGCGACATGGATGCTTTTGGATACTCTGATATAATAGTGCCTGCTTTATAATTCACTTATGTTTGCAATGAAATGTTTAACCTTTTTTTTGCAAATATAAACTCAGAACTTTACAGTCAATTGGCCGTTGCAGTCTATGCAGTATATGCTTTGCGTGACAATAGCACCGGGACTTGAATATTTGATTAGTTGCCTTTTATCAGATGAATAGGGAAAGTTAAATTCAGGAAATATACAAATCCGATGTGGAGATAATAAAGCTACTCTACTATTCTTATCGTATCCTGGAGGTTTCTAAAGGTTTTTAACCCTTGACTTGGGAATAGTTCTAGAGGTTTGTATATTGGTACATAATAATTTAAAAAGCAGGGCAATACAACCTGTAACTTTCACTTTTTTTTTTTTTTTTTTTTATGACCTTTTATCCAGCTTGAATTCAGAAATTGCCAGTGGTTTACAAATCGGGAGCTCTATTTTTGCAGCTGTTGACCAAGCATAATCGATTATTTCTACAGAAGAGAAGAAAATTTACAAAAATAACTCAAGATGTTATTGTCTCTCTTGCCCGATCCTTTTCCCTACTTATTCCCATATCTGTAATCTTTCTCTCTTGCTATTTGACAACTTTTTAGTAGAAAAACGGTAGTGAAAGCTGACAAAAAATTTGGCAAATTACTTCTAAATATCACCAGGAGAGTCTGACCAGTAATACCCAGTAATTCTTGTTGTAGAACTCATCAGGTCCCCCCACAGCTTGGTTGTGCAGACTTTGCATGGCAATTGGTTGGGCATGCAAGGTCTGGCTGTCAAAAGATTAGTCTACAATGGTGCACGCTTGCATTTGGTGAACAGTCATGTTTTGAGCCTATAGAGAAGGATAGGGAGCAATAGCGACACTAGACCATGGATTAGTTATGGGGCAGAAAGGATAGGTTTAAAGGGGTTATAAAGGTTCATTTTTTATTTTCTAAATGGGTTCCTTTTAAGCTAGTGCTTTGTTTGTTCACTTACCTTTTCCTTCGATTTCGCTTCTAAATTTTTGTTTTTTTTCTATGTCTGAATTTCTCACTTCCTGTTCCTCCTTTGTAAGCTTGCCCCCCATCATCCAAGCTGTTCTGGCTGGGGGTTAGTCAGCATGCTTGCCTCCCCCCTTGGGACTACATCCCTACATGTCATGCTTGCTCTGTGCAATGGTTTTGCACAAAGCGGCCCCAAACAACCTCTTCTAGACTTCCTGACCGGTGTTCCTCTTCCCTTCCAAGTGACCCCATAGCAAACCGCTTGCTCTAAGTGAGTATGCTCACTGTGGGGGGGGGGGGGCGTGACTGTGCGTGTGATGTCACTGATTGTCTGTTCCCTGTGTTAGGGAACGACAATCAGTGACAGCCACACTAGGAAGCACGGGGAGAGGTCTGTTTATACTTGTCTCTCCCTGTTCTTCCTCTCTGTGACCTGATCGCGGGACACCAGCGGCGATCGGGTCCGCTGTTCCCACGGGGACAGTTACTGAGAAGAGGACTGGGTCGCAAGCGCGCCCCACGGCTGGGCTCTTAAAGGGTCCCTAAAGGAATTTTTTTTTTTTTAGCTAAATAGCTTCCTTTACCTTACTGCAGTACTGGTTTCATGTCCTCATTGTTCGTTTTTGCTTTGAAGTAGCTGTAATTCTGTGATCTCCACACTTCCTGGTTGCCTGTTTCCTTATAACCATGGTACTGGGAGATTTTCACGGTGGTCTAAGCTGTCATTACTGTGTGTCTAAAACTCCTCAGAACCAATCAGATTAATTTTAAAAACAAAACACTGCCCTGGAT
Organism: Rana temporaria; assembly: GCF_905171775.1. Classification (NCBI taxonomy): domain Eukaryota; kingdom Metazoa; phylum Chordata; class Amphibia; order Anura; family Ranidae; genus Rana; species Rana temporaria. Next base: position 540,664,793 of record NC_053489.1, read on the forward strand.
TTGTTTGTTTTTGTTCTGTGAGTCTTCCCGACTCACCTCTCACCCGAAACTTCATGTATGTACCTTTTAAAACCGAAAGTGAAACTAGAGGCACATCATATGATAGATTAAATTCAATTTTTAATCATTTTTAAAAGGAATCCGTTAACTTTTATGTCTCTATACCCAATAAACAGTCATTTTAGCAAAATGTTTTTTTTTTCCTTTAGTGACCCTTTAAAGGGGACATGCAGGTACGCCCTTGTGCCCAGCCGTGCCATTTTGTCGACGTATATCGTCATGCAGCGGTCCTCAAGTGGTTAAAAATGTAAATGTAAATAAATAACGCGTCTATACTCAGGTCCCAGCTGGCATTCCTGGCCCCTCTTTTCGGTCCAGTTCACACAGACAGCTTTACTCTGCCCTGCTCCCTTGTTACTGGCTCTCGGTGCCCCAACAAAGCCGCAAGACCCGGAAGTGAGGGGGGAGAAGAGCTGCAGGCATGCACGGTGCTTGATCGAATGAGGGCTCAGGTAAGTAAAAAAGGAGGGGGGGGTAAAGCAGGAATGCGGACGCCAACTTTTTTTTTTTTTTTTTTTACCTTCTTGCAAGGAATTTATTAAGGTAAAAAAAAATTTGGGCTTTACCACCACTTTAATGTAGAGAACGCATAAAGGTAAAAAATCTTCAGCCTTTACAACCACTTTGAATGAAAATCTATCCCGAATGGATGCAAAGTATTTCAGCTTTTTGTCAGGTCTCAACACTATTTAAGCCAGCTTTTATCAGCTCTTTTAAATATTGGTTCAGGAATTGCCATGTTCATGAGTTTAGGATTGCCCTAAAGGGGGTTACAAAAATGTTTGTTTTAATTATGTTTTTCTAATGCAAAGCTTCATCTCTCTAGCTTGGTCTTCACCCTGATTGACGTTTATCTTGCTTAAACGCTAATGAAGTTTGGTTAGGGACTCAGGTCTTATCCAAAGTGTTGTCTTTAAGGAAATTAACAATGTGGTAACCTCATTGTTCCCAATAAAAGGATTTATTTAGATGTAAGAGGATTAAGCATTTCAGCTCCTGTCTCTAATACTTAACCTGTGAATGCTGGTCTGGAGCCAGTGTGCCTTGTATGCAAATCTGCTGTCCACTGCTTTGATGTCTTTCACCGGCCTGACTCCACGGACAGTAAATAGCCCTCCTGTTCTCACCATAGGTGAATGTAGCAGCCATGTTTGCTTAAGGCAAAATAAACGTGTCTGTTGGCTGTTTACTGTTTAGGGACCTGTTGTAGGAAACTTGCATGGAAATAAAATGCACAACCACGCAGTTCCCTAGTAATAACTGCTGTCTGTGTGGTAATGATGAAATAAGTCATTTTCCAATCGCATATTGCCTTATGGAAGAGTTTGTGTAGCTTGTAGCATCTGATCTAATCTCTTCGAAGTGCTGCCATACAGATATAAATTGTATTCAAGTATGTTTTCTTAACTGAAAAATACCTATTGTCCTCAGCCTCCTCCAAATTTCCTTATTTTTATTATTACATCTGCTGTGTTTATTCTTCATGGTTTCACTGTATGTAGGGACTTGGCCACCCTCTCTTGCTAACTCCAGAGATGGACTAGAGCAGGGGTGCCCAACCTTTTAAAGGCTGAGGGCCACTTAAGCGATGTAGTAACCAGTCGTGGACCACAATGAACGGAGTGGGCAGATTACAGGGCTGTGTCTAGTCTGCATATGCAAAGCAGACCGACACAGCCCAACTACTCTATGGGGCCTCTGGCAGGTGTAAACGGACACAAGTCTGTTTACATCTCTTGCTCCTTAGAGGTGAATGGAGGGTCCGATTTGGTCGGACCAATCGTTTGAAAGGGGGCTAAGGCTGCTTTTACACTGATGGTCTGCAGTCTACCCACACTGTGGGTGTGGCACATTGTTGTACCTGTGGTTTTCCCACTGGTTAGCTGCACTTTGCCATAGATGTCTATTATATCCTGCAGGTGTGGTGTACTTTATGAAAAGCCGCTGGCTTCCTCTACCGCCGGCTTCATTCGCATCACTGATGCTCTGGGATGGCAGGTTGGCATCCTGCAATCTGGGCTTGCCAACCATACATTCCAGAGCAGGAGGTCGCGGGCCACACCAGAGGGCTCCGCGGGCCACTGGTTGGGCACCCCTGGTCTAGAGACTATGGGGCTTGTAATGTGCACAGAGCCGTGCACTGCTTGGTTCAATCACATGGAAGTGAGGGGGAAAAGAGAGGTTCAGGAGCTAAAACAGGACATTACAGGGAGGCAGAAAACACAGTATTGAACAAATAGATTACAGGGTCATTAAGTATGGGTTATTTTTGGAGAATGAGGAAATTGATTAGTGTCTTCAGGTGTTCCTGGGAAAGGCAAAAATTGAGGAGTCTGTCTGGCTGTTATGGACAATGGAGTAATACTTCTCAAACAAGTGTACATGAGCCTATGCTATGTCATGTATCAAAGCATATCCATACCCCCAACATTTTGAGATGGGAATGAGGGACACCTACTAACAAACGTATGTAGGCATAGGACATGCCCCCTGCCACACCCCCTTAACCACTTAAGACCCGGACCAATATGCAGGTAATGCAGGACCAATTCGGCACTGAGCCGCTTTAACTGACAATTGCGCGACGTAGGCTCCCAAATAAAATTGTCGTCCTTTTTTCCCCACAAATGGAGCTTTCTTTTGGTGGTATTTGATCACCTCTGCAGTTTTTAATTTTTTTTGTGCTATAAACAAAAATAGAGTGACATTTTTGAAAAAACTGCTATATTTTTTACTTTTTTGCTATATTAAATATCCCCCAAAAAAGATAGAAAAACGTTTTTTTCTTTCCTCAGTTTAGGCATTGATTATTGTGAAAATTACAATTGCAGTTTGGCATCTTGATAAATTGGCCTGATAAAAAACCTCTGAGTAAATATTGTCATATTCAGGGTATCCATAAATTGGAGACAGCTCTCCTAATTTGGCTTGATCAGGCAACAGTCTGACTAACCAGCCACTGAGAGAGGGGACAGTTAATCGGATGAGATTGAAAACCTGTATCCGTTGCTGTTGGTCACTGTTGATGAGCAAACGCCAGCAACTGGTGCTCAATCTGTCCATCTACCTTCTCCTTGGTTCACCTGCAAGATTAACCAAGTGATGCTTGCAGGTTTATGTCGCTGTAGTATTTTTCTTTTGCCTGAGGGTAGACAAAGACCTCAGAGGATTTTTACCATTCCTGACGCTATCCAAGGCCAGCCATTCACGGAGCAAATTTCTTTCCTGCAACGACAGTTTTCCTGATTTCCCCCATCAACACAGACAGTGTTGATGTAGGGTTCCCTCCTGCCAGGCCATTGTCTTTTCCTGGCGGGGCAGGCTGTCTCCACTGGGAGAAGACCATGATTATCACTAGCGACTATAGTAGCCACTAGCGATAAATTGCAAGAGAATCTGGCAGGCTGGTTGTACCCAAGTTGATTTTTTTAGTACATGTGAAGCCTGTGTAGATTGAATCATAAAAGATTTTTCATATAGTCCTGAAAGGGCTTGGTAAATACCATTGCTCAGTGTCAGTCAGGAAGTGAGGGAAACTCTACTTGCAAGTATTCTGGGTATGGGAAACCCTACTTACAAGTATTCTGGGTACATTTTATCAAGTCAACTGGTTAACCTCTCCAAAGCCACCAAAGGGTGAGTAATCTGTAAATGGTTTCAAGCCTAGTACACACGGGCCAAATGTCATCTAGCAACAGCCAGTTTCTATTAATATTCAGCTTCTGTCTATAAGACCTGATCGAAAAAGATCTGCTGATCAGCTCCTGATTAGTGCTCTCAGCCAATGGCTGAAAGCACTGACCAAAGTGTTCTGGCGAGGTGGCCGTCCCTATGTCCGAATCCTATGTCGGAATACAATGGCATTGGATTGTTGGTACAGCAGCTCCTCTGAAGCTGTCGGGTGTTTTTTTCTTCGTTCAACCCTGCTGGGTTAAACAAAAATAAACTAATAGTGTGTACTAGGCTTTACCCTTTAAAAGAGAAGTATGTAAAAGAGAAGTATTGTGGTGTGTGTGTGTGTGTGTGTGTGTGTGTGTGTGTTTTTGGGCTAGTTATACTTCTCTAGGTGGCTGCAGCATCAGACCGATGCTGCATCTGTCCCCCGGTGTGTCTGTACTGAGAACCGAGCCTCCAAACACCACCCATTTGGCTCAGTTCTCACTCCTCACCAAGCAGAGCGATGCTGAGTTTTGCTCTACTCACCGTGGAGAGGCGCAGGAGCAGCCGTCTCATGCCCTGTACACATGATCGTTTTTTCCAAAAAGCATTTCCGAAAGCATTCCGCTCAAACTGTCTTGCATACACTCGGTCGCACCAAATTCCGACCATCAAAAACGTTGTGATGAACATGTTCTCTTTCTAAGTCCGTCGGAATTTCCGGACGGTAGAAGTCAGATTTGGGCATACACACACGGTCGGAATATCCAATGAAAAAATTCTGTTTATTTTATTTTTTTTCATCGGAAACTCAGATCGTGTGTACGAGGCATTAGAGTCTCAGCGGCTTGCTGAGACTGCCATCAATCAAAGCAGCTGTTGGATCCTGACTTGGAAGTCGTGATGACTCGCAGCCTCGACTGATGGCAGTGACATCAGCAGAGAGCTGACTTCAGACCACTCTGCGCCCATAGGCAAAGCCCAGCCTAAAAAGCTCAGGCTGGACGACTTCTCCTTTTTTTTTTTTTTTTTTTTTTTTATTAAGCTAAAAGCTCATGTAGGGCAAGAAGACTATTCCTGAACATCCAAACGTTGTCTAATATCTAATGGAAGCCTTGTTTTGGCTTCCGTTGGTCATCAATATAATGATTTTATGTATTTGGCACACTTTATGCATACATTTGTGTGTTTATTACCTATAGATGAAACTTGCTGTATTGAAGACTGGTTCCTTAGCCAACAGCGAGTGAAAAAATGAGTATGTGATGATTTTAATGAGCAGCTGATCCACTAGAGACAGTAGACTAGAACTAGCATTGTTTCTAAGTTGATGGCATAACAGGTACTATGAATGGTTATGCATTAGATACAGAGCTGTATAAGTATGCTTGAAAATCTGTATGTGATGGATACAAGGAAACAATAATATTGAGGAGAACTGAATGGCTGGTTTCAGGCTAGCCGTCCCAAACAAAAGACGCGCCTTTGTACGACTGACCTATACATTGTAATACACAGGCACGTCTAATCATCTAATGCTTGCTTACACAAAGAATCTTTAAAGAAATATTGAAAGGTTCATTATACTGGGTACAAAGTCTGTACATCTACAGTCTGCAGCATTAGAAGGAATTTTCAGATTTAGGGATTGTGCACATGAGCCCTAGAAGAGTCTTCATACCGAGTGCCCTCTGGCCTGCAGTTTGAGAAGTGTATTAAGCTGCGTGGCACAATTAACTCTAGTATGTCTAGCTGGTTGAGTATTCATCAAGGCACAACAATTGGCATAGACTGCATAATTTACTCCAAGGTGATACTGCACTCCCTGTTTAGAACAAGTAAAAGAGCTCTTGATCATATTGCTTGCCCACTGCATGATATTTATATGTTCATGCTCTGCAGTGGACTGTTTTATAAATGATTTGTGCTGCTGTCCTTATACCTGACCCGCTGCTTTGAATAAAACGGGTAAAGTCTGTATTGCAATGTGAAGACGGGTTACCAGCCAGTTGACAAAGTGGCTTTGATTTATAGGAAGTGAGAACACATTTTTGCATGTCTGTGTCCTGTGTTTACAGTCAGTCTGATAACCGGAGACTGTTGATAGACTGTCCTTTTTGTATTATAATTTGTGTGCAAGAATTCTTGTTTGTGTTTACTGTTGACCTTTATTGTATATGTTAGGCATTTTTACAATGCAGAGGTGTGTTTTATTTTTTATTTTTTTCACTTGAATTATTTTACACTTTGCATGAGTACCCGAGCTGGCATTCCACATACTTTTTTTTTTTTTTTTATAGTTTCTTTGGTCTATCTGCAGTAACACTTTTTTTTGCTTCTACTTTTTTTTTTTTATGGCATCCTGTCGAATATATATATATATATATATATATATATATATATATATATATATATATATATATATATATATATATATATATATATATAAATTATACTGTATATGTTAAGCTGCATAAATTGATTGTGCTATAAAAAAGTACCTGTAATAAAATAAGACCTTGAATTATAGTGGAAATGACTTGCCAAAGCAATCCCCGAAATTAGATCTGTCAGATTTGTCCCTTACTAGAATAATTCCTTCAGGACCCACCAATCCCCATCTAGACTAAAGCGAAGATACACACTCTTCTCTTTTCCTTAACCCAAAGTAAGCTTGCATACAACAAGGACTTCCAGAAGACTTCAGCAGTTAAATTTCTATGTGGCCCAACTGTTGCAAAGATGATCAGATTCATAAAGTATGACACTATATATATATATATATATATATATATATATATATATATATATATATATATATATATATATATATATATATATATATATATATATATTATTGTGTGTGTGTGTGTGTGTGTATATATACATACATAATTTATATATAATGTGTGTGTGTGTGTATGTATGTGTGTGTGATTATATATATATATATATATATATATATATATATATATATATATATATATATATTACACATACACATACACACACACACATTATATATAAATTATGTATGTATATATATATATATGTGTGTGTGTGTGTATTTTAGTCATACTTTATGAATCTGATCTGAGCATCTTTGCAACAGTTGGGCCACATAGAAATTTAACTGCTGAACTCTTCTGGAAGTCCTTGTTGTATGCAAGCTTACTTTGGGTTAAGGAAAAGAGAAGAGTGTGTATCTTCGCTTTAGTCTAGATGGGGATTGGTGGGTCCTGAAGGAATTATTCTAGTAAGGGACAAATCTGACAGATCTAATTTCGGGGATTGCTTTGGCAAGTCATTTCCACTATAATTCAATGTCTTATTTTATTACAGGTACTTTTTTAGAGCACAATCAATTTATGCAGCTTAACATATACAGTATATTGCACATTCACATCAGCTGCTGCCCTCAATGAGTTTACAATCTAAGGTCCCTAACTTGCATTCATACAGACGTACTAAGGCCAATTTAGACAGGAGCCAATAAACCTACCAGCATGTCTTTTGGGAGTGTGGAAGGGAGAACATGAAAACTCCAGGTAGGTATTGTCATGGTTGGAATTTGAACCGGTGACCCTAGTGCTGCTAGGCGGAAGTGCTAACCATTGTGCTGCCCACTTTACAAAAATTAATGTATGTGCCATGCCATGGATTCTGTGCACACTGAAATATTTTGTTTCGGAATATCGTCTTCGTCCGAAAAATAAATGCATTTTGTTACTCCCGAAATACGTTTTTTTTATTTTGTTTCGTTAAAAAATTCATTGGTCTGAAAATCTGAATTAAGGTTGAATCTGTCATTGAAGGCTTATGGTGTCTGTCGAATGTTCTAAGAAGGTTCGACGGAGCAGCTAAACTGTACGACGCCGCAATCATACATTTCTGGTCAAATGTTCCGCCTACAAGCTATAGAAGCATTCTAATGTTGTATGATACAATTTATAAATATAATTTATTACTAGTCAACCAACATTGAAATTCTTCTATAGCCTATGGGCTGAACATTTGACCAGAAATGTACGATTGCCGCGTTGTACAGTTTAGCTGCTTGTCAAATCTTCTTAGAACTTTCGACAGACACCATAAGCCTTCAATGACAGATTCAACGTTTTGTTTTTTCGCTTCTTTGTCCATGTCGAATGGTCTACCCCATCACTGTCTCTATAATGTCGAATCTTTCCTCTCTATGTAGAATAATCTTGGACTTATGGATAGAAATGGATATATATAGAACTGTTGTAGCAACAAAAACGAAAAAAAAAAGCTTTTTTTTTTTAGGTCGGATCTTTCAGATTTTGGATTCTGTACGTTCGTTTTCGTTTGTTAAAACTATAACGAAAATACCAGAAATTCAGGCCCAAAATACATTCGGACCAAAATGAATGCACATGTCTATTATAAACTACATACGCAGTTGTGGAATTTGGCTGAAAAGGAGTGATGCTATTTGAGTGGTGATAAACGCAGAACCCACTTCAGGGCAATCTAAGCAAAAGTGCCCATACCTATTTTGGTTTAATTCAGTCTCCAAAGCAAATTTGGCCCTTAGAGGTGCCTACATATGCCTGCAGCAGTCAATATAAATTGACCCTTGTAGTGTGACTCCCCACGCTGTGATTGGCAAATGCCTACTTTTATCTTGGAGAAAAAAAAAGCAGTTCTATTTATTTAAAGTTTTAGTACACATGGGCTGAACACTGGGGCGACAATGGCTGGTTCAATAAAAACCAGCCGACATTCGGCCCGTGTGTATGGCAGCCGGTCTGACAGAACCAGCTGGCTTCTGTCAGACCGGCAGCCGACCATCTCCCAATCAGCCCTGTCAGCCAATGGCCCCACTGCAAGGTAACTTTTTTTTATTTTACCTGGAGTTTAACTTTAAAGTAACTAGCCATTAGGTACATGTAAACCTTGAATAAATGGCATTTGTTTTTTTAAAGCATCAATCCTGCATAATGTATGTTGGTGCAACTACTTGTACTCGAATGTCTGTATGACGGGGTGATGATGCACAATTAAGAGACAGGAAAAGATCGTTGTCACCATGTAACAGACAGGGCAGTGGCGGCTGGTGCTCAAAATTTTTGAGGGGGCGCAAACAGAAAAAAACAAAAACAAATGCAGCCTCACTGTGCCATGCCATCAATTGTCGCCACTGTGTCATGCCAAACGCAGCCACTATGCCATGCCATCAATTGTTGCCACTGTGCCCTGTAAAATGCTGCCAGTCAGATTGCCCCCCACCCGGCACTTGCCTTTCTGGGGTCAGCCATCCTCCTTCCACTGTCCCTCTATGTCTTCTCGCTTCAGCCAATCAGGTTACCGGTAACCAGAACCGGTGAACCTGATTGGCTGAGACACCTGTCAGTGTTAGCCAGGAAACGTACCCCCCGTGCGTCCCCTGGCTAACTATTCGGAAGCCGATTACAGCCTGAGGGCTCTGATAGGCACTTCCAAAGCCAACCAGCTGCCGTTATTCAGATGGCCGGCCATCTGAATAGTGGGCGGCAGCAACAATACGTAGATTCATGCAATGCATGAATCTGTGTATTGTATTCAGTGGCGGTGCAGGAGAGAGAGGGGGCGGCGCTCCTGCGCCCTTTATAGACGCACCGCCACTGAGAGGGCCTGAACAAAGACCTTCATGTGAAAATTACTTTTGAAATTACATTTGTGCATTAAAGCTTAGATTTTAGTGATTGGGGTTCATATGTACGGTATTTTAATTTTGAAGGTACCAGTTTATGGGAGTATTTAAAAGGAAGGTGTACATCTTGCGGTATTTCTTAGGTTTACAGCTTAGATTATAAACCGTGGGGCAGCTCCTCTTTCTATAAATGCCATGTGTTTCTGTCCGCAGTACAAATGTTCAGTGTGGAAATGGCTCCAAGATAAATATCATGAAATTTTAACGCTGCCAGGTATTCCTGTGCATGTTATTGTAAGGAAGACATGATGTGAATTATTGGCTCTCTACTTATCTAATATCATCTCTGCTATTAAAGAGCAGAATGCACATTGCCAACCTTTTGTTATCTAGTTTCCCGACAGCAGTACAGTATTATACACGGCCAAACTTGCTTACTTTTTTTTTTTTACTTTTTTTTTTAAGTATTCACCATTGACTTGGTTATCTCTTCCTGGTAGGCTGCATCCTGCCTCTTAGCTGGAAATGTCACATACTCATTCTCATTCATGTTTCCTTCAAAGGGATTTTCTTAACTTACATAAATTGTGGAGAACAAGTCATTAAGTGTGCTTTCTAGTGTTACACAGAGATATGGATATCCAAAAAATGCTGACTGTATGTAAATACGGTATTTAAACCTATGCAATTTTTCAAGCACATAATCAACCTGGAGTCCATGTTTATGGGGGACAAAAAGGCATAGGTGTGCGCAAGCCTCTTGCATTGGGGTGTGCACCCCAAAGCTCAAACACACACTACCGATCACTCACAATCTTCATTCAGAAAGGAAAGGGGCCAGTAAATTACATATTTACCGGCCCCTTCCCCCACTCATTCTAAAACATCCCCACAGCAACAGCCAGCAGGAGAGGAGGGAAGCCAGAAGCACTGTAGGGAGAAGGGAGGAGCCAAGGCAGTAGGGGGGATTTTTGCTGCACAGGGTGATTAGCGTGTGCCTGGGCACACCCTGTGTGCACGCCTATGCAAAAAGGCAAATATTCAAGTCCCAAGTCTCTTGGGGGGGGGGGGGGGAACTTCAGCTCCTCACCCCAACTCCAGTGCTGACGTTATGTGACACAGTTCTCATGCATCATGATCTGCTTACCATTATGATTTCAGGGGCAAGTGGACATCTTGTTACACCCACCAGAGTTTTGCATTTCAGTCATTTTAAATTCAAATCCTTTTTTTTATTGAATTATAACAGTATAGGAAAAAAGAATAGAAATGAGGGTACAATAAAATTGCCGTACAATAAGGCACTTATACATTTTCTGTCAGGTTATACAAAGACTTCTGCAATTTGACAGTAGAATACTCTATTCTTGATGATCGATGGAGTTTAAAGTACAAGTATATTTTGAGGCATACAAATATAAGAACCAACAATAGATTCTAAGAAAGTATGAGCGTGTTGGTGAAGCAGAGTTTGGGAGTTCACAGTTCAACAAAATAATGAACATTTAGGCCCCTTTCACATTGAGGCGTTTTTCATGCGGTACAGCGCTAAAAATAGCGCTGCTATACCGCATGAAAAATCATGCCCTGTAGTGTTCAATGTGAAAGCCCGAAGGCTTTCACACTGAAGCGGTGCGCTAGTAGGAGCGCTCCAAAAGTCCTGCTAGCCGCATCTTTACTGCGGTATAGGAGCGGTGAGTTCACCGCTCCTATACCACGCCTACCCATCGAAATCAATGGGAAACCGCGGTAATACCGCCCGCAACACGGGCAGTATTAACCCCTTTTCGGCCGCTAGCGGGGGTTAAAACCTCACCGCTAGCGCCAGAATATCGCGGTAAATACGACGGTATAGCAGCGCTACAAATAGCGCGGCTATATCGTCACCGCGGCTCCACGCCTCAATGTGAAAGAGGTCTAACTGTAACAACATTTCGGGTGAGTAGAGCGGAAATGAGGAGAGACAAGGGAAGAAAGGCATAGAGCAGGGATATGCAATTAGCGGACCTCCAGCTGTTGCAGAACTACAATTCCCATGAGGCATAGCAAGACTCTGACAGCCACAAGCATGGCACCCAGAGGCAGAGGCATGATGGGACTTGTAGTTTTGCAACAGATGGAGGTCCGCTAATTGCATATCCCTGGCATAGAGGATCTCAGGACAAGTTGCCTAGTTTGGTTTAGTGATTTCCACAGTGACCAGTTAGACTCGTATCTATAGATATAACCATCTTTGTATGCTAATATTTTTTCATATTCTGCTTCTGCATTGACTTTCCAGATTAATTCCCTTTTTTAAAGTGGTTGTAAACTCGTTTTTATAAGTTTTACCTACAGGTAAGCCTATAATAAGGCTTACCTGTAGGTATAAAGAATATCTCCTAAACCTGTACGGTTTAGGAGATATTTCCCCCCCCCCCCCCACATGCGCAGCGGGGATCCTCGTCTAAAGGACCGGCATCCGCCGGACGTTGCCGAATTTAAATCTCCCGCGCGCATGGGCGGGAGTGACGTCATCGCCGCTCCAGCCAATCACAGCGCTGGAGCGCCGATACCCGGAAGACACGCCGAGTCAAGATGATATCTCGTTTTGAGGTAAGTATTTCATAATGAGCTAATATGCGGTGCATACTAGCTCATTATGGCTTTTACTTTTCAGGTGAACAAAAAAAAATTTTTTTTTGCGGGTTTACAACCGCTTTAAGCTGGGGATCTCATTTGTCTTCCATTTGCTCATAACAACTGATCTTGCAGCAAAGATGATATGCATTGCTATAGATCTCACCATTATTGGGTATTCTGACATGTTACTTAGTATAGCTTTTTCTATAGTAGGAGGAACAAAGATTCCAGTGATTTTTGAGATAAGTTTGAATGTTTCTGCCCAGAAGCTGCGGAGATGAAGGCACGCCTCACCATATGGGACAGCGTTCCCACCTGTCCGAACTCCCTCCAACAGATTCGAGTTTATGTTAGAAAATTTTGCAACTATGTATGGGGTAAAGTGCCATTTTACCAAATAATGTTGTGCTAGTTCTTCATAATTGGAGCATCGCGAAAACCGGAGGTTACATTTAATCGCTAAGTCATTGCTTTTCTGAGAAGACCTTGCCCAACTCTTTTTTTACTATTATTTAGTTAGGGAATTGAATTTGCTGAAAACCTTCTTAGAATTTAAGTATGTTGTACATCAATGATATACCTTTCGCTTTTGGGTTAGCAGAGTTCAGGTGTTTCCATACTTGAGTGGGGATTGATGTATAGTCAGAGTTCAGTTGTTTATGTAAAGAGAATATCTGGTTATATGTCAAGAACTGAGGAAGGAATACAGAACTAAGTTTTTACTTCGGGGGAATGGCAACAGTTTGCCATTCCTTATAAGGTTTTTTAAATAACAGATTTCTTTACTTAGCCAGTGGGTCAGGTTGATGTTCGGGATTAACCAATGGAAGACATCTAGCGGGATGGGGACTTTGGTGGAAAGCAGTGCAGAATGTGTTAAATCTCTATGTCCAAGCTTGCATTGATGCTAGTATGGTGGGGTGTCCTAATGAAGTTTTTGTCTGCGATTTTGTTTTGTGCAATAAGAAGGCACAGTGGTGACCTGGGAGGGAGCCATGCATGTTCCAGTTGGCTCCAAGGTTTGCTGTCTGTTTAATTGAACCAGCCTCTAAGTTGGTCCAGTATAGCTGCTGGGTAATAGTCCTTCAGAATTGGGAGGCCCATTCCACCCACCATTTTTATGATTCCTCTGTTTTATGATTCCTCTGTATTATTTGGCACACTCTCACTCTACTACCCGCCCAAACAAAGTTTGACAATTGTTTCTGCATGATGGAGAAGAATGATGTTGGAAGGGGAATTGGGAGAGCCCTGAAATAATACATTTTTGGTAATGGTAACATCTTATATGCTGCCAAGCGACCGGTCCAGGAATTTTAGTGTTTTTTGGATTCTGAAGATTTTTTTGGGGAATTCAGAAATTGGTGGCTGGTAGTTGGTTCTATATAGGTTAGCAGGAGAGGTTAACTGAATTCCCAAATCTGTTGTAGAGTTTGGGGACCATGGGTATGGTAGGTCTCGTTGAAGGGATTTTTTAGTTGGTTTATCAATTGCCATGCTTAGAACATTTGACTTGGAGGTGTTGACTTTATAGTAGGCTGCCTCACCAAATAGGAGTTTCATGGGCTGCGGGATGAGAGACACCCTGGTTAGACGACGTCAAAATGACGTCTTCCGCAAACAACGAGATTTTGTGTTGAGTGCCCTGGGAAGAAATGCCCTGAATCAGTGGATGAGTTCTAATCTTTTCTGCCAGGGGTTCCATAACCATGGCAAATATCAATGGGGACAGGGAACATCCCTGTCTGGCCCCATTAGATATCCGGAAGCTCCTGGAGAACATCCCCTCTGTGTAGACCTAAGCAGAGGGAAAAGAGTACAATGCCAGTATTGCCCTTTGGATCAGGCCTGTCAGGCCAAATTTTTCTAGGCCCCTTGCGAGATACCCCCAGTGAACCCTGTCGAAGGCCTTCTCCGCGTCCAAAGTAAGGAGCCGAGAAGGCCTCCCAGAGCTTTCGGCCAAATGTAACCGATTAGTCAGTTGCTTGGCGACCAGACACAAATCCCACCTGGTCCTGGTTAATACGTTTCGGTAGTAGGTTCGATAGTCTATTGTCAATTAATTTGGCGTACAGCTTGACGTCGACATGTAAAAAGCAAATGGGTCTAAAATTTTGTGGCAGCGTGGGTTCCTTACCTGGCTTGGGCAGGGTTATTATGGTAGCTGTTGGCATCTCATTTCACGGTTAATTTTAACAGGAAACCGAGCGGTGAAATACAGGATTTAGAAACCAGACGGACTGTTTAGATGTTAAAATTTAAAAGCAGCGGCAAACCTGCTGATTTCACAGGTTTGTTAATGTGACAGAATATCACTGTTTTTAAAATTTCAACATGTATAGTCCGTCGCATTTCCAAATACTGTTTTTTTACCATATATGCTCCGCTTCCTGTTTAAAATAACTGTGAGATGCAAAACTCCTGTGGGTGCAACAAGATGTCCGATTGCCCCCTCCACGGCTTATTGTTGCTGTGGAGGAGTGTAGGGTGTAGCAAGATGGCGGCAAGGAAACGTCACTTCCATTATCAATTCTGGTGGATCTGACGGAACACCTTCCTGTTCCAGTGACTCCTAGTCTTCTCATGTCTTGACCTAGTGTCACGGATAAAAAGGTGCAATCTGCCCAATGGAGTCACAAACCTCAACAAAAACCTGCCAGACCCTCTAACCCTTCCCCACTGCATTTAAACATAAAAAAGGGGCTTTAATGTCAATCTATGCCTAGTTTCTCAACTAGGGTTCCTACAGAGGTTGCTAGAGGTTCCTTAAGCAATGAACAATTTCAGTCTCTTAAAGCGTTTGAAAACCTGCATCAAATTTTTATTTTTTTTCTCCTGCAAGGCCAAAGTCATAATGAGCTAATATGCACCGCATATTAGCTCATTATGAAATACTTGCCTCGGAACGAGGTGCGTAGAACTTACATGGTCCACGCCGAGCGAGATATCATCTTGACTCGGCGTGTCTTCCGGGTATCGCCGCTCCAGCTCTGTGATTGGCTGGAGCGGCGATGACGTCACTCCCGCGCGTGGGAGATTTAAATTCGGCAAGGTCCGGCGGCTGCCGGTCCTTTCGCCGTAGATCCCCCCTGTGCCGCTGCAATCAGCGGCACATTGCGAGGGGAATATCTCCTAAACCGCCGTGAAGGTTTAAGAGATATTCTCCTTACCTACAGGTAAGCCTTGTTATAGGCTTACCTGTAGGTAAAAGTAAAAAAAGTGGGTTTACAACCACTTTAAGCTGGATACACATTTTATACAATTTTTGTTCGATTTCCTTTAGATTCACCTTTAACTATGTAGTGCAAGGGCAGGGCCTGCCTTATTGCATACAGTTTAAAAGTATTTGTTTTGACCTCCTATTATATGGTTTTGGTAAATCTAATGGAAAGTTGTACAAGAAAATGGTGTAGTCAGCTTTAGATAAATAACTGCTGACACAATGATCTTGGAATGAGGGCATTCTTCTCAATGACTACAAGTGAAAGGAGTATTGTTCCAAGCGACCATCATGTACAATGGATATTGTAATTATTAGCAGGGGGTTCCCTGAAACTGTAAAGTTATTTCAAGGGTTCTTCCATGGTTAAAAAGGTTGAGAAAGGCTGATCCATGCATTTGCAACCACTATGGGAACCACTGACTTTAGAGGGCCTGAAAAAAGGTTTTCTCCTATTTTTTAAATTTTAGGGTTTTTCCTACTTGATCCTACTGCATCCTCATATAACTGTTTATTAGAAGCCCGTAAACAGTCTGTGTATGCTTCTTGTGTGCCACCATAAATAATATAGTGACCTTGTAGTTTAAGTTTGCGCTCTCATCATGAAATTTACTGAAAATGTCATACTATTGCTGTACATGTAATGGAGACTCAAAAGTGGCATACTCTGCAATTTCGTTTTAATCGCTCATGATATTGTTCCATGTAGAAAACGCTCACATCATAATCTGCCAGTAACTTGCATTCGTGACTAAAGAATTATTTGCTTCACAGCTTACATAAGAAGCCCAAGCTCATCTGCCACATTCCAAGGGACAATAAGCACTCATTATTTTCCAATGTATGGTTGGGCATGAATCGACAAGTCCATTAAAGCCGTGTTTAGCAAGGGTAAATGTGATCCAGCTTAGCAATAATATCATGCACTACTTTCCGACCATGAGCTCAACTGAAAATTCACTAATTGGTAGCTGCTCTATAGTAGCTTGGACTGTGCCAGCTAGCACAGCCAGCAATCATCTGTGTTCTACCGTATTTATTTTCATGTTTGACTTTATGTATTTTCTAAGGTCACAGTTTTTTTTGTTTGGCATTTGTTTTTATTGTTTTACAGTAAAATATACTTTACTTGTTTCTGGTGATTTAGCACTTTTCAGCTGGTGGAATGAGCTGTCAAAGATGAATTTCAAAATGTAATAACAAATTAAGTTTTCATCAAATTTTGGTGGAGGAGTAGAAATGAAAAAACAATTAAACTATGATGTAGAAATGTGCATAATAAACGTACAGTATATGAGCTTTGCCCAACCCTGCTGCACTTGTTCAGTGAGAAGACAGGTGAGGGATAGGGAATGACTTCTTTTCTACCCAAATGTTACCCAATGAAGGTGTCCTAGGAATATCCTATTGGAATATGCCTACATGGAAAGTCTGTTTCCTAAACTGTCCTCGGTGCCCACTATTTTATGGAAATAACCATAAGTGATGAACGAGGAGCGCATTTCGAAAACTTGTTAAGTGAACATTGGGTAGATAGGTGAAAATGTCCAGTTTTACCAAGTGACTTTTATTCCAATCTACTGGACTGAAGTTCTCAGTTATATGAATTTATTATCTAATCATTGAATAAAGGTTTTTTTGAAACTTTGGGACCGCATAGACCTTTTTTAGTGATTGGAAGGCTGAAGGAAACATTGAGGCTGCAGAAGCTTACCTCTGTAGTTGCTTGGCTGTCATGTGAGTCTGTGGCACTTTAGTACTGTTAAATCATTGATTTAGAATATGCAGATGGATATGAAGTCTAATCGATATTGCAATCTCCAATTTTATAGTCCTGCCTTCAGTTTATTATTGCAGTTGTGCAGGGTTTCTAAATATGACTTCAAAATCAAATGGGCAACAGTTGTAGGCTCAGTGCTTCCAGGTAAATGGCTCTCAGGAAGGGAGGCCATACATGGATTAAGATTTAGAGATACTGGCTGAATTTCGGCCCATGCGCGGCCTGGCTGGTTGTAAAGAAGTCAATCTACTGGTCATTTTCTGTACATCCAGCATGTCAGGTTTTTACTGAATGATCAGTGCTGCTGGCTAAAGCTGGCAGCACTGATTAATGTATTCTGATGGCTGAGAGTTTTGGCTGCTTTACAGCTACACCGGCACAGAGCAGTGGAGAGAAAGCAGCAAGCGAAAATTGATACTTTAAAGCATTTCTAAACACAAATTTTTCACAGATAAAGTGTTAGAGCCGGTTCACACTGCAGCGGCACGACTCCGGGGGCGACTCTGCAAGGCGTCCTGAAGACGACTTCAGAGGCGATTAGCAAAATGACTTCTGTATAGAAGTCAATGCAAATCGCCCCGAGCTGCCCCCGAAGTCGTACAAGAACCTTTTTCTAAGTTATGCCGCTCCTATTAAAATGGTTCTATTGCATAGAATGGGACGCGACTCGTCAGGTGGCTGAGCCGCCTGACGAGTCGCTCCAGTGTGAGCCGGCTCTAAGACTTCAGTTAGGCTTTCAAAAAGGTAGATGGTCACTTAATTATATAAAAAAAAATTGTAATTATGCTGACTCAGCATAGCTGTTTCATACAAGCTTGGTCTAACATCCAAGTGTATGCTTGGACAATTTACATGGTCCCAGCCATATATGTGCTTACAGGGTGTGCCTGGGCAAACCCAATCACCATGTGCATTGCTTCCCTTGCTCAATGCCCCTACCCCCCGTGACAGCTGAAGCTACGTAGAAAGGAACTGGGGTCCCTTTCACTGCTATTTCACCAAATACACTCAATGGGGCTCCTAACAAATTGGTGTCAGTAGTTTTAATTATTTGTTTTACAATCTTCTCCCTATTGACACCATCTACGGCACATGTGTGTTTGAGCTTTGGGGTGTACACCCTAATAGGCTGCACGCACCTATGGTCCCAACTAGGAGTCTGTAGTTGTCTTATCTCAACATGTGACAAAATGACTACAGATCAGGCTGTTCAGGTGCTAAAATATTAACTCATGAAATAACATCAGATGCCAGATAATGTTAATCATAGCTGAGTGCCTTGCAATTAAACACCAAGTGAGACTTGACATTTAAAATCCAGACAAATGCTACTCACTGAGCTATCTCCATTCAATTAGTGCTGTTTGTAATTGATTTTTCTTGCACTGTAATATGAAGCAGATGATCTTTGAATAGATTAATACTATTGCTAACTGCTGCTAATTTGTCATTAATGGATGCTGTATTTTACATATAGACTTGAAAGGGGCTTTCCTTATCTGTAACTGTTGCATAATTCTCTTAATATGTTTGCTGACTGTTAAATAGATAAAGTGACTGAGTAATCTTCTTAGACAAAAACAATGGACTTGCACTAGTCATTGTGATACTCAGGTTTACAAATTGCTAGTAAAGCAATAAGAATTTTTGAGGACAAAACCAGAGTACATGTGATATCATATGGCCAACATTAATGGGACAGGGCTCCTTTTATACTTCACATGTGATTTTGGGCACAACCCATAAAACAAAATAAAAAAAAAATTTAGGCATAAAAGAAGTCTGTCTTATACTCTAGATCAGCCCAGAAACGCGATGCTTCAAAGGCACATTTTGACATTGACATGGCATGTTTTCATGGGAGCAACAATCAAGACTATTTGGCTTATTAGAATTGACTTGACTTCAATAAGTCTGTACATATGCAGTAAAGTTTATGTGCTGGGGCTATGCAACCTGAGTTTCTGCAGCTGTTGTGGAAAAGCAGATAAAGCTGCTAGATGGCAGGAACAGCTGGAAATCCACAGGTTGCCTAAGCCTGGTCACAGCTTGCATCTCGGAATGGATGGTTGCAGAGTTCTGGAAGTGGAATGTTCACAATATTTTGTATGCATTGACCAGCAGTCACAATTAATTTTGTTTTTAAGGTTATTGGGTAAATATCAAATTCCTTGATTCCAGAGGATTATGTTTGTGATGTCTATGTAAAAGTAATGATATAATTAATCCATACCAGACTTGTCTGATAGACTGATCATGTATGGCCAGATTGGACCACTAGGAACTTCTTGTTTCAGGATAGCCACATTTACATAATTGCCATTGAACACTTTTTTTTTTTTTCTTCTCAAGCATATGACGTGGGGACACTTCATCTAATTTTTCTTGGACAGGGTGATTTAAAATTTTTTTTTTGTCTATCATACAATATGAGCCATAAAAGGATCATGCCCTTTTATATGGTGGATATCTTAAAGTGTTACTAAAGCCGCAACAGTAAAATCAGTCTGTATATGAAGTAAAGCATGCTTGTCTTATTCACTGTGGAACCTAATGGGTTAATCCTCTGCATTGTGTATAACGGTTGTGTGATCCTGTCTGTCTGATCCTCTCCTTCCACTGTCTCAATCCATCTCCTGATATAACAGAGCATTAGTGGACAAGCTGCACATGCTCAGTTTAGTGTGTATTGCTAGAGTGTTGTTTTTTTTCTCTTGGGACAGTACATGTGATCAGCACTGTCCAGACAGAGGGCCAGGGGTCCTGCAGCCTTATAAGCTTTAACCAGAAACTGATACAAGTCACAAGACTGCTCTAACTGCTGATGGGGGGGGGGGGGGGTTTATTTAGCCATTTTATATTTACTACAACTATTACATTTCCATGTTCTGTATACTGTGGGATACCAGATGTAGTTAATGCAGGGTCCTGGCACTGGAACTAGTTAGAATGTTTGTTTGGTACCAGACCAACTTAAGCTTATGTACCACAAATGTTGGATTGTGAGCTCGTTGCCCAATCTAAAATAAATCAGATTGTGTGATGATCATCAGATTATATGTAGCTAGATTTCGTTTGTAGGAAACTAAAAATTAAACTTGCATTATTTTAACACATTCATCTCTGTCGAATACAAAATTTGAAAGTGAAATCTTGAGATTTATCCAGACAACACAGCCGTCCTGCCTAGTAGTTTTCCATCTAAACATTGCTGTAGTGCACCTGCCCACCCAACTTCTGTTTGTTGGAAATCTAATTAATGTCGGAACACACCTGCTTGTGATGCTGGAAAATCCTCCGTTTCCTTTCACATACATGAACATGAAAACAGGGTGTATGAAGATATTTCTTACAACCACCAGTCAGACCTCAAACTTCCATTTTTAATGTGATTGCTGGTGTAAGACGTGTAGTGGTACTCCCTGCCCAGCCAGGCACACAGTTCTCATTAACCCTCAGGCAGAAAACCAGTCCTTGATCTTATTTTTTTTTTGTATTTTTATTAAGGGAGATAAACTTGGATGGGGATGGGATATTCATGAGATGCTCAAACTGATTGTACAAAAATATACATGGGACCGATTATATCTATCTCCGGTATATGCAACTCCAATCTTCAACTCCAGCACATCACTTGCTTACAGACTAGTTCTCCTTAACACCTCTAGCACATCACTTGCACTTCCCGGACCAGCTAGCACGGATTTGTAGACCTGACACTGGTTCAGCCAGGCCTAAGGTAAATGCCTTTCGAAGGCAGGGACCGCAGGCCCCTTTATTGTAGCAAAATTGTAGATGGTCCCAGTGCTAGCTGTCCACGTGGTTACTGAGCCCAATACCACATCTTCAGGCCCTGCCAGCCCTCATGACTGCAGCTACCTCTCTCCACTGCCCGTGACACCCCAGGCCACTCCTCTGGCTCTGCACTCTACCAGTCCTCTCAGGCGTGTCTCCACAGTCCTCTCCCGACTGTGTGTCACTCGCCAGCCCTCTTGGCTACGATCTGTTTTTCCTCTCCTGGAGACTTTGTCTCTCCAGTGCTCTCCCGCTGTCCTCTCTTGCTCCTATGCCACCTGTCCAGGACACCTCCGTGTGTCATGAGAAGGGTCCTGTCCACACCCGAAACAGGTGTGGACAGGACCCTTTCCCCAGACTGGGGCATTCTCTCAAAGGCCACAATAGCCTAGCACTTCATCTCCAGCTTCCACACTAACAACTCCTCCCCAGTTGGGTTGACCCTGGGTATTTAAGGAGACCTGTCCCCTGCCAATCTAGATTGGGGATTGGGCAGGGCTCCTTGGAACACCCCAGACAGCACCACCTCCCCTCTCCTTTCCAGAAAACACTTGAACATTCTGGAAAGAAGTGGAGGGTCTTTGTGATGCTGCCTGGGAGTCACCCAGCTCTACTCTGAGTAACTCCCATTTCAAATCAAAACACACCCAGGCTTGGCTGCCAGCCACTCGCACAAAAATACATACACTATCCTAGCACACTAGAGGGTGCTACAGATGCAAAGACATGGGTTGTACAAGAAAGTGTTTATGAAGCTCATCCTCACTGCCCTCCTACTGACACTGTTAGGTAATCCTGTGTACAGGTGAAGTGAGTGGAGTTTATCTTTTTAGTACAACTGCAGTGTGCTGGAATGAATTAGTAACTTATTGGTTAGTCCACTAGTTTCTTGGCCTTGCTCAAGCTTTCTATCAAAGTGGGCTGCTTGGGTGAAGACTGGGCTGTTGAGGGTAACCAGATTAGATCATAGTAACTAGGCTGCCACACCAGTCTTTCCTGAGAGTATTATGAGCAACACCCTGACAAAGTGTGTGCTTGACTGCCTAGACACTGTTTTTGACATTCCCTGGTCACACTTGCAAATTGTTTGTTTCCTTTAAAGACTTGACTGTTCTGTTTCCCTAGCATCTCCCCTATAAGAAGAGCAGCACTGGCCAATGCCACCTCCTCTTAGGGCAGCATTTAAGGCTCCTTTAACACTTATATGACTTCAGTCGTGCGATTTTGCGGCCGCGATTTTTGCAGCAATTTTACTGCGATTTTGGATCAGTACAACTTCAACTTTGCCACAACTTTGGCATTAACCAATGAAAACATACATGGTGTGAGGCAATTCCTTTTCCTGCCACCGCAGTTGTCATTGCTGCTGCTGCTGCAGCAGTAGCAGTGCACGGGGAATAAGAGGAGGAGAAGCAGAGAAGATGTCGATATTGGGTACATCCCATCATTGCCAATCGTGAAGATAGGGGTCAATTTTGGGTCCTCTATAATGAAGAATGGGAAGAATGCTCCTTACATTGGTGGTCAGTGGGAAGAATGCTCCTTACATTGGTGGTCAGTGGGAAGAATGCTCCTTACATTGGCGGTCAGTGGGAAGAATGCTCCTTACATTGGTGGTCAGTGGGAAGAATGCTCCTTACATTGGCGGTCAGTGGGAAGAATGTCCCCTTCATTGGCGGTCAGTGGGAAGAATGTCCCCTTCATTGGCGGTCAGTGGGAAGAATGTCCCCTTCATTGGTGGTCAGTGGGATATTGTCTTTGTAGTTTGGGTCACACAAATCGTAAATACCTGGGCACTCACAGATAAATCGAATGATTTGCTCATTATCGAGGACGTCTCTTTTTACCTGTTTGGAGCACATTGTTCCTGAGGGAATAACCAGGAAGTGAATGAGTGGTGGAAAAATGTGCTTGGGAGGGGCTACTATCCTGAAAGGATTGGGTGGGACAAGGGTTAAAAAGCTGCTTGTGCTTACAAAGTTGTACTGAAATCGTGTCTATATTATTCAGGTACGATTTGCATGCTACTTGAGGGTTTAGCTCCCTTTCACACTTGTACGACTTCAAAGTCGTGCGATTTTACCGCGATTTTGCCGCGATTTCAATGAATGTCTGTGTAAGTGGCATCAAAATCGGACCAAAGTAGTGCAAGGACTACTTTTGAAGTAGGCACTACTTAAAGTCGTGCCAGTATGAATGGTAGTCATTGAAAATAATGGAGAATGACTTGTCATACGATTTTGCAGTCCAAAATCGTGAGACAAGTCGTAAAAGTGTGAAAGGGGCCTTAACATTGAGGTCTATGGACATCAACTCGCATGGAAGTTGGACCAAAGTAGTGCAGGGACTACTTTGAAGTCGGCACAACTTAAAGACGTGCCAATATGAATGGTGTTCATTGAAAATCATGGAGAATGACTTGTTATAAGATTTTGCAGTACAAAATCGTGAGACAAGTCATATAAGTGTGAAAGGGGACTAAAAGCCTGCCTTGTGGCTGATTTTGTTTGATATTGTTTTATACTTACCAAAAAAAAAAAAATATGCTTTTCTTACCATATTTAAATGAGAAAACTTTAGAAACCCATGCAAATACAGCTCTGGATGTACAGTGTTTTTGTATAGCATGGTGACATACATTTAGTAGTTATATGTTTAACTTTCATTTACTTTGATTTAATTGAGTAAAAAAAAAAGTCTTCTGCCGTCTCCTGCTGTCCATATAGTACAATGCCATGCACTTTCCTTCCTGATAAAGAAAGTTGATATAGATTTGCTTACTAATAGGTTATTGTTCAAGCAAAAGCAATGCCAGAATCTGTTCGTCCAGCTTCCATCTTCCTTTTTCTTCTTTTTTTTTTTTTTCCTTTCTTTTTATAAATGTATTGACGATGAAATGCGGCACTCTGCCAATAGCTATACTTTTCTGCAAGATAAGCAATTACAACAGAGATTAAAATGCCTCGTAAAAGGAATTAATTAGGAAGGTTTTGCTTTTTTGAACGCAAAAATTGGAGTTAAAATTTTGGTGTAATTTATAATAAAGTCAATGCAAGGACTAGTTTTTATTCCTGCTAATAAACTGTCTGGTATAGATAATTTTTTTATTAGCACACCACAATTGGTTGCCAATGCCACCATTGCTGAAATGTTTTTCCTTTTTAAATAGAGCTGCAGTAGTCCAGGTTTAGCAAATTGTGTTTTGTAGCCAAATGGTGTGTCAAAATGGTGATACTGGTCACATTAAATGGTAGCTTTCAATTGCAAGAAAAAATCCTAATATTCTCTGATTTATGACATTGACCCCCTTTTTTTTTTTTTTTTTTTTTTTTGGCCAATCATTTTCGCACTTTTTATATTGGGACCACAGTAATGGGACACATTGTGTGTTGGTGCATTGCAGTGGCATTCATTTTGCATGGCGCCACAATGCACTTGTTTTGCAGCGCACAGTACATTATTGTGCATTTTTGGTTTACTGCGTTGGGGGACTGGAGGTGCATTTTTTTTCTACTGTTGCAGACACAGCCTATTTAAATAACTTGCATTGCATTAAGGAAATACAATTAACGTGCCATAATGTAACACATTAGAGTGGACAGGTGTAAAGAGGTCAGAAACAAAGAAGAAAAGCCTAATATATTGCAGTTTAAAGGGGTTGTAAAGGATTTTTTTTTTTTCATAATAAGCATTCTTTACCTGCAGACATTCCTCTTTTCACTTCCTCATTGTTTGTTTTTGCTCAGAAGTTGCTCTATTTCTTCTGTTCACTTCCTGCTTGTCTGATTGTTACTCACCACCTTGAAGGGAGGTTTTACTGCAGTGGTTAGTGATGTGCTCACCCGCTCCTGGGAACTACATCTGTGCGGCAGGATGCTCTCTACGTGTTAGAGACTTCAAGGAGGTGTGAATTACTGGGCGTGCCGCAATGCATACTGGGAAATGTAGTTCTTACATGAACGAGCGCCGCAAAACAGGAAGTGAATGATGGAACAGAAACTAGAACGCCGGAGGTGATAGAGATGAAGGAATTTAATAGGTATTTCCACTTCTTTTTTTTTTTTTTTTTTTTTTTTTTTAACAGAATCATTACACTATTCTGTCTACCTTGCAGACATTAATTTTAGGCAATTTTTTTTTCCTTTACAACCCCTTTTAAGGTGGAAGTAAACCCATCAATTTAATAGTTTTAAAAACCATTTACATTCCCGAAATGCTAGCTGTCATATTGGTCGTGCTCTTAACCAAACTGCCAACACATCCAATGGCTGGTGTCACATATGCAGCATCATGGCAATTGCAAATTTAAACGGAGGCCAAGATGGCAGCTTCTCTTACAAACCTGCATGTTCACCCTGGGTGAACACACATTTATGCTTAAAGCGGGGGTTCACCCTTAGAGGGCACTTTTCCCCCTTAGATTCCTGCTCGTTATTACTAGGGGAATCGGCTATTTATTTTAAAATATGTGCAGTACTTACCCGTTTACGAGACGCATCCTCTCCGTCGCTTCCGGGTATGGGCTTCGGGAATGGGCGTTCCTTCTTGATTGACAGGTTTCCGAGAGGCTTCCGACGGTCGCATCCATCGCGTCACGATTTTCCGAAAGAAGCCGAACGTCGGTGCGCAGGCGCAGTATAGAGCCGCACCGACGTTCGGCTTCTTTCGGCTACTCGTGACGCGATGGATGCGACCGTCGGAAGCCTCTCGGAAGAATGTCAATCAAGAAGGAACGCCCGCTCCCGAAGACCCATACCCGGAAGCGACGGAAGAAGATGCAGCTCGAAAACGGGTAAGTACTGCTCATATTTTAATATAAATAGCCGATTCCCCTAGACCGAACGAGCAGGAAGCTAAGGGGAGATTTTTTTTTTTTTTTTTAAATGGGTGAACTCCCGCTTTAAGATCAAGAAAAAAGGAGCACTGAGGCCCTGGCCTTTCTTGAACCAGAAAAATTATGGTGTCTGTTTCACTCAGAATATTCTTGACAAGACTTGTGTCTTAAAGTGTTAGTAAAGGGAATTTTTTTTTTTTAAATTTAAAATAACAAACATCCACTGTGCAGTTCGTTTTGCACAGAGTGGCCCGATCCACGTCTTCTGGGGTCCCTCGGCGGCTGTCTCTGGTCCTCTCCGCAAGTACTGACCACAGTCATGCGAGTGCGTAATTGCGTGCGCGCTCCCGGCCATAGCCGCTCACTGGATCACTCGGCCCTGCCCCCTCGGCACGCCGCGTCACTGGATGTGATTGACAGCAGCGCCAGCCAATGGCTGCGCTGCTCTCAATCCATCCGCTCTAGCCAATCAGCGGCCAGGCTGAGCGGCAAAAAGGACCTCGGGACCGCGCGCAAGACTTTCGACGGGTCAGGTAAGTAAAACGGGGGCTCGGGTGGGGGGGGGGGCTTTAGTATACACTGAAGTATAAATATAAAACATTTTTTTTTTGTTAAAATAAAAAAACCTGACAGCTCGGGTCTGAGCCGCTTTACTAGTAATCCAATGTTGGGACACGATGGCACAGCAGGGGAGATTGATGTACTAACGCCCCCCCCACCAGAACACTAAGGTCAGCACTCTCAACCATTGACTAAAGCCTTTTTACAGCCTGTAAACCGCAGGTGAAAGCAGAGAACCGACTCTGCAGCTTTTCCCCCCTTCACACAGGCAGTTTTCCTGGCAGGAAAACTGCCATGAGAGCTTTGGCCGGGAAACCTGGCTGTATGTATGCTCCACCACATTGTTTCCTATAGGAAAACTGCCGGGAAAAAGACCGCCCGGAAACGCGGTGGGAAAATAAAGAACATGTTCTCATTTTTTTCCCGCCGGGATTTCCGGTGGTTTTCCTGTTGGGGAAAACTGCCATGAGCATAAACACGGCCAGTTTTCCCACCCAAAAGTTGTCCACGGCAGTTTTCCAGATGCGAAAACTGGTCGTGTGTACGAGGCATGAGAGGGCTGATCGGAAGCCAGTCAGGGGACCTTTTTTAGTCATGACCCTTTTGAGAAACACAGCCGTTCTGACTGACTCCAGTACACACTGGCCAAATGTCAGCCAGTTTCTAGTGAACCGACCAATGCCCTCTGACATTTGGCCCGTGTGTACTAGGCTTTGGGAATTGTTTTAAGCATATGATGTATGGCTGTTCAGGTATTCTGTTTTGTCTTCAGGTACCTAAAGTCCTAAGGGACTGTAGCTAATCGACAACCACTAAATGGAAGTAAAGCTACATCTCAACGGCATAAGCCGTGAAAACATAGATATTGGCAAGAAGATAAAGATAACTCCACAAGAGAGGAAATTGCAGTGTTCACAGGTCATGTCAGTGGAAATGAGGAAAAAAAATGGTTTAACTCCTTGCTTTGGAGGTTCTAATTTAATAAACTAGGCTGATACATTTCAAATGAGAACGTGCATTGCAAATGCATTTTTTATATTGCGCAAGCCTTTTATCTGAATATGTAAATTAGAATTATTTACAAATAAGTCATAAGGTTGCGGATTGGCTTGGATAGATATCTTTTTTGTTCATGCAAATAAGATCTGTGTTAAAGGAGCTGCACATGAAAATTATAAAATTTTTATGCTATATTTTTACCAAATCTTGGCAAAACATATTGTTTTCGACCAAATACATTTCTTTCATTTACAAAACATTATTACTGTTTATATACTGGAATTTGCATCAGTAATGAAAGTTAGGGCCCTTTCACACGGGCGGAGGAACGGACCGTTTTTTACAAGTCCGTAACGGACTTGTAATGCATTCCTATGGGATTGTGGACGTTAGCGGATGATGCATCCGCTAACGTCTGCAAAGATCCGCCACCGCAAAGATCCGCTTTTTCAGACGGAAGAAAACCCTATTTTTCTTCCGTCTGGCGGAACGGATCGGATGAATACGGACACACGGTCCGTATTCATCCGATTACCCATAGGGGAGAGCGGAGGAAAGACAGGGCGGTCTCTGCACAGTGTTCGGGGACCGCCCTGTCCGCCGACAGCTCAGCGGGGATTTACGGATGATCCCGCTGAGCCGACGGACACACACGGGGCGGATCAATACGGATCCGCTCCGTGTGAAAGAGCCCTTAGCCAAAATTTTAATTCGGAAGTAAATACTATATTGCATTATAAAAGCAAAACAAAAACGTATACTGTAGGAAATGACAAAAAAAATCATTGTAAATGTAAAAATTTGTTTTTATATATTATATTAAAGAGTGAATTTTACATAGCAAGTACAGACAAGACTTGCAAACAATGCTTAGATTCTTCCATTTCATTTTTTTTTAATTGCTGACAATTGCAAACAACCTAATGACATTTTACTGCTATTTAAAAATGTTTAAATCGTAATAATTGTGTAAATGATATATACTTCAGCTACACTCTTTTTAGACTAAGGTTCACCATTAGCTATATGTGTATCTCTATCCAGATGTTTATAACAGTAGTGGGCACCCATTGGGCCTTCCACTCTGACTAGTATATGGAAAGATTGGTTCATTCAGTGATAAGTCTGGTGTTCTTTCACTGAGCTTGAATGAGTAAATTGATCTAGAAAGTTAAATCCTGCCTGCTTTTTTGAGCGTCGTCTTAAAGCGGTAGTTCACCCGCAAACATTTTTTTAACCTTAGATTGATGCTCATTTTGTCTAGGGCAATCGGCTAGTTTTTTTAATAACGAAGCAGTACTTACCGTTTTAGAGAGCAATCTTCTCTGCCGCTTCCGGGTATATTCTTCGGGTCTGGGCGTTCCTTCTTGATTGACAGGCTTCCGACAGGCTTCCGACGGCCGCATCTATCGCGTCACGATTTTCCGAAAGTAGCCGAACGTCGGTGCTCAGGCGCCGTATAGAGCCGCACCGACGTTCGGCTTCTTTCGGCTACTCGTGACGCGATAGATGCGACCGTCGGAAGCCTGTCGGAAGACTGTCAATCAAGAAGGAACGCCCAGACCTGAAGACCATACCCGGAAGCGGCGGAGAAGATCGCTCTCTAAAACGGTAAGTACTGCTTCGTTTTTAAAAAAACTACCCGATTCCCCTAGACAAAATGAGCATTAATCTAAGGTTAAACATTTTTTTGCGTGTGAACCTCCACTGTAAGGCTTAATTTCCATGGACGTTTTTGGACGTTTTTACAGCCACTTTTCTGAGCGTTTTTTGCAGCTTAAAAACAGCTCTCCATGTTTGTTTGTTTTTTTTTTTTAGCTTGGAAGGGTTTATTGGGTCTTTATTGCGGTCTGTGTCCCTGTTCGAGGCCTTCTCTTCATTTTCTGACTTGATGAGTGTAGGACAAAACAAGCAATAATAAGGAATCTACCCAGCAGAGACCCTGAAGGTAATAACAACATGTTATACTTGTGGGGGAAGGTTAAAACTCCTTTTGCCAGGTTTTATAGTAGTATGTGGAAATTTTCCAATTGCTCCTGTTTCTGTGACAGGCGGCCAGCAAATATAAAGGAAAATTACCATGATGGGCACGAAGACATTTAAATCAGGATGGGTTTGAACTGTTCCCTACTCTAACAAAATTTAAAAGAAAATGATTTGGCTGTAGTAAGGTCTTGAATTTATGACCATGTTTACCTCATTACATTAATTGCATTATATTACATTAACCAGTTCCCCCGGACACAGCCGATGACTGGTCACTGTACCGCTCTGCTGCTGGTAGATAAAATGCCAATTGTAAACAATGGGTGGCTTCCTTTCATGCCCTCTTTTGTATGCAATTGTGTTGCTAGCTGTGATTGGTTGCAGTGATCACATGGTACAGATGGGACCAATCACAGCCCATCTGTACCATGTGATTAGCTGTAGGTAATCGCAACAATAGTCACTGAATGAATACGTTTCGGTAAAAATGGTTGCTTACCTTGCTGTTGGTGCTATATATTTATAATAATAATCATATAAGTGTTGCTATAGTGTGTGGGGGGGAAAAAAAAATAACAATTTCATATGGGAACAGTGTTGCATGGCCACGCAATTGTCATTCAAAGTCTGAAAGCTGAAAATTGGCCTGGGTAGGAAGGGGGGGTTAAAGTGCCTGGTATTGAAGAGGTAAATGCGCTGATTGTTTTCTGTAGAAATATTACAACATTCTCAATCTAGGGGGAAATGATTTTGGTAAGGTACCGGCTACTGCAGGAATGGATGACACATGATCTATGGCTTATTGTACCAAATAAATGTTGGGCTATATTGGCCATGTGGGTGAGAGCACTTCACACTTTGCCATAAAAATAAACTCTTAGGCTCCATGTACACGGGACGTTTTTACAATTGCTCCTGAACCATTTAACTTGACAGATGTCAACCCACGTTTAAAACGTCTGTTTTGCCGCGTTTACATGCTCCGTTTTTTTTTTTAAATGTCCAAAAACCGCCTGTAATCGAAACGCTGCTAAATGTGGGTTACAGCGTTTAGTCGCGTTTGGCGTCTGAAACGTTGCAATCTTCGGCGTCTGAACCCATTTTTTTGCTTTCAAAGAAACGCTGTTAAATACAACTATCTAAAACGGCAATAAACGAGACTGTGTACATAAAAGCGTTCAAGTGCCTCTGATTGTACGTTTAGCAGCGTTCCGTGTACATGGGGCCTTGCTGGGTACTGTGCATGCTGAACCACATCGTTTTTGTTTTTCTAGCCTGTTTTTTGTAAATTTGGGCTGCATGTATACTGTGGCATCAGGCCCAGAAGAATGTAAAAGCCTGTAAATGAAAACGAAAACGGTAGTCACGGAGTATACACAATTGTGCTGTTAATTATTACTGGATATTCTTTATATGGAAGAAAATCAAACTCAATAAACACTCAGTCCTCAGTCAACTTCTCAGCCCTGACAGCTTTAGTAGCCTACATAAATCTTATTTTTTTTGACAGGCTGCTTCTGTCAAATGTTATAAACTGTATTAAAGCCTCTCAGCATATTTTGCTATATGGGTAGGAATAAGAATATTTAACTTATGTCATCTGCTCAGCAGATTGAACAGAACGTGTTCTCAATATTTTAATTGTGAGATATTTTAAGTATGTAGAACACTTGGATGACAAATATGATATCTATTTATTTTTTTCCCTCGTATCTAGACTTGTAACTTTTAGCTTCCACATTTTGAAAAAAAGCCTAAACTTTGTGAAACGACTATACCTAGAACCTTACCTGTCTTTTTGTCTGTCTATCTGTCCATCTAGCTGCCTGTCTTTCTGTCGCCTGCCTGGTTATGCTGTGTATGCAGGGTTGTGAGAGTCAAAGAACTAGCTGAAAAGTATTGCACATGAGTTCACTAAATAGAATTGCAACTTATGCCACGTACACACGATTGGAATTTCCGATGAAAAAAGTCAGACTTTTTTTATCGGAAATTCTGATCGTGTGTGGGCCCCATCAGACTTTTTTTCCGTCGGAGGAAAAAACCCACACATGTTTCGAATCAAGCCTACGCATGCTCCGATGCATTGAACTTCATGTTTCTCGGCTCGTCGTAGCGTTTTGAACGGTTGGAATTTGGTCTGACAGTGTGTATGCAACCGACCAAAAACTCCATCGGAAATTCCGATTTGTGTGTACGGGGCATTAGTTGACTATTTGGTTTCCTTTTTTAGGGGGGATGGTTTGCAGCTATTGAGTACCCGGGGGGGGGGGGGGGGGGGGGGGGGGGGGGTTCTTGCCAATGCAGGATGAGGGATTTTGTGGTAGTCTGGCTGATAATGTAAAATATATACAGTGTCTCTCTCGCTCCCTCTCCCTCTCTCTCTTCCCCTCCCCCCTCTCCTCACTGGCAACTTTATTAGGTACACCTTGCTTGTAACTGGTTGGACCCCCTTGCGTTGATACAAGGCAGGATGCATCCACGCTTTCATGTTATTTACGACAAATTCTGAACCTACCATCTGAATGTCGCAGTTGAAATGGAGACTCCTCAAACCAGGCACCATTTTTCCACTCTTCTATTGTCCAGTTTTGGTGAACCTGTGCAAATTGTAGCCTCAGTTTCAGTTATTGGCTGACAGGAGTGGCACCCAGTGTGGTCTTCTGCTGCTGTAGCCCATCTGCTTCAAGGCAACAGTAACTCGAATAACGACTCATTACAGTCTGACCTCTGACATCAACAAGGCATTTTCATCCACACAACTGCCGCTCGCTGGATATTTTCTCTTTTTTTCAGACCATTCTCTGCAAACCCTAGAGATGGTTGTGCATGAAAATCCCAGGAGATCAGCAGTTTTTGAAATGCTCAGACCAGCCTGTCTGATGCCAACAACCATGTTCAAAGTCGCTTAAATCCCCTTTCTTCCCCATTTTGATGCATGATTTGAACTTCAAGTCATCTTCTCCACGTCTGGATGTTTAAATGCATTGAGTTGCTGCCATGTGATTGGCTGATTTAGCAACTTGCCTTACCAAGCAATTTAACGTGTGTACCTAATAAAGTGGCCGATGAGTGTGAGTGTATGGGAGATGGAGATTATTGCAACTTCCACAGAAAACGTATACTTGGTAGCAGCTGATGGAGGGTCCTTTTGTACACAGAAGGTCCCATGGTGCTCTTGTTACAGATCACCTATCCATAATAAAGAGAAAATAAATAAAATCTATCAATCTAATATAAAATTCTTCTTTTTTTTTTTTTTAAATGGAATGAGGGAAACTTTTTTTTTTTTTTTCTGAGATGGTATTGCAGACTTCCTCTTAAAATTTCTAGATGTCTGGCTATAATTTTGGACCCTTTAAAAAACGTTGCGTCACTGGCCCACATCCTGACTTTTCTCTTCTTAACCTACCTATTTGGAAATATAAGGAGACCACTGGGTCAGCATGAAAGTCGGGTCTTTTAATGTCGGTGGTCACCCTCATATTTGTCTCTTGACTAGTTGATTATAAAAAAAAAAAAAAAAAAAACACCTAAATTAATTTAACCAAAACTTACATTTATTAAATAATGGTTAAACATAATGTCGGTACATAACACACACCTGTCATTTCTTAAAGCTACTATTTTTTAAGAACATTTTGTATGGGGGGTATGTATGTATGTATGTATGTGTGTGTGTGTGTGTTGTGTATGTCAATTTCTGTTTTCAGTCTGTGAATTCCTTAAATAAAATATCTATACTCCGATCTTGTATAAGGGCCAACTTGAAACCAAGCTGTAGGCTGAGATTGCATTACTGGGAAACTGATATCATGGGATTGGTTAGGTCCGTAGATGTATATTGTTTCCTAATGTCTGTACCACTACATTAATTCCTCTAGTTTTGGGAGGAGTAGAGATGCACAAACCATTAGAACATATTTGTTTTGCAATCCATCTTGAGAAAAGCCCGATGTTCAAACAGACCCTGATAAAAACTCGTAAAAACACTTACCTCAGCAACAAAATGATTTTCTAAGATGAATGTTTGAAAGTCAAGCCACTATCTCCTGTCTCAAAGGAGAGTTTGGTATGAGTGTTTAATAAGACCCAGATTTAGGAGCAAAGGGTGTGAGATGTTCTAGTCTCCCCTAAGACTATGCTCATAAGCAGAAATAAAAACATTCTATCTGTAGAATGAGCTTTGCCAAGAAGAAGATTTTTTACAGGTGGCAGTATTTTCAGTTGCATACACTGCAATGGCAGGAGATGAATTAAAACATGTTTCAGACATCATCTGTGTATTAGGATAGTCATCACATTATTCTCATAGGAAGATCATGTCAAGCTGGCCAATGATAAAGAGAAATGACGTGTGTGAACGTAACGCATTAATGAACTCTGGATATTTTGTTGAAACGTTTAGGGCTGATTTAATTTCCTTTCCTTTTTGTAAATAATTATATACAGCATTCTTCATCTGTATTAGAGATTTAACTTCTCCCCACCTACATATCTTGCTTTTTCTTAAAGGAGGCCAGTTTAGGGCTACATTGGTGATGAAAGACAGTTGTATTAACAGGTCTTCTTTATGCACAGTTAAAATCTGCACAAAAATACATTTCCATAACACACATGTACTGTTAAAAAAAACTTTTAATGCATTTTCATAACTGCAATAGATTGCAGCAGAAGCACCTAATAGGTGCTTGGCTTTTTTTCCCTGGAATTCTGATAGCCAGGCAGGATATTAACCACTTGCCTACTGGGCACTTTTACCCTCTTCCTGCCCAATTTTCAGCTTTCAGTGCTGTCACACTTTGACAATTGCACGGTCATACAACACTGTACCCATATAAAATTATCATTTTTTTTTCTCACACAAATGGATTTATTTTGGTGATTTAATCACCACTGGTTTTTTTTTTATTTGCTAAAAAAAACGAAAAAAGACAGAGCATTTTGGAAAGAAATACCCACAAAAAACTTTTTTCATAGTGTGTTTTATAAAATTTTGCGAACAGGTAATTCTTCTCCACTGATGTGCGCTGATGGGCAATGCTGAGGCAGCACTGATAGGAGGGCACTGATGGGCAGCATGGATGGGCACTGATAGGTGACACTGAGGAGGCACTGATAGGTGACACTGAGGAGGCACTGATAGGTGACACTGAGGAGGCACTGATAGGTGACACTGAGGAGGCACTGATAGGTGACACTGAGGAGGCACTGATAGGTGACACTGAGGAGGCACTGATAGGTGACACTGAGGAGGCACTGATAGGTGACACTGAGGAGGCACTGATAGGTGACACTGAGGAGGCACTGATAGGTGACACTGAGGAGGCACTGATAGGTGACACTGAGGAGGCACTGATAGGTGACACTGAGGAGGCACTGATAGGTGACACTGAGGAGGCACTGATAGGTGACACTGAGGAGGCACTGATAGGTGACACTGAGGAGGCACTGATAGGTGACACTGAGGATGCACTGATAGGTGACACTGAGGAGGCACTGATTGGCAGCACTGTTGGGACTGCACTGATAATCAGGACACTGATTATCAGTGTACAGGTCTCTATTACACAAGCCGCTAGCAGCGGTTATTGTAGCTGCTAGCAGTATTTTACTGTGTTGTCCCTGTGGGGTGGCTTCCCTCATGCAACCCCCCTCCCCCCAACCGGGAGAACATAATGGCTCAATGGGAGTGATTCCCCTATCAACCCATGGTTGCAGGAAAAAAAAATCGCTCCGGCTTTAGGTCTTCCAAATGTAACCTACTGATAATTTTGTATTTATTTCTAAAGCTGGGAGGGTGGTGCTGATCTCTTAAGGACTCATTCACACTGCAGTCCTTGCTAACTGTTTCAGTGCTTGGCAGGCAGTTCTTACTACATTGCAAAGACCAGGTTTTAAAGTATCTACTAAGCCAAATGGGTAGCATTGTTTGCGATTTGTTTATATTCCAGGTAAGACAGGAAAACCATGCATACTTTGGCACTGTATTTCGTATACAGTCAATTGGAGGTGTTAGAATGAACAAGAAGTTTCCAAGCAGTAATTACTTGACTGATTACATTGTAAAAATGCAGCCTATAGCAGTTTAGAAGATCTTGTATTGACAGAAATATTGACTGGTTGTTGTTGAGCAGTCTTCAGACAGTGGTGCTATAAATCATCATAGTGATTTTAATTTAACACGGTTGTAGCAAGCCTTAAAAATCAATTGTACTCTGGAAATACCTTGTGCATTTATTACCTCGCAGTAAATACGTTACGGAGTACGTAAACATGCGAGATCCCCCAAACAGAAATCGGTACAAATGATTTGCATAAGTACTGTATGTACAACATATATTTTGTTTCATTCTTCTCTAGGACTTTAAAGAATGGCAGTAACAGCAATTTCAATGCATATTCATATAACATTTCTGAAAAGAAGAAATAAAAATAAGCTCTTTAGCCCAATAATGCATAAAATATATGGAGTCTATTCCTATAATATTTTTCTTCTAGAGATAGTTCAGTCTTAAGCAGGGCATACATTATACAATTTTCTTTCCTTCCACCCGCAGTCAGTGTTGATGTGGGAATCTCTCCCGCAGTGCTATTGTGTTCTACCGGTGATCAGCTTGGGGGTTCTTTTCTTCCAGCAGAACACAATGAATAGTGTTGCCGGCTATAGCAGGCTGGCCATACACAAGTTGATCGACAGATGGACAAGTGTACAACCAGGGTGCCGATACATTGATCGAAATTCGGCTGGAGCCTACTTGCTTGCCTGAATTTCAATCCATGTATAAGCGACTTTAGGCAGGCCATAGCTTTGTGCTATTTTCTTTCCTTCTATCATGGGTGGAGGGCAAGAACATTTGTTTAAGTTCCCCCATCAACCAAGTCTGTAATGGGGAAATCCATCCCGAAGGACCATTGTGTTCTGCTGACGAGGAGCGCAAGGAGCCTTTCCTTGATGGCAGAAAACAATGATGAGCATTGCCGGATAAGGCCAGTGACACTAATCGTTCTGGAAAAAACAGACAGCCTGGTGCACAAGCCGACCAATCAATTGACTTGTGTACAATTAGGGTGCCCAAACATGGATTAAAATTCAGCTGGTCTCTGCTGAACCGGTCAAATTTTTAATCCATGCATGACTGGCTTTACTGTGGGTAGAATCTCTTCCCCAGATCACATCTCTGTAGAGGTGGAAAAAACTACAGGTACGGAAGATATGATCTAACCCACTGCTCTGATTAGTTGATTGCCATGTACTGAAAGGTTTAGGGTAGTTAATTTTCAATGTTTTGTTTTTACCAGGGGATAAAAACGTATATAATTTTTTTTTATTTATTAGAAATTCCTCTTTAGAAGTGAAATGTACCTGATCAGTCAATTAATGTTGTAGTAAATTTAAATATGCATGCTGATTTTAAAGCATTGTAGTAGTAATAATATTACTTGCTTTTGTAACAATGTTGCAACAAGCTCTCCGTGAATGATTGCACAAGAGCTTTCAGAAATCATTTGTTACGGGGTATTTTTTTGGTCAAAAAGTTTGCTTTGATCTTCACTCCTAGAATATTCTTTACAAGCAATAGGAAATCGCTAAATGTGGGAAGAAGGAGGTTTCCAGACCCTTAGCACCCAGGAACTGTGCCTTAGGGCTTTTATTGAGTGTCTATGGTCTCCTTTGTATTAATTGTTGCCATAATTCCTTTTATGATCCTGACAACCATAGTGCGGTCTTTGATGTTTTGGCTCTGGAGTTTTTTTGTTTTTTGCACCTTGTGCATTTACTCTCGCCCTCTACTGAGATCTGCATTTGCTTACAGCCCTTTAGGATTTGAAAGTAAGATGTTATTGTAGAAGAAAATGCTTGTGTTGAAATAGCTCCCCACAATCGGTTAAAAAATGCAAGTCCATTCTAATGTGTAATTTATTTATTTTTTGTTTAAAATCTGTTTGTACCTTTTTTTCATTTATAAACGGTGAATGGCAACTGTATCATGGGAAAGTTAGTTGCTCTGTCCCTAATAGACTATGAGAGAAGATATCTCCCATGGGACTTTGTTGCAGCAATAGAAATCACACAATAAGAATATATAAAAATATGAAATCTTTATTGAACAATGGTAAAAATATCTTGTCTATACAGTTCACATCCTAATCTGTAAAAAGTTCCTGCTAAGACCTACAAGGAGCAGGAATACATTTATATGAAATTTTCGAAATAATTTGTATAACCACCAAATCAACCCCAACACGTTTCAACTTGTACAAAGTCTTCATCAGGGGATAAAAAAGTGGAAGCAATCCTACATAGACACAAAGGGAAAATGATTACATTACAAATAAAAACACACACAAATTATGTAATTTGATGTATTTAAAATTTCATTTTTGAACTTTTTTTTTTTTTTTTTTTGTTTTGCTGCACCCTCTCTCCAGCCACCCTCTCTATGACCAATGGATATCCATAGCCCCTGCCACCCCCTATTCAGACGCAAAGGGCCTGAATTACAGCAAAGGGTAGTTTTTGAAGCACCTGATTGGAGCCATAGGCTCTAAAAGGCGTCAATAAAGGTGACCCGTGGCATTCGTAGTTCACCCAGGTGTGTTAGAACAGCAAATTTAATATTTGCTTTCCTAACATTGAACCGCCTCTCTGCCAATCAGGTGCTCGGGTCTTTTATCCATCACCTGATTGGCTGAAACGACAGTCGCTATGATTGGATGCCTATCAGGCGTACAATCTCCTATAGGAGAGGACGGGAGGATGGGAAATGACGTATGGAAGACACCACTCGCCACCGTCGCCCACTGCCCCACCGAGACAGGTTAAGTGCCGGGCAGACGACCGTCGGGGGGCACAGTGGCTGGTTGTATGGGCATAGTGGCTGCATTTGATGGGCACAGTGAGGCTGCAATTGATGTTTTTGTTTTCTCGAAATTTTCAATTTGTTTGTGCCCCTCCCAAAAAATTTGGAGCACCAGCCACCACTGGTGCCTATTGATTAACAGATAAATATAGATTTTATGCCAATGCTTTTGGAGCAAAGATGAAAAAGGGAAAATGGAGTGCATGGAGGAATTTCTCTCACGTATTGCATGGGTTCTACTGGCAATTTAGCTTCTGTATTCATGGCATGTTTACCTCCTTATGGGTTGGACAGCTCGAAAGCATATCTATGGTTTTTTTAAAAGCACATTTTTCAGCCGAAACAAAGCTACGTAAAAAACATATCTTTTGATTATTATTGATTTGATATTGATTTTGAACTTTGATACTATACCATGCCTTACTGTTTCCCCCTTTCCCAGCAATGTGTTCTGAATATGGGGCCATTGTTAAAATCTCTCCATTGCATCCTATTTCACACATGGAACAGGAAGGAATGTCTTCTGATTGTCTCCATTTATTCTGCATTGGCAGGAATTTACGAATGCATTTCCTTCTTTTTTTTTTTTTTTTTTATGCTTATTTAGTTTGATTTATTTTTACATTACCATTTTGCCAATTAGGATAGAATTGGCACTATAAAACCTATGAGAAATTTTAATCCCGATTTCCATAAATACATCGGTGATTGTTTACAAGTAAACTGTTTTTTTTTTTTTTTTTACTAATTTTATTTGCACATCTTAAAGCATTTACTACATAATTGTCCAGTGATTTAAAACAAGTTGGCTGTGTGGATGCATTCACCTTGTAGTGACCATGCCTGTCAAGTGTCTATCTTTGGTGATTTAGATGTTGATAGAAGCCATTCCAGCACACCCTCAAGAACTGTCCTTGGTAGCTGTGCAGCTGTCAGCTTGATGTGAGTGAGATCTAGGGCTCTAGATTACGACCAGCTAACTGCATCATCAAAAGGGCAGCATCATACTTTTTTGACAACACATGTATTCTACTTACCGTATAAGCCAAGTTTTTCAGCACATTTATTTGTGCTGAAAATCTCCCCCTCGGCTTATACTTAAGCCCCCTTTTGCGCCTGATCTCCCGGACTTTGGGGACCCGGTACATGTAGCCCCTATACAAGTGTGCAAAGTTTGTTGTTCAGGCAGGGCCGATCCGCCCTATATGCTAAGGCTGCATTCACACCTAGGCGTTTTGTCGCCTGAAGCGCGACGCTACAATACGCTGGAGGGGAAAAATAACATTGTCTATGGAGATGGTTCACATCTCCACGCCA
Organism: Rana temporaria; assembly: GCF_905171775.1. Taxonomy (NCBI): domain Eukaryota; kingdom Metazoa; phylum Chordata; class Amphibia; order Anura; family Ranidae; genus Rana; species Rana temporaria. The sequence goes on from NC_053489.1 coordinate 540,704,144, forward strand.
AACGCCGGAAGCTGAAACAAGTCCCGGACCCTTTTTTTTGTCGCGCGTATCGGGCGGCTTCGGCGGTTTCCATAGCCGACAATGACCTATACAAAACCGCGGTTAAAAACGACGCGTTGTGTCGCGGCAAATCGCGGTACAAAACGCTGCAATTTGTCGCGGCAAATCGCGGTACAAAACGCCGCAAATCGCCTACGCAAAGGTGTGAATGCAAGCTGCGTAGGGCCCCCAATCTACTTGAGGCCCCGCCTCCCCCTTGTATTGTCACATTCACTTGCTGGAGAGAGAATAAGGCTATCTGCTCCCTCCAGCCTGCAGGGGGAGATAGACAGCCGGCAGACTTTCCTTCCTCTCTCCACTTAATCACTTGTCACTTATCGCATGATGACTGGAGAGGGGAACGAGATGCTGCCTTCAGAACTGTGAGTACATGTGGGAGGGGGGACACACTGATGTAATGGGGACTCTGATGTAAGGGGACACGCTGATGTAATGGGTGCAGCTGGTAATGGGGACTCTGCTGATGTAAGGAGGATGCTGGTAATGGGGACTCTGCTGATGTAAGGAGGCTGCTGGTAGTGGGGACTCTGCTGGTGGTAGTGGGGACTCTGCTGGTGGTAGTGGGGACTCTGCTGGTGGTAGTGGGGACTCTGCTGGTGGTAGTGGGGACTCTGCTGATGTAAGGGGGATGCTGGTAATGGGGGCTCTGCTGGGGACACTGATGTAAGGGGGTGCTGTTGGGCACACTCAAAATTAAAGTGGGTGGTCTGGATGAAGTCCATGGACAAATTTTATCCCAGTCCAGCCCTGCCCTCCTGTCATAGCGCAGCAAGGAGTCTGGTTTATGCTGCGGTTCTCTCAAGACAAAATTCAACCACTTTTCTGTTTTTTGTTGTGTCGAATCCAGCATGGGTGAATGGGGAATGCCAGCACACATCTAGCACCAACTGAATTCTATATACCCATTTTTCCGAATTCGCTGGCAACTGGCAACATTACTTATTTCTTTGTTTTTAATACGTTGTATGGAAGGTTATATATGGAGAACATGTACCAAGTTATCACGGGCTGATCCGTTCATTTTTTTCTCCTGAGGAAAGAGACAATTCTCCGAAATGTTAGGTTTATAATCGGACAATCGTCTCCCGTATACTTTTTTGCTTCATTATATCATTGTTCTCATGTGGTTTTATAACTGTTCCATATACGATTCTGTTTTAATGTATAAACAAACTTTTTGGTATACGCAGAATAAATTATATTTATACCTTACTCTGAGTTCATATATTTTGGTGCCTTTTAAAGTCCACTGGGGGATCTCCCTTCTGTTTAGCGCACCAATTAATGTCACGGGCGCGGTGATGTCACGTGTGTGTGTGTGTGTGTGTGTGCGCTTCTCTTCGGTCAAATGGTTTACATAGATCACGGGTCAGGTAGAGGGCCCCTTAGCAGAATTTTGCTTAGGGCCCCAGGGAGGTCAGGATCGGCACTGCGTCCAGGGAGCAATGATTTTTCAAAGCCAGGTTTTTTTTGTCTGGAAGACCTACAGCTGGGGATCACCGACTTTTCAAACTGGGTACCCCTTCCATAGACTCCCATGTTAAATGTCAGTCTAGTCATGAGCACAGTGAGGCATGGACATGGAAACAGGCATGCAGATGGACACCCAAGGCTTATACTCGAGTCAATGTTTTTAGTGGTAGAATTTGGTGCCTCTACCTATATTCGGGTCGGCTTATACACAAGTATATACAGTATTTCAGTAATTTTTTTCTTGGGGGGTGTGTGTGTGTGTGTGTGTGTGTGTGTGTGTGTGTGTGTGTGTGTGTTTGTGTTTTTTTTTTTTTTTAATTATTTTAAAGGCTGCAAACATATTCTTTAACTCCTTTTTATAGGTAAAGCTCTTGGCTAAAAATTATGAATTGTTTTATCAGCTGTTTTTTTAGCTTTATTATTATTTATTATTCAGGATTTATATAGCGCACACAGTCTTTTTACAATTATAAATACAAAAGGGCAAAATAAATTGATTACATGCACATAAACATTAGTCTTTTCCTAACTACCTATATAGAAAAGATCAAACATGTTGCACTTGGCTACACAGAAAATTTGCATTTGATTTTTACAGATCATTCATACCCCCTTGAAATTTACCAAATTTTGTCATGTTACAACCAAAAATGTAAATGTATTTTATTAGGATTTCATGTGATAGACTAACACAAAGTGGCATATAATTGTGAAGTGGAAGGAAAATGATAAATGTTTTTTCTAAATGTTTAACAAATATCTGAAAAGTGTGGCATGTGTTTGTGTTCACGCCACACTGAGTCGATATTTGGAAGAACGTTTTTTGGGTATGTCTCTATCAACTTTGCACATCCTAGAGGGTGACATTTTTGCCCATTCTTTGCAAAATAGCTCAGGCTTTGTCAGATTGGATGGATAATGTCTGAGCAGCAATTTTCAAGTCTCGTCTCTGAACTTTGGGCCATTCTAGGACATGTATATGCTTTGCTCTAAACCATTACATTGTAGCATCCTCACAACATGATGCTGCGACCACCATGTTTCACGGTGGGGATGGTGTGTTCAGGGTGATGTGCAGTGTTAGTTTTTCACCACACATAGCATTTTGCTTTTAGGCCAAAAAGTTCAATTTTGTTCTCGTCTGACCAGAGCACCTTCTTCCACATCTGTGCGGTGCCCCCCACATGGCTTCTCGCAAACTGCAAACAGGACTTCTTATGGCTTGCTTTCAACAATGGCTTTCTTCTTGCCACTCTTCCATAAAGGCCAGATGTGTGAAGTGCACAACTAATAGTTGTCCTGTGGACAGATTCTCCCACCTGAGCTGTGGATCTCTGCAGCTCCTTTAGAGTTGCCATGAGCTGCTGCTTTGATTAATGCTCTCCTTGCCAGGCCTGTCAGTTTAGGTGAACGGCCATTTCTTAGTAGGTTTGCAGTTGTGCCATACGTTTTGCATTTTTTAGATGATGGATTGAACAGTGCTCTGTGAGATGTTCAAAGCTTGAGATTTTTATAACCTAACCCTACTTAAAACTTCCCTACAACTTTATCCCTGACCTGTCTGTTCTTTGGCCTTTATGATGCTGTTTGTTCACTAAGGTTCTCTTAACCACTAGAGAGCTGCGCTATAGACGAAAGACGTCCACAGCGCGGGTGGACGTCCTTTTATGTGCTTTCCCCGCGCGCGCGCCACTGTACCCAGCGCATCGCTGAGAAGCCGATGCACGTGCCTGGCGGCCGCCATGTTCGCCAGGTACCCACGATCGGCGGTGACAGAGCAGGGACGTGGAGTTCTGTGTGTAAACACAGAGCTCCACGTCCTGTCAGGGAGAGAGGAGACCGATGCGGTGTCACACCTTGTACATAGGGACACAGATCGGTCACCTCCCCCAGTCAGTCCCTCTCCACACACAGTTAGAACACACCCAGGGAATACATTCAACCCCTCCTCACCCCCTAGTGTTAACCCCTTCCCTGCCAGTCACATTTATACAGTAATTAGTGCATTTTTATAGCACTGATCGCTGTATAAATGTGAATGGTCCCAAAATTGTGTCAAGTGTCCGATATGTCCGCCGCAATATCGCAGGCCTGAGAAAAAAATCGCAGATCGCCACCATTACTAGTAAAATATCATAAATCTATCCCCTATTTTGTAGGCGCTATAACTTTAGCGCAAACCAATATACGCTTATTGCGATTTTTTTTTTTCTAACAAAAATATGTAGAAGAATACGTATCGGCCTAAACCGAGGATATATGGATATAGATATATACACACACACACATTATATATATATATATATATATATATATATATATATATACATACATACATACACACACACACACACACACACACACACACACACACACACACACACACACACACACACACACACACACACACACACACACACACACACACATATATATATATATATATATATATATATATATATATATATATATATTAAAAAAAATGATATTATTATAACAAAAAGTAAAAAATATTGTGGTTTTTTTTCACAATTTTCTGTCCTTTTTTTTTTTTTTGTTTTATAGCGCAAAAAATTTAAATCGCAGAGATGATCAAATACCACCAAAAGAAAGCTCTATTTGTGGGAAAAAAATAATAATTTGGGTTTAGTGTTGTATGACCGCGCAATTGTCATTCAAAATGCGTCAGCGATGAAAGCTGAAAATTGGTCTGGGCATGAAGTGGTTAACAAACCTCCTGAGGGCTTCACAGAACAGTTATATTTATACTGAGATTAAATTGCACATAGATGGACTCTATTTACTAATTATGTGACTTCTGAAGGAAATTGGTTCCACTAGATTTTAGTTAAAGGTATCAGAGTAAAGGGGGCTGAATACAAATGTACACCACATTTTTTGGGGGATATTTGGGAGAAAAAAAATGAAATCCCATTCATCATTTTCCTTCCACACCTATGTGCCACTTTATGTTGGTTTATCACATAAAATCCCAATAAAATACATTTACCTTTTTGGTTGTAACATGAAATAATTTGGAACATTTCAAGGGGTATGAATAATTTTTCAAGGCCATGTATTTGGTATTTAAACATTGTTCTTAATAATAATAATAATAATAATAATAATAATAATAATAATAATAATAATATTATTATTATTATTATTATTATTATTATTATTAGTATTATTATTGATGATTATTATTGAGAAAAATGTATTTTTACCACGTATCATGACAGACATGGATAGATATTTGTGACCAAAAGGGCATTATTTTACGTGCCTGCTGTAAAAGATGTACAAATATTTGTCGAAATTTTAATTACATTTCAAGCATGTGAACATTCTCTAAGAATGCCAAGAATGTATGTCACATATTTACAAATGTGTATGTCTGTACATACAAGACCATGGCAATATATGGTGATCAGTCTGAAGTACTAGAGTCAATGGCTTCTGCTAATTTGTTGGAATGTTGTTATCATAGATTTGTGAAATATCAATTGTCTGCGTAAACTAAAAGTACCAGTTTATTGTTTTCTAATCCATCTACTTTTTTTTTCTTTTTCTTTTAGCTGTCTTTTGGGGAGACATTGCCTTAGATGAAGAAGACTTAAAAATGTTCCAAATAGACAGAACAATTGACCTCACTCAGCACTCTAATGATAAGTTGGGACACACCACAGGTAAAGATGATGATAATATCAGTGTTTACATGGTAGTTTAAGTTGCAATATGTTCTTAAAGTAAGCATGTTACAAGGCTTGGTAATAAAATAAAGTACACGTGAAAAATGCATAAACTAAAGTAACAATTTGTCAAAACAATAAGTAAATTAAGATGCATATAGGCAGAGCTGAAGTTTATATACAAGCCTTTCCAGTAAAAGTTGATCTGAAAATTGCCACTTCCCCTCCCCACAAGCCTACCTGTTGGTCAATGAAACAACTGATCATGTTGAAGTGGAGGTCCACCCGTGTGTTTATTTTTTTTAAAAAGCCAGCAGCTACAAATACTGCAGCTGCTAACTTTACAAAAAAAAATGGACACTTGCCTGTCCAGCGCACCCGCGATGTCAGCAGACGAGGCTGAGCAATCGCTTGGTCCTCGGCTGCTTCCGCCGCCATCCTCGGTGAGGGAATCAGGACCAATTTCCCTACTGTGCATGCGCGAGGATCGCGGCGCGCTGTCACTGGTCCCCGCTCTCTCCTGGGAACAATGTTTCCCAAGAGACAGCCGGGGGGGGGGGGGGTGTGTGACGTGACGAGCCTAAACCTGGAAGTGGTGCAAATGCCTGAGACGGGTGTCTTTACCCCCTCCCCCCTGAAAGGTGCTAAATGTGTGACCAGAGGGGGGGAGGGATCCAAAAAGCAGAGGTTCACTTTTTGTGTTAACCTCCGCTTTAAAGACTCAACAACAAGACAGGGGGGGGGGGGGCAGGGACAAGTTTCACTGTTACATGGAAAGTTGGGACTAGAATACCTTTTAGCTCTGCTTATATCTCCTAATTTACTGATTGGTTGGATATGCTTTTTGTTACAGATGGTAACCTCCTGCTTTCTTTCAAATATGACAAAATTGAATATGAGGAACAGTCCTAAGGATGTGTTGGGAAAACTACAGATACCCATAGTTCACAATAATTTGGTGGTTAATATAGGACTATACAGTATATGGGGTATTACACAAAAAAATGAGATTAATGATGGTTTATTGCCTTTTTGCATTGGCTAAAGCATGGGTCTTCAAACTATGGTCCTCCAGTTGTTCAGGAACTACAGTTCCCATCATGCCTAGTCATGTCTGTGAATGTCAGAGTTTTACAATGCCTCATGGGATGTGTAGTTCCACAACAGCTGGAGGGCCGTAGTTTGAGGATCCCTGGAAAGATCCTTTTACTGTGTATGGGGAGGGATGTTACATACTGTGTGTTTTTTTAAAAGTACAGTGGCATTGGCTGGAGCACTATATAGTCACCAACATTTGTTGTTAGTAGTGTTCTTAACCACTTACCCCCCGGACCATATTGCTGCCCAAAGACCAGAGTACTTTTTGCGATTCGGGACTGCGTCGCTTTAACAGACAATTGCGCGGTCGTGCGACGTGGCTCCCAAACAAAATTGGCGTCCTTTTTTTCCCACAAATAGAGCTTTCTTTTGGTGGTATTTGATCACCTCTGCGTTTTTTATTTTTTGCGCTATAAACAAAAATAGAGCGACAATTTTGAAAAAAATGAATATTTTTTACTTTTTGCTGTAATAAATATCCCCCAAAAATATATAAAAAAACATTTTTTTTCCTCAGTTTAGGCCGATACGTATTCTTCTACATATTTTTCATAAAGAAAATCGCAATAAGCGTTTATTGATTGGTTTGCGCAAAAGTTATAGCGTTTACAAAATAGGGGGTATTTTTATGGCATTTTTATTAATATTTTTTTTACTAGTAATGGCGGCGATCAGCGATTTTTTTTTCGGTATTGCGACATTATGGCGGACACTTCGGACATTTTTGACACATTTTTGGGACCATTGGCATTTTTATAGCGATCAGTGCTATAAAAATGCATTAGATTACTATAAAAATGCCACTGGCAGTGAAGGGGTTAACACTAGGGGGCGGGGAAGGGGTTAAGTATGCCTGGGTGTGTTCTTACTGTGGGGGGGGGGGGGGGTGGCCTCACTAGGGGAAACACTGATTTTCTGTTCATACATTGTATGAACAGAAAATCAGCATTTCCCCTGCTGACAGGAACGAGAGCTGTGTGTTTACACACACAGCTCCCGTTCCCCGCTCTGTACTGAGCGATCGCGTGTGCCCGGCGGCGATCGCGCCCGCCGGGCACACGCACGGGAGTCAGGGGGCGAGCGGTGGGCGCGCGCGCGCACCTCCGGCGGCGCGCGTGCGCCCCTAGTGGCGGCTAAGAGGTAGGACGTCCATTTACGTGGTCTCGCCTAGGAGAGCCACCTTGTGGACGTATAATGACGGTGCGGCGACGGCAAGTGGTTAACCATTTTTCAGTAAAATATGTGCAGCATGGGTGTCATCTATTGGATTTATCTAAGTGGAGTGTCTACAGCTGACCACACGCTGATAGATAGATGGATATATCTATGTGTAGCGCTACCCCCGGAGGAGCCGCTGGTTGGATTTTGGGATGGCGTGTTACCTCTATGCGCGTCTAGGGGTAGATAGATGAGAGCCGCAATGATGGAATGTCCAAACAGCAGGTATCTTTCTTGTGCTTTTATTCTCGTCCAACACGGCAAACAATAAACTTGAGGTAGATAGATGAAAGATGGGTAAGGAGGAGAATTGCAGATTCAGGCCTAAATGCAACGGAAGCAATCCTGCTTCAAGCGATACTTTAATTTCGTTGCCACTCCAGCCGGAGTGAGTATAGTGTACCTGGACAGGCCTCTCACACCGACCTGGCAGCCAGAGTATCACTCGGAACCTTGAAAAGAGACAAGCCTCTGCCACAGACTTGGTGGAAATGAGGATCAGAGGGGAACCTCTGCCACAGGCCCCCTTCTCTGGAATGTAGACAGTGAAGTAAATCTTGCTCAGAAATATTAATGCCCGAATCACCCTCAGGTAGTTTTCTTATTTTAGGTCACTGACTGACAGGTTGCTGTCATCAGTGGCGTCACTAGGGTTGGTGTCACCCGGTGCGGTAAAACATGGTGTCACCCCCCCTGTCTAGGCTGCCCAGCACCAAGCAGGCAGCGCACGGGCACGGGGCGCACCCCAAACCAGCCCCTGTAAATGATAGTATAGGGCAGTATAGTGGCAGGTTAGGGTAGTATAGAGTGGTATAGTGGCAGGTTGGTGTAGTGGGGGGGTATAGGACAGGTTAAGGTGGTGTAGGGCATGTTGGGGTGATATAGGGTAGTTTGGGGTGGTATAGGGCAAGTTAGGGTTGCATAGGGCAGGTTGGGGTGGTATAGGGCAATTTAGGGTGGTACAGGGCAGGTTGGGGTGGTATAGTGCAAGTTAGGGTGGCATAGGGCAAGTTGGGATGGCATGGGAAAGGTTGGGGTGGCACAGGGCAAGTTAGGGTGGCACAGGGCAAGTTGGGGTGGCATGGGAAAGTGTGGGGTGGCACAGGGCAGGCTGGGGTGGCACAGGGCAGGCTGAGATTGCACAGGGCAGGCTGGGCATGTCGGCTAAAAAAAACAAAACAAAAAAAAAAAAAACGGGATGGTGTCACCCCTCTTGCGGGTGTCACCCGGTGCGGACCGCACCCCCCTAGCAACGCTTCTGGCTGACATTCAACCTCCCAGTGTCCGGTCACCTTGATCCCCGATGAATTGTCGAGGCCCTGTTGGATTGCATGCCTCTCTTGGCTCTCCTCAGGCTGACTCCTCACCGAACAGCTATCTCGCTTGGGATCTTTCCTCAGAACTTGGGGACCCAGTCAATCACTGGGGCCCAGCCATAGCTTCAGTTGTCCCGGGCCAACATGGTCCCGGAACCAAGAACACCGCGTAGCACGTGCGCCCTGGCCTGGTAGGCCATATCGCCGGGGCCCGTGATGTGTGGTCACCCTGAAGGTGGGCACCACACCCGGAACAAGACCCAAACCCCCAGAAGTACCCTCCCCCAGCATGCCCCGGGAGGGAAAACCCCTCCCGATTGGCTGCTGGCAAGAGGCACTCCAGCCCGAAGTCCACTGCCGCCCCGGGGTGGAAAGCACCTCAGGAACACAGAATGAACCGACAGCACAGCCCAGCTGAAACCAAGGCCCAATTTACACAAATCACTTGGATGAGAGCTAGCTAACTCTCTCATCCCCCTCTAATTTTAGAATGGCATCTGTACTGAAAGTACACAGGCGCTACATATATAATCGGGCTGAATCAGATTCCACCTTCCACACTATACATTGTCAATTGATGAAGTACAAGCTATTGTATGCTGACCATCGGTGGATAGTTGAGGCTGTGCAGTCTGTACAAAACAATGTCATACAGCCACAGCTGTATGCCGGTGTTCAGCTGTAATTGCATACAGAGTGATTACCTGTGGTTACAAACTATTGATTGACCAAGAATGCAAAAAGCTTGCATCTAGGGTGATCATCTGTCCATGTGTGATTGCATTTGAACACCAGCGGACAGCTGCGGGCCTGTCATTGCTTTTGTATAAGCAACTATTTGAATTCTTCTGTGAATCCAGCTTTAGGAATACACTGGTCACCAGATTCTTGCTGCAGCTGGCATTAAGGTGCTGTGTGTATGAAGACGCTGCCCCCCCCCCACCAGAGGAATAGTTCAGAATACTCTGATGAAAATTTTCAGGGACAGATTTTGGCTTCTAAACTCTGCTTGAAGGAATCTGTGGCAAATCATAGCCTATACCCAGGCAGCAACTTGAATCTTACATTTTTGGATCTCAAATGGGAAACTTGAAAGATGTGACCTATTAAGTTTGTTGTAGTTTAAAGTGACATTAAAAGCCTAACCCTAGATTTGGGGGGGGGGGAGGGGTTAATGGCGTACGATTAAAAATGTTGTATTGGGTTTTTATTTCTGTCTCTCTGTCCCACTTTCTGTTGCTTTGACGCATGTGCAAGAAAAGAGAGCAACATCAGTCACCAATATAGAAATGTGTGTTTAGTATTCTAAACATTGTAAGAATATCTAACCCTTTCATACATGTGTTTTTTTTTCTGTGTCCCTGCGGGAGAAATTTTCAGGCACTTCCTGTTGTGACAGAAAGTGAGGTAAAATTTCCATAATCGTAAAAGTCAGAAATATAAACCTGACAGAGGTTCTAACTTTCCCTGACCTATCTAAAACAAAATAAAACCTCTTGTGTGGATTTGGGCTGTAAGTTTAATGTAAGATGATTTGTACATGCCTTTTTAAAACTGAAAATCAAAGATGCAGTATAGCCAGCTTGCAGGATCAAATGTTTTGCCACAGTGTAAGCCTCTATAGTTTAAAAAGGATGGTCATTATTTGCATAATTGAGTCATATGGCATGCCTTAATTGATAGCCTCTTTTTAGTAAACTATATAAAGCCAAGTTTAAAACGGTACCATCATCCAAAATCTAGTTGGATAGCGAGAGAACTCGGGGATCCCCATGAACCCACAGAAGGAAATGGTCAGGGAGGACTATTACGGTACAGGATGAGTAGACTCAGAGCAGGTACGGTGTATCAAAAATGGGTAATTTCTTTTAGTATAGTATCAAAAAAAATTAAAACATCAAAAACAATTAAAACAATACATATAGTGTGACGACCAATCAGATCACCGAAATTGCAGTACCCAAGGGGGGGAGGGAAAAATCCAGGTGAGCGTAGGGATCACGATACAGGAAATCTCTCTCTACTAGTTTTGCGATATTGCATCGCTTTGTCAGGAGATATTTCTGAAAGTCGAAATACAAACACAAAACATAAATGAGACACATGTAGTCCAATTCGTGTAGGTGAACCTACCGATTATTTATATATATATATATATATATATATATATATATATATATATATATATATATATATATATATATATACTATGAATAAGTAGGTGATCTAGATAATGGCACCTTCCACCGTTGCGCTAGTAGGAACAGATTAATTGGTATAAAGCTAGCTGCTGTTTAAAGAAAATATAGTGAAAAAAGTAAATACAGTGGTTGCACTCTCTCAAGAATGTCCACAAATTTAACAGCGCTCAATGAATATGTGTATATCCCTCTAAGCATAAACAGTGTCTCAAATCATATACGAATATTAAGGTGAATAAATATTGGTGATAAATGTGACAAAATTCATGAACATAGATAAAAATTGATTAAAGACACAAAAAAACCTGTGACTTTAAACATGTGAAACAGAACACACAAAGGGCAAAAAGTATACAAAACTATATATAATCAAGAAAGTTCATATAATGAGGGATCCTGTGATCTTCAAAGACTTCCACCGCACCAGATAGTGTTCAGTGATTCCTTCACCCATCAAAATGGACACTCACCAGACCTTGCAGTCCTTGCAGGAACCAGCTCGATAGGGGAACCTTAACGACAAGTCACTGGCCCAGCCAGGGAACAGGCTAGGGGCGTCACCAGGGCAGGCACAAGGTCGCCGGGGATAAAGACAACCACGGCGACGGGCATTAGGGCAGAGGGGACATATATGGAGAGGACACAGCTCGTATTGCACAGAAATACAAATATAAATATAAATGTAGTGGTAAACAATAGGATATGTATATACAATCAAGTATTCTACATTTATAATAAAAAAATCATAAAAATACAGAAATGGTAGTTGCACACAGCATTAAGTGGGTGCCAAAGCAATATCGGGGAAACTGTCTTAAAAGACAGGAATCAGAAAAAGGCACAATATTCGGTACATATCATTGAAATCACAAAGATATATATATATATGTGTGTGTGTGTGTGTGTGTGTGTATATATGTATGTGTGTGTGTGTGTATATGTATGTATGTAATATATATATATATATATATATATATAATATATATATATACTGTTTACAACACTACAGGGAAAGAAGGATAAGGGGAAAAAAAGGGGGAGGGGAAAAAGAGAAGGACCATGACAATTATAAAAATGATCTAAAGGAATTGACTTCATTGAGGCCAGGGGGTGTAGTGGCCTCTAATCTCTCAATCCATGAAGCTTCGCATTGGAGCAACACTCTGTCTCTATCACCACCTCTGGGATCGAGGGGGGAGTACCTCAAGTGCCAGGAACTTGACCGCTAAGGAATTGTATCGATGATACAAGCCTATATGACGGCCTATTGTGGTAAGTTTACCATTAGTTGAACAATAGAGATGATCTCCTATGCGCTGTCTAAGTTCTCTGATCGTTTTCCCAACATAGAACGCGTGGCACTCAAAGAGCATTAAATCAATAACCCCTGTGGTGCCACATTCAGCAGAAAAGTGGGGTAAGAAAGATTCTCCATTGGGGAGTACATTTCAGCTGCCCGACAGAATCCACGGGCAACGAGGGCGTTGACCACATGCCGATGTGCCCTTTGGACCGAGGCAGGCAGATTGTCAAATTTAGTGATAACTTTAGCAGTGCTATATTCAGAGATGTGCGGGGGAGCAAACAGGAGAGAAGTCCTGTTACATTCTTTGGCCCTGTTGAACACCTTCCTCAGGGTCGAGCGTGCATATCCCCTGAGAAGTGGGCTATCGCGTAGGGCAGCTGCCTGTAAGTGGAAGTCTTCATCTCGTGTCCAGTTTCTGCGCAAGCACAGATACTGTGCATAAGGAATGCTGCGCACAAGCGATTGCGGGTGGGCACTGGATGCGTGCAATAGTGTTGCCCGCTGTGGGCTTGCGATACAAATCGGTGCTTAAGGTCCCATCAGGACCCTTAATGATCATCAGATCCAAGTAAGGTTCAAGGCCTGAATGAATTCATTAAGCAGGGTGTTGGAACCCGTCCATATTATGAAAAGATCATCTATGAAACGGTACCAACATAAAACAAACTGGGGCATGGGCATCGTTGGCAAAAACATTTCTCCCAGGCACCAAGAAATAAGTTGGCATAGGAGGGCACACACAAGGTGCCAATAGCCACCCCCTGGCATTGTAAAAAATGTTGGTCTTCAAAAATAAAGTAATTATGGGTAAGAATAAAGGATAGGAGCTGCAAAATGATTTCATTACGGGCCTCTTAGACCCCCATACCAAAACTATGCAGTGCACGGGCCTGCCTGATTGCATACAAATTGAAACTCTTAGGCCGGGTACTAACGAGCAAACATGTACGATGAAACCGGTCCGTCGGACCGTTTTCACCGTACATGCCTGCCGGAGGACTTCTGTACGATGGCTGTACTAACCATCGTACAGAAGCCTGCGCGTAAACAATATGCGGGGTGTGTCCGCGTCATCGCGACGATGGCGGGCCTGCCATTTAAAGGCTTCCACGCATGCGTCAAAGTCATTCGATGCATGCGAGGGACGCCGGGCGCTCGGACATGTACGGTAGGTCTGTACTGACGACCGTACATGTCCGAACGGGCAGGATTCCAGCGGACGGTTTTAAAACACGTCCAGGAATATTTGTCTGCTGGGAAAAGGCCCGGCGGGCAAATGTTTGCTGGAATTCGGCCCGCTCGCGCCTACACACGACCGAACATGTATGCTGAAACTGGTCCGCGGACCAGTTTTAGCATACATGTTTGGTCGTGTGTACGGGGCCTTAAAGTGGTTGTAAACCCTTTACACCCATTTTTATGCTACAGGTAAGCCTATAATAAGGCTTACCTGTAGCTACCTGCATGGTTTAGGAGATATCCCCTGTCCCCTGCATGTGCTGATGTCATCGGCACATGTGCACTGAAGCAATGGCACCTATGTGCCGTTGCTTCAGTCCGTGTGCCATTACCCGTGGCTCCTGCGTGCGTAAATCTGAAGACCAAAAGATGCAGAAAATCTAATATTGTGTGTAGCACTTGTGTACTTTATGCTACTGGTGCTAGTTAATTTTAAGGTTATATCAGAGTGTAGTTGAACTCTGATCCAGATTGTTAAGTGCAAGCAGGGTCTCTGTCTCAGCTTGGCTGTGCTGCGGGCTTATTCTGTTGTACTGGGGTGTTCTTCCAGCCCCAGTGCTGCAGGTGGCAGCAGTGGAGTCAAGGTTTGGGTGCTCTTTCCCAGCAGCCAATCGGGAGAGTTGGACCTCGCTGTGCATGCTGGGGAGGGGTGTTTATGAGGCAGATGCCATTGGTTCTGGGTCTTCTTCGTCCAGTGTGGCACCCACCTTTTAGGGTGACCACATCACGATACGGCCTACCTGGCCGGGGCGTGCGTGCCACGCGGTGTTCCTGGTTCCGGGATCATGTTGGCCCGGAGCATCTGAGCAGCGACGGGGACCCAGTGAGGAACTGGGTACCCACTTCTGAAGATCCCAAGCTGTACTGTTGTTCGGTGTGCAGTCAGTCTGAGGAGCTCCATTGAGAGGCTGGCGGTCCAAAAGGGCCTGGACAGACCACCAAAGTAGCCGCACACCGAGGGATTGATCACCTGTCAGCCGACACCTGGGCGACAAGTTGAAGGAGATCCAGACGTCACTTATCCAAGGAGGGATATCTGCAAGAATTCAATCCAGAGAGGGCCTGTGGCAGAGGTGTCTTTCTGAGGCTCACTGAGGGAGGTATGTGGCAGAGGCTATTTCCTCAAGTTCACCAATGAGGGTCTGTGGCAGAAACTTTATCCTACAATTGTCCGAGTGATACTCCGGCTGCCAGGTCTGTGAGAGAGGCCTGTCTGACTACATTAAACCCACTCCGGTGGAAGTGGCGCAGAGAAGTGTTGCGCTTTGGCGCAGGACTGTTTCCTATTATTAGGCCTGAATCTGCTATTCTCCTTTCTTCAACTCTTTCCTCACCAAAAGTTTACTGTTTTTACCCGGCTGTGTAAAAAAGAGCGCAGCAAAGAGCACCTGTCGTGGACATTCCTTTACTTCTACTATATGCAATACACATCATTCACCCCTAGGAATTCAGAGGAGCCATGAGGTAATGTGCCGCCCAAAAATCCAGCAGCTCCTCCGGGGGTAGTGCTACATGTGTATGGGGACTTGAGCCGGATTGAAATTTAGCTGGTTCTGCAGCAACCGACTAAATTTCGATTTATGTATGGACAGATTGGTGATACTGAAATCGATCAACTTTAGTACAACTATTTTTTTCATGTGGTCACTGCCAATGGCTGTACGGTAGCTGCAAGCAATGATCATTGTTATCTGTTTGCTGGGAAACCACCTGCTGTCAGAATGAAAAAGCTCTGTGAGAGTGATTCCCCCATCAACACTGAATGTGTTGATGGAATTAAGCAATTTTCTTTCCTTCAACCATGGGTTGAAGGAAAGAAAATTGCTTAATGTATGTAATGTAAAGAAAAATGGTTAATGTATGGCCTGTCACAGCGTCTCACCTTATTTACCAAAACAAATAACTGGATTTTCATGTATATATCACCAGAAAGGGTGGTCGCTATGCAGAACTAGCTCTTCTGCCTCGTCCTCCGTTGCGGTGTCTTCTGGTGAATGGGGCGTGCTGCCTTCTGGGAACTGTGTGTATTCCAGGAGGCAGCCACCCATTCACAAATCATCGTGCATGCGCAGTAAAAAACAGGTCTGTTTCCCTTAGTGAGGATGGAGGCGCCAGTACCAAACGAACGCCGTTGGGGACAGGTAAGCGACTAGGACAGATAAGTGTCCTTGTTAAAAGTCAGCAGCTACTAACACAGTAGTTGCTGACTAATTTAAAAAAATAAAATAAATAAAAAAATTGCGGATGTAATTCCACTTTACTTGACTATAAAGGCAATTTTTTTTTTTACATAGTGGAGATGGATTAGAACACCTGTCAGGTTTTTTTTTTTGCTGTCTGTGCCCCCTTTATGGACATTCACCATCTCTATTTTGCCTGTTTTACTATTATCATTGAACGTAAAAGAAAATCCCAAATTTTAGGGTGCCCCCAGAAAAGTAATAGAGTAATAGACTGGTAAATTTTCTATCAGGGACACTAGTTCTGGTGACCTGGGGGTCCCCAAGGAATTCCCTTAATTTGCAAGAATTTCCTCTAACTTCCTGTTTGCCTATGGGACAGGAAGTGAGGGGAAATTTACACAATGGAACACAAATGGTGGGAAAAAAATGCCTATAGTTCTACTTTAATTATCACTTGCCCTTTAAATGCAGCCACAAGCTTATTTTTTTCATTAAACATTTTTTAAATGTCTACAAACCTGAATTCTTGTAAAAATTTATGTATTTTTATTCCATAAGTTAGACTGAATTCTTGTATTAAAGATTGTGAATACAAAGACAGGAGAAATGTATTATGATCTTGTAATTAACAGAAATAACACAAATGAAGTATTATTTTAGCACAAATGTAAAGTAAATACCTGCCAGGCATACTACACATTCTGAAATATGCCAGCTATTTTGTAGTGCTAACAGACTGAGTAATGTGAATTATGTCAGCCATCCCACATTTTTCCCTCTCCATGCTCTGGCTGGGAATTATAGGAATTACAGCTCAAAGTGCAATGTCAAAGAGTGATACATAGATTTCATGCTTCACCCTATCCAACTTGTTTGGAAAACAATTATATTCTCATTCCCAGCATACTGATCTTAATTGCTACATATGCTAATTATTTGACATGTTCATGAAGCATTTGACTGGTTTCCATGACTATATGTCATTGGGAAGAAATGCAGTCTTTTTTTGTAAATAATTTTGAACTTGCGCTTGTGCATATCTCTTCTAATCTAAAATGTCCTTTTTATAAAACAGCTGTCTGAAAATACACATGATCTCATGCTTGGGAAAACCAGCCAAATAATTTGAGTGTCTAATAATTATTTTGAAATACATATATGGTGAACACATTTAACTGTATATGTTGAAAGCATAAGGATACAGCCATGTAAGCCCCCTTATAATCAAATTCTGTCCTTTTTTAATGGGCACTTGGATAAAACAATATGGGAGAGAAAAAATAATAATCCTGAGTGGACAGATTTATAAGTATACAGGGACGAATCCTTATGTTATAATAGGATAAAATGGAAATGTTCAAAATCTACTATTCATTTTTATTGTAGAATTTTCATTCAAGGACATGTGGTGCATTCACCACTCCCAGTAATATACATTTTCATTCAAACATTTAGGCTGGGTTTACACTGTTGTGAATTTGGATGCGGTTTTCCCTACATCCTACATTCGCATAGCAGGAGATTGTGACCAGCTCTCTATGGAGCAAGTTCACACATCACCGCAGCGGCTCCGGTGCGAATTGCACAGGAGTCCTGTGTGTCTTTTGGTCCATTTTCAGGTCTGAATTCAGCCCTAAATTCGGGCTGAAATCAGAACTAAATTGGTGAATGGAGACGCATCGGACTCCTGCTGTGAGATGCTGCTTTCTCTAGTGTGAACCCAGCCTGAAACGTTTAGCCTTATCTGAGCGAAACATGTAGAGTGATTGCACATGTTGATTAGACGATATGCCTTTATGAACAGTTCTTGTCTTTTAAAAGAAACCTATTCTTAAAGGAGAAGTCCAGCCTGAGCTTTTTAGGCTGGGCTTCTCCTAAGGGTCACAGGAGTGCAATTAGTTTTGCACTCGTGTGACCCATTTTCAGTGGAGATCTGTCTGAAGTCCGCTCTCCGCTGACGTCGCTGCCATCAGTCGGGGAAGCGCGCCATCCTGACTTCCAAGTCTGGATCCGCCAGCTGCCCCGATGGCTGTCTTGGCGTCTCAGCAAGCTGCTGAGACAGTCGCTCCCCTCCCATCCACCACTCAGCGCTCCAATGGGTGCGGGGAAGTAGCGCAGAAGTGATGCTGACTGACAGCCAGCAACACTCTGCTTGGGGAGGAGTGAGAACTGAGCCATCAGCAGTGTTCGTGGCTCGGTTCTCGGTGCAGAGACTCCGGGGAACAGCTGCAGCATCCGTCTAAAGCTCCATCCACTGAGGCAAGTATGGATAGGGGGAAAAAAAAAACATACTTCTTTTTAATAAAATTAGAATTTTTTTATAAAACCTTGGTACCTTTTTTGGGTCTTATGTGGGTCTTCGAAATGATTGTCATGGCTTTCAGCGCTGTCTCTTTTAAATCAGCCATGCAACAGTGTATCCCCCTTTTTTTTTTTTTTTTTTTTTTATAATGTTCTCACAAATAGAGCTTTCTATTGGTGGTATTTGATCACCACTGGGTTTTTTTATTTTTTGCTAAACGCATCAAAAAGACAGACAATTTGGGGGGAAAAAAAGTTTCTTTGTTACAAAATATTGTAAATGAGTACATTTTTCTCATTCACTGATGGGCACTGATGAGGCTGCGCTGATGGCACTGATAAGGCGGCAGTGATGGGCACCGTTGAAGTGACAATGATGGGCACTGATTTGCAGTACTGATGGGTGGCACTGGCAGGCATTTATGGGCACTGATTGGGGTCATGGGTAGGCATCATTGGGCATCCCTGTTGGTCCTGGGTGGGCATCCTCGGGGGGCTGCACTGATAATCAGTGCAGACCCCCCCTGTCAGGAGAGCGGTCGATCGGCTCTCACCTGTCACGATACACAGTTTTCCTGTTTACACTGTGTTCAGCTATGATCAGACACTGCTGATCACATGGTAAAGAGCCTCCATCAGAGTCATATGAAGCCCAGTCAGGATAACTGAACCACTTCCCGGCCATCATTCTGCTATAGGCTGGGCAGGAAGTGGTTAAAGAATATAAGAGATATAGTTTGTCCGAGCACTAATGGAATCACCGTTTAAACAAGGCACCTAATCCCCAAAAAAATATTGAAATTGGAACAGAAAGGGGGAAAGGGATAATTTGCGGTGCATAGGGTATGGTAGTGATGAGATTTGTATTTTTGTAAAAAAATAAATAAAAAATAAATAAAAATATTACATAGAAACCAACATGGATCAATTTAAAAATGAATAGTGGTCATTGAACAACATGTAATTAACACATGGAAATCGCATATTCCCTACATGTTTCGCAATGTTTTGCTTCTTCAGGGGAAAATAAGATCCATGCACAAGTGTTTAACACTAGACAACAAAGAGAAAATATATACATAGGATTAGCCTTGTATAACGCATAAAAATAAAATAAAATATATATATATATATCCTTGCGAAAGTATTCGGCCCCCTTGAACTTTGCGACATTTCGCCACATTTCAGGCTTCAAACATAAAGATATAAAACTGTCATTTTTTTTTAGAAGAATCAACAACAAGTGGGACACAATCACGAAGTGGAACGAAATTTATTGGATATTTCAAACTTTTTTAACAAATAAAAAACTGAAAAATTGGGCGTGCAAAATTATTCAGCCCCCTGAAGTTAATACTTTGTAGTGCCACCTTTTGCTGCGATTACAGCTGTAAGTCGCTTGGGGTATGTCTCTCTCAGTTTAGCACATCAAGAGACTGACATTTTTACCCATTCATCCTTGCAAAACAGCTCGAGCTCAGTGAGGTTGGATGGAGAGCGTTTGAACAGCAGTTTTCAGTTCTTTCCACAGATTCTCGATTAGATTCAGGTCTGGACTTTGACTTGGCCATTCGAACACCTGGATATGTTTATTTGTGAACCATTCCATTGTAGATTTTGCTTTATGTTTTGGATCATTGTCTTGTTGGAAGACAAATCTCCGTCCCAGTCTCAGTCTTTTGCAGACTCCATCAGGTCTTCTTCCAGAATGTTCCTGTATTTGGCTCCATCCATCTTTCTATCAATTTTTAACCATCTTCCCTGTCCCTGCTGAAGAAAAGCAGGCCCAAACCATGATGCTGCCACCACCATGTTTGACAGTGGGGATGGTGTGTTCAGGGTGATGAGCTGTGTTGCTTTTACGCCAAACATAATGTTTTGCGTTGTTACCAAAAAGTTCGATTTTGGTTTCATATGACCAGAGCACCTTCTTCCACATGTTTGGTGTGTCTCCCAGGTGGCTTGTGGCAAACTTTAAACAACACTTTTTATGGATATCTTTAAGAAATGGCTTTCTTCTTGCCACTCTTCCATAAAGGCCAGATTTTTGCAGTATACGACTGATTGATGTCCTATGGACAGAGTCTCCCACCTCAGCTGTAGATCTCTGCAGTTCATCCCAAGTGATCATGGGCCTCTTGGCTGCATCTCTGATCAGTCTTCTCCTTATATGAGCTGAAAGTTTAGAGGGACGGCCAGGTCTTCGTAGATTTGCAGTGGTCTGATACTCCCATTTCAATATTATCACTTGCACAGTGCTCCTTGGGATGTTTAAAGCTTGGGAAATCTTTTTGTATCCACATCCAGCTTTAAACTTTTCCACAACAGTATCTCTGACCTGCCTGGTGTGTTCCTTGTTCTTCATGATGCTCTCTACGCTTTACGCTTTAAACAGACCTCTGAGACTATCACAGTGCAGGTGCATTTATACAGAGACTTGATTACTCACAAGTGGATTCTATTTATCATCATTAGTCATTTAGGTCAACATTGGATCATTCAGAGATCCTCACTGAACTTCTGGAGAGAGTTTGCTGCACTGAAAGTAAAGGAGCTGAATAATTTTGCATGCCCAATTTTTCAGTTTTTTTATTTGTTAAAGTTTGAAATATCCAATAAATTTCGTTCCACTTCATGATTGTGTCCCACTTGTTGATTCTTCAAAAAAAATTACAGATTTATATCTTTATGTTTGAAGCCTGAAATGTGGCAAAAGGTCGCAAAGTTCAAGGAGGCCGAATACTTTCGCAAGGCACTGTGTGTGTATGTGTGTATATGTGTGTGTGTGTGTGTGTGTGTGTGTGTGTGTGTGTGTGTTAAAAGGTAAACAGGACAACCGCTTACCGACCACAAACCAGAGTTGGATGCTCAACAGCTCCCCAGGAAAAGGATGGAGAATTAGACCCTGCAAAGGGTCAACACCGAGCTCCGAATAATATCACAATTAGGTGCTAAGTACGCATACCAGACGATAGGGACTGAGGAAAATAAAGAAAAAATAAAAATAAAATGAAAAATACAACAAAAACAAAACAATTGAAACATTTCACCCAATGAAAAAAGTTGGGTGAATAGACAAATTCAACCCATAAGGTTGAATGAGTTGGACTAAGATTACAATTTCTAAGTAAGTGGCCAAATGGATACTTACGAAGCCCGCAAGTTAAAAAGAAAAAAATGAAAGAAATATGCACATCAAGATGTTATAGTGGTCATCAAAAGAAAAAAAGCTGCCAGCGTTCCTCCCTGATGACAAAAATTTAACAAAGATGTGGTGTCAGTGTTGGATATAAACCAGGGGAATTGATTAAAATAATAAAAATAAATGGGTAAAAATAAAATAAAGCAAGATGGGGATGTAAGGTGATAAGCCATGCAGGTAAGAGTTAAACAAGCCTGAATAAAATGTTGTAAAACAAATGTTTTGAAGAAAGATTTCATAGTGGACCATAGGTCTCCATAGGAACTAAAAGGATGGGAATATTAAACTAGCAATAATCTGAGCAAATATCCCTGTACAGGCTATCAAAATGGGATATATGAGAGGAGAACACATAGGAACCCATCAGTAGAAATACAGAGAATTAAATAGAATGTACTACTAGGGCTGGTTTGGTGACAAATGGCAAAGAATAAATTGATTGAATGGGATTAAATCGGAAAACAATCATTGCGCTGTTGGTTAAAGAGTAAAAGTATATTAAAGTGGTTAAAGAGTATATTTAACGGAGCCAATAAGAGATATTCATTGTTCGTGTTTACATAAAGTCCAAACTTGAAAGCATCGCCATTGTTCCTGTTCTTGCATTTTATTTTTTTATATATTTATTTATTATGTATGTATTTTATGTGTTATTGTATCAAACTTCAATGCTGGGTTCACACTAGTGCGAATTGGATGACAGGAGATTGTGACCGGCTCTCAATGGAATCGGTTCACACATCTCCGGGGCAGCTGCAGAGTGTATTGCACTCTGTGCCTCTTGGGTCCGTTTCAGGTCCGAATTCAGGCCCGATTTAATCCCTGAAATGGAAACCGGAGATGCACCGGACCCCTGCCGCCAGCAGCATCCATCTGCAGTGTGAACCCAGCCTTAAATAAGTTCTGCATAAGACGCCAAACCTACACACCCCCCCATGCCTGAAGAGCCGCAGGCGTTCTTGCCTCAAGAAAAAATGGCCTTGTCAGTCTTGGAAGATATTTGACCAGCTATAAAAACGGATTACAATATACTGATGGTAACCATTTAGTCTTCAAGTAACCGTATAAGAACTCTTCGGTAATTTTAAACATTTTATGTAAAAATTCCACATCCTTTCCACATGAGATTTTAAGCTTAGTTAATGCATTTTAATTAAGCATTCAATCATACCATTAAATCTAACCACCAACATCACTCTTTTTTTTTTTTATTAGACAACTAAAAAAAAATTGAAACTTAAAGGGTTATGAAAGGCTGCCAATTTAGCATTGCACATAATTTCATGAAGACCCTACAGCCTGCAAGTCTTGTTCCCTATTCCTACACACATTGCCATGCTCTAAGACCCCTTTTACACTGGGTCGTTTTGCAGGCACTATTGCGCTAAAAATAGCGCCTGCAAACCAACCTGAAACAATCACTCCTGTGTCTCCAGTGTGAAAGCCCCAAGGGCACTTTTAATCCCCGCTAGCGGCTGAAAAAGGGTTTAAACCACCTGCACACAGTTGCTGCAGTGGCGCTTTGCCGGCGGTACGGCTGCGGTGCCCAATCATTTCAGTGGGCAAGAGCGGTGGAGGAGCGGTATACACAGCGCTTCTTCACCACTCCAAAGATGCTGCTTGCAGGACATTTTTTAACATCCTGCCAGCACACGCTCCCTCTGGCTTGGACATTGGAGTGAATGGAGCCACTCTTTCAGGGCGCTTTGCAGGTGCTATTTTTAGCGTTATAGTGCTTGCAAAGCGCCTCAGTGTGAAAGGGGTCTTGGGCAGTTGCAGCAAGTGTTTTTTTTTTTTTTCTTGTAACATAAATGAATAAAAACTGACCATTTTAAGGCAGCACCCCTGTCAGCGGTAAATGGTTTGTCCCGAACTTTTTTTTTTTACTGACACTTTTGATGGAAAGCTTGGTCTGTTAAAGGAATATGAAGAATAACAAGCTACTGTCCAGATCCCCGATTGGCGGACTACAAGTGAAATGTCTCCTAAACGGTGCCCGTTTAGGAGATATTTCCACTACCTATAGGTAGAAGTCCAAAAAGTGGGTTTACAACCACTTTAATTTCTGTTTTTTATTTTTGTACTTTTGTAGGACACTTTGTAAGATAATGAAAGCATTGGATAGCATGCTCCTTTTTTTTTTTTTATTCAAAGCAAAACTAAAAATGTAATGTAACTTGCAACTAATAGAGTTGGGTTTAGTTTGTTTGAATTTAATTAAGAGGTATGTCCAAGGTGTCTGTCTTCAATTAGAAACCCCATTAGTGATTACATTTGGGGCAGCAGGTCTGTGTTGTGGTACTAATAAAGAATCAATATAGGAAGCAAGTCCTGGACTCATAGTTCAGTTTTCCAAATTGTCTTTGGGTAAGTGGCTTTATAATAAAAAAAAAAGAAGAAAACCTTATCACAATAGTTCATATTCAGACACTTGTTGTTGACCATTATGACCCAATTGTTAACAGTAATGTCTAAATCTAGCTGTGCAGGACCATCCTTATACTGTAGATTCATACTGGGTCAATGTTATGTTACAAAATGACAACTCTTTAGGCAAAGCTCAGCAGAGAAATTTATTGCCATGGTTGCTATTCAGCTCAACTCTTCCATCAGACCTTTGGGTACATGAGGCCAACCATAACATCCATTCATTAATGCAGAAAAAAAACACCTCTAGAAGATTCTTTGCCTCATATTTTACTGACGTCTGTAGGCATGGATAGGTTTTTATGGCTGAAATAATCTTTCACATACCAGTTACTTATTTAAATCAAATCCTGTTGCTTATTTTAATGGCGTATAATAACATGCTTGAAGCTGTATAATTTTTATGATACGTGTTTAACAAAAAAGACAGAGGGAGGTATTGAATAAATACTGACACCTTCCACATGTGCCTACACACTTTCACAATTACAGCTTTGTCTAGCCTCATTTTCTACCAGAGTTAATTGTAAATTACGTTAGTTTGTAAAGAAATAAAGCACATGCTGACTTATAATTGATCCCTTTGGATCAAGAGTAGGCAACCTTTGGGCTCATTTGCAACATGTGTGTTGTTGTGCATTTTACATTGTTTTCAGTAGAGTCTTTTAGAGTACAGTAGTGCATTTAAAGAAAAATGTAAGGCCCTGCATGCTACATTTGGATGTATTGAGGCTTTGAATGGTTCTAAAGAATTTTATCAAAGCCTGTGTGTATGGCAGACGATCCAACAGACAACGGCTTCTGCCAGGTGAGCATACTGGAAAACCCTGTCGGAACACAATAGCGCAGCAGGGATTTTACTGTACTAACATTTAGTTAATAGTGCAAGCTAGTTTAAAATAGCTTTTCGTGGACTGGAAATCAGTTTGCAATACATTGGGGTTTATTTACCAAAGGCAAGTGCACTTAGAAGTGCAGTCGCTGTAGATCTGAGAGGGACATGCAAGGAAAATAAACAGCATTTTTGCTTGCACATGATTAAATTATAAAATGAGCAGAGCTTTCCCTCATTTCAGATCTTCCCTTCAGATCTAAAGTGACTGCACTTCCAGTGCAAACGAGATTTGCCTTTAGTAAAAGCAACCCCATAGAAATACCTGACTCTATAATTTTAAAGTGATTTTTAAAGTAAAAGTAAAACTTTGCACAGAGCAGCCCCAATCCTTGTCTTCTGGGGTCCCTGAGCTCCTGGCTCCTCCCACCTTCTGAGTGTCCTCTTGGCAAGCAGCCAAGTGCCCACCAATGTTCCCTGAAAAATGTAGTTTAGACATTTGGGTTATACTGCTGCATTCAGGTTTGGACACTGGCAACCAAAAAACATTTGTTTGCTCGCGAGGTTAACCTGAAATGTGACTTTCAGGCACTGTGCTTTGCTTGTGGTGCTTTCTAGACCTGTGTGTATTGTGTTGGCTACAGAGCACTCTCCAAGTTCAGAGCCATGGCACAACCCAAGTCTCTGAAAACTCACACTGTTAGGCTTATCGTAACCACAGGATTGCCATCTTTTAATTTGGGCACTGGGCTCTGCATTGTGGTGCTTTCCAGACCCCTGTGTGTTGGCTTCAGATTGCTTTTGGGGTCCAGAACTGTGCACTGCTTCTGGTGTACCTCACTCTCTAGGGACTTGTGTAATGGGCTGGGACACTGGAAGCCAACAAAAAAATTGGTATTGGGTGCCATTTTTTAAATTTCTAACATCGCCATTTCAAAGCAGTGACCGTTGGGGTGGGATGTGGTCTCTTCCTCCTGCTTTTTTCAGCTTTCAGTAAGCAACTTTCCACTACTGCTTATGTCTTTTTGATTTCTTTATCAAGGTTTTTATCATGACTTCATGCAAGGGTGTATCAACATGTGCATAGTCTACCTCCTACTCAAACCACAGATCTTGAGGCCTGTAGTCTTCTGGTTCGTCTGCTTGGTCCCCACACAAAACTTGCCTATCCACTTAGTGAAAGTGTATTTGTTTTTTTCGCTCTATCCTCTGGGTTTATCTGCTAGCAGTTTAAAGTTTTAGGTTTCCCATTGGAGCTCCAATCTTGAACTTTAATTGACACATTTTTCAAAACTGTTCACTTCTCCCTAGGGTAGCTGAATCCTACCTTGTTAAATATCCATGAGACTGGTATATCATTTACCTGGCTGTAGATTAGTGTAACTCTGTAGACTTTTTGGGAAACGTAATAACTGGAAGATTAAATGTCATCTACCTTGGCTAGTTGTCCCAGGTGAGAACAAATTGATGATCCTCTAGGCTCCTAGGAATTAATAATAAAAAAAAAAAAAAAAATATATATATATATATATATATATATATATATATATATATATATATATATATATATATATATATATATATATATATATATATATATATATATATATATATATATATATATATATATATATATATATATATATATATATATATATATATATTATATATATATTATATTATATTATATTATATTATACATACACATGCGCTCCAATTACTGAATCGTTCGGATACCAGAGAGCTCTGAGACAGCCTTAAAGTGTTCCATCAACCAGTTAAATCTGAATCCTCACCATCCACAGAGATCCTGTGGTACCAAGGCTCCAAAAAACATTTGTTGCTGTGAAGGAATAGCGGTTTGTTTCACTAGCCTGATCCCATACTGATCGGTTTTGAACTTTCCTCTACTATCACTACACAAAGACTTTTTAGATGTGGTGTTGGCCACACGATCTATATCCTATTTTAATATTTGTGCTGTTTTAGTATCCGAACGATTCAGTAATTGGACTGCTTTATTTTTATACTGTTCTATTTTATATTTTGTATTTTTATTTTCTTTTGAACAGCTGCTTAATACTATTCTGATACTCTATAAAGTGAATTGGAAAGTTTATTAATAATTGCACTGCTGGAGAGCTGTAGGAATTAGTCGGTGCTGGGTGGTGTTTATATATATATATATATATATATATATATATATATATATATATATATATATATATATATATATATATATATATATATATATAATGTATATTAACGGCCTTCAATACACCACTCAGTGCCAAAAATGAAAGTTGTTGTTCAAAAACAAGATGACACAATGAAGGGTTAACATGGGGACAAAGTAGACTATAATAGAAATAATGCACAATCCCCTTAAAAATGGTCACATAAAAAAGGGATGAAAAATAAACGGTCCCCTCATATATTGCATGTACTTGAGTTAAATTATAGTGTGCAGAACTTCACCGTCTCCTCCAGGGGGAGAATTGCCAATCAAACCTCGAGATGTGAGCGAGAAGCCAAACACTTCTTGCTTCCGGGTAGGGCTGCGGAGGAGCGCACGCGCCACTTCTGTTTGCGTCGCATAGGTCACGGCCTTAAGCGTTTCATCATATCCTGACGCCCTCTGTTGAAGTCAGGATATGACGAAACGTGCCAGGGGTTGACGCGTGCGCTCGACCGCAGCCCTACCCGGAAGCAGGAATTGTTTGGCTTCTTGCTTACATCACAAGGTTTGATTGGCGATTCTCCCCCTGGAGGAGACAGTGAAGTTCTGCTGCCTATAATTTAACTCAAGTACGTGCACTATATGAGGGGATTGTTTATGTGGGGGCTTCTATATTTTATATAAATACACGGAATTATGCTATGTTGGCTTGTTCTTGTTTATTTTGGTTGGAGCCTGCAGCACTTTATTTTCTCCCTGGCTGATGTCGAGTGCAGTATCTCATCTGATGTTGTTTTCCTGCTTGCTGTTTGGCCATTGACTTGCTCTGGTGAATTTAAACCCCTGAGGGGGAGTGTTCTCATGAGGTGGACCAGGAATGTTCGACGATGCACAGAGGATATTTTCTATATCCTATGTCTTTTTTTTATTGATCCTTTTTGTATATTTTTATATTTTCTGTAATAAAATTTATATTTTTTGATATTCCCGTTTTTTGTCCGACCATCAATTACCATTTCTTGAGTAACTGTTTCTTCTTTGATAGCAGTATAGCCTAAATAACCAATTGCTACACCTCTGGTCTCAATGGACTATAAGAATAAAAATCTTGCTTTGCGGGCTAAGGTCACTTAAGAGCTTTTAATGTTTAATATGGTCCTATCGGATATGAGGATCATTTAAAAAAAAAAAAAAGGGATTTTCATAACTTTAACCACTTCCTTACTGGGCACATATACCCCTTCCTGACCAGGTGAAATTTCAGCTTCCGGCACTGCGTCGCTTTAACTGACAATTGCGCGGTCATGCGACGTGGCTCCCAAACAAAATTGACGTCCTTTTTTTTCCCCACAAATAGAGCTTTATTTTGGTGGTATTTGATCACCTCTGCGGTTTTTATTTTTTGCGCTATAAACAAAAATAGAGCGACAATTTTGAAAAAAAAACAATATTGTTTACTTGTTACTCTAATAAATTGCCCAATTTTTTTAAAAAATATATTTTTTTCTCAGTCTAGGCGATATGTATTATTCTACATATTTTTGTTAAAAAAAAAAAAAAAAAATCGCAAGAAGCGTCTGGTTTGCGCAAAAGTTATTGCGCTTACAAAATAGGGGACAGAATTATTATTTTTTATTATTTTTTTTACTACTAATGGCGGCGATCAGCATTTTTTTTCGTGACTGCGACATTATGGCGGAGACATCGGACACTTTTGACACATTTTTGGCGCCATTCACATTTATACAGCGATCAGTGCAATAAAAATGCACTAATTACTGTATAAATGTGACTGGCATTGAAGGGGTTAACACTAGGGGGTGAGGAAGGGGTTAATGTGTACCCTGAATTGTGTTACTAACTGTGGGGGAAGGGGGGTGACTGGGGGAGGTGACCGATGCTGTGTCCCTATGTACAAGGGACACAGATACGTCTCCTCTCTCCCCTGACAGGACGTGGAGCTCTGTGTTTACACACAGAGCTCCACGTCTTGTCCCTGTAGCCGCCGATCGCGAGTCCCTGGCGGACATTGCGGCCGCCAGGCACTCGCATCGGCATCTCAGCGATGCAGCGAGCGCGCGCCTCCGCCGGACGCGCGCGCGCCGGCGCCGCTGGCTGCGCGTGCAGGCCGTAAAAACACGGCCTCCCAGAGATGTAGAGCCACCCTGCGGCCGTACAAAGTCGTACGGCCGTCGGGAAGTGGTTAATTGCAACTTTTGATGGTACAATTTTCCTTTTAATATAATAACCCCTTGTTTTCCTGTACTCTATTCACTTGGAGTACATAGGGAGTATGGCTTCCTTATACAAGTTTGGGCAGTGAAGTTGCTTAAAAGTACAGAGAGAAGAATTTAGCTGTGTGTGTTCTAGTACAGGTTAGAAAATAAGGGTCATTCTGTATTCCTGCTATGGTCAACCTAGATATTTAATTACTCCACTGGCCAATTGAAAGTTTGTGCTGTAACATATAGCAATCAATCACATCTGCTGCCAGCCAGGTCCACATTATACTAACTCGGTGCCACATCTATGGCAATTGATGAATTTAATCATACTGCTCAAACAGTATAGATGCCTTGTAGTTCTGCTGATTTCAGCTAGCAATTTAGTGCAATCACACCAGTGATATGATTTGTGATCGGTTGATACGGGTTACTGCAAAGGTTTTGACCTACCTCTCTTCCTACACTTGATAAATGTGCTGTTGTGTAGGGTCACTGCACATCTTGGCTTTAGTAATACTGAACTACACCTCCTAGTGTTCATGATCATCTCATACTGAATGTAAGATGTGCTTAAGTAACAGCTGGTTTAACATAAACCACACATTCCCTCATAAATGCCATCTCTTCCATTCCATAAATAAGCATATAATAAAGTCCAAGCCTTTATGGTTTATAAAACAAATGTAACCTTGGATGACTTCCGCACTTCTACCACCAAGAATGCACTAGTTCTTTTAGAAAAGAAACATGTCTGTGAACATTAATATTTTGAAGTCATTAGACGTTCCCTTGAGGCCAGACACATACTTTCCCAAATTTAATAGAGTTGTAGGCTGTTATTCCATTGAATTATCTCTATTAGATTGATTGACAGGCGAGACATTAATTCACAGGTTTCACATTTCATTGCTGCAAAACACTGTGGAGCAGTGATTGGCCTGGAATATTTGCTATGAAAACAGCACCCATAAAAGGTATAAAGTATGTTTTAGGAATTCTATTTGCGAGGGTGAGAAAATTTGTGACTTCATTTATAAAATAAACTTGATCTGAATTTATTTAAAAGAATTCTAGTTAATGAGCTTAAGTGACAAATATTAAACTGGCAGCTGAATTACCTGTTTTGTTGCACTTTCCTTGTAATCTAGGGTGGAGTGTAGTCAATTATAATGATGTGCAGGATGTACATCATATTCAGACAACAGAAAAGGTCTGTCTTGGAGAGACATTGCTGAATTTGGGATAAAAACAGTCCAAATTTGTGTACAACCATGCTTGGCTTAACTCGCTTTTAAAGGGATGCAGAAGGGTTTTTCTGACTCAGGGCAGGCAGAGTACACACTTGTCTGTTCACATGTTAAAAAAAAAAAAATAACATTTATGGGAGTGAAAAAACATTGAACATCAATGGAAAAGCATTCAAACCCTGTACGTAGAGTCAGTCCAGCAATCTCCTTTCACTGCACCTTTTACTTGTACGTCTAAGTACACATATCCCTAAGACCATGTTTGTAGTATTAGATCAGACTATTGCATGTCTGTGGTTACAAAGCGGCTATGGATTTAACACAATATTTTTGCATGGTGGCCTGGAAAAGGTCATTCTTTCTTCCTAATGACATGGAGAAATATCCTTGAGCATGGAATGCTTTACTGGTTTGCCATATCCTTATTGCCCTTTTTAATAATCTATTGCCGCAGTGATGCAAAGGTTTCAGATTTATTTTGTTAATTCTATGCCATGATTTGAAGAATTGCCAGTGTTTTTGAGAGGCATCTGCTACCTCCCTCCACTCATATTTTGTTCATCACTTCCTGATCCATCCAAATAAGTCCAGAGGCTCCTCTGTAAACCACCTGTTTAAACTCTGCACCAGTTTGCCAAGCCTGAATGAGGCTTCTCCTTTTAGGATTCGCAAATTACCACTAACTAATTATGTGAAAAGCTAATTTCTGTTTACTTATTTTATCTGGACATGATTGGATAATTGATTTGCATATTCACACAGTTTAATTTGTGAAGATTCACACCTCCATTGGCCTCAATGTGTTTGCTCTCCCCAATTTTATTTGATGCAATGCATGCAAATTAACATTTGGACGATTAACACACATAGTTTACCCTTCTATATAAAGTCAGTAGTATAACTTTTCTGGATGGAATGTACAAATGGGTGTAAATATATGTTAACACCAAAGCCAGCATTCATTTTGGCATGTAGTGAAAGAACAATTTTATACCACCCAGTCTATTTTGCATTTCCAATTCTATATTTTACTTTAAATACCTCTATTTGGGTTGTCTATAATTAAATGTCCACAGTTCCCAGGTGAGATACTATATTTGTACATTGCTGCGGCAGCTGGAATAGAGGGATTTGTGACCCGTGCATTTTGGCTGTTGTGGTGTGTTCAGATTGGAGCCACCATTGTTCCCCCTTGGGTGGACCAATGCTCGTTTTGACCACCCCCTGTGCATGAGCCTGGGGTTAGGTGGCAAATGAATATGGCTTCTCCCTTTTTGTTGGAACTGCTGCAAACAAGAATATACTCAATTGTGAATATTGTTAATATACTTAGAAGTTCCCTGAGGAAGCAGACATACCCTGAGAAATGCAATGGAACAGAATATCCAGAATTATGTATATCAACTTTGCAAAGTTGCTCATCACAATGGATGTTTTGCCACTGTTGGCATGTTGTTTTTTTTAAACAAAAAGCTGCATGATCTTTTGATCAAACAACTGATTTTAAATTTGTGTATAATAAAGCTGTACTTTTTTATGTTTTATGTCTACTCCGAGAACTCCATGGCCATTAAAGTCCCATATACTAGGGTTTTCCTTTTCCCCCCCCTAAGCTTTTTGCTTACTATGTATGTATGTATGTATGTATGTATGTATGTATGTATGTATGTATGTATGTATGTATGTATGTATGTATGTATGTATGTATGTATGTATGTATGTATGTATGTATGTATGTATGTATGTATTTTTCCTTTAGTGACCCTTTAAGTGCAGTGACCAGGGATGACATGTAGCAATACTTAGCAATGTCTTGCAAACTGATGTCATATTTTACCATCTACCTGTGTAGGAACTGGTAAAAAAATAAATAAAAACCTTTGTTAAATAAAAACCTTTGTTAAATAAAAACCTTTGTTATATATATATATATATATATATATATAACAAAGGTTTTTATTTAACCACTTAAGCCCCGGACCAATATGCAGCCTAAAGCCCCAAGGTGTTTTTACAGTTCGGGACTGCGTCGCTTTAACAGACAATTGCGCGGTCGTGCGACGTGGCTCCCAAACAAAATTGGCGTCCTTTTTTCCCCACAAATAGAGCTTTCTTTTGGTAGTATTTGATCACATCTGCGGTTTTTAGTTTTTGCGCTATAAACAAAAATAGAGCGACAATTTTGAAAAAAATGCAATATTTTTTACTTTTTGCTGTAATAAATATCCCCCAAAAACATATATAAAAACATTTTTTTTCCTCAGTTTAGGCCGATACGTATTCTTCTACCTATTTTTAGTAAAAAAAATCGCAATAAGCGTTTATCGATTGGTTTGCGCAAAATTTATAGCGTTTACAAAATAGGGGATAGTTTTATTGCATTTTTATTAATTTTTTTTTTTTTACTACTAATGGCGGCGATCAGCAATTTTTTTCGTGACTGCGACATTATGGCGGACACTTCGGACAATTTTGACACATTTTTGGGACCATTGTCATTTTCACAGCAAAAAATGCATTTAAATTGCATTCTTTATTGTGAAAATGACAGTTGCAGTTTGGGAGTTAACCACAGGGGGCGCTGTAGGAGTTAGGGTGCACCTAGTATGTGTTTACAACTGTAGGGGGGTGTGGCTGTAGGAATGACGTCATCGATCGTGTCTTCCCTATAAAGGGAATGACGCGATCGATGCGCCGACACAGTGAAGCACGGGGAAGCCGTGTTTACACACGGCTCTCCCCGTTCTTCAGCTCCGGGGAGCGATCGCGACGGAGCGGCTATAAACAAATAGCCGCGCCGTCGTCCCGGATCGCTCCCCGAGCGGACCCGACCTCCGCATGTAGCGGGGGGGGGGTCCCGATCGGACCCCCCACCCGCTAATAGGCGAGGACGTACATGTACGCCCATGTGCCTGTACGTGCCATATTGTGGACGTATATGTACATGCGGGGGTCGGGAACTGGTTAACAAAGGTTTTTATTTAACAAAGGTTTTTATTTATTTTTTTACTAGTTCCTACACAGGTAGATGGTAAAATATGACATCAGTTTGCAAGACATTGCTAAGTATTGCTACATGTCATCCCTGGTCACTGCACTTAAAGGGTCACTAAAGGAAAAACATTTTTTTGCTGAAATGACTGTTCACTTTTATGTCTCTATACCCTGTAAACTGATTCCTTTTTAAAAATGATTAAAAGTAGATACAAATCAATCATATAATGTGCCTCTAGTTTCACTTTCACTTTTAAACTGGCTTCATGTTTCTGTGAAGTAGAGAGACACACAGAACAAAAACAAACAAATCCAGGGCAGTGTTTTGTTTTTAAAATGAATCTAATTGGTTCTGGGAAGTTTTAGACACACAGTAATGACAGCTTAGACCACCGTGAGAAAGCTCCCAGTACCATGGTTATAAGGAAACAGACGAGCAGGAAGTGTGGAGATCACAGCAGAATTACAGCAACTTCAAAGCAAAAACAAACAATGAGGACATGAAACCAGTACTGCAGTAAGGTAAAGGAAGCTATTTAGCTAAAAAAATTCCTTTAGTGACCCTTTAACTAAATTACAGGAAAGTACTGTGACTGCTGGCATATATTTGCTTTTGGAGGGACTGAGAGGTGCAAGAGATGTCCCCAAATGTAAAAAGAAAAAATGCCCTCAACTTCTTAATTTTATAGCAAACAAAGCCTTTTTTGTATAGCTGTTGTGCCCTGGCGCTTGGCTAGGTAAATGGCTAACTGTGCACTAAATGTATTGGATGTTTATTATGACCCATTTTCTTTGAACAGGGCTTTTGATTTATTGCACTTGTACAGTTAACATTTTCCTCTTTTCCTCCACCCCCCCCCCCCTCCAACCTCTTTGGTCATTAGCCCTTTTCAGCTTGTATCTGAGGCTCAGAGCTATTGATTATAAAGCTGCACAGGAGAGCCTCTGAGATCCGATTACAACCCACCAGTGCTTGATAGCTGTGCTGTTCTAGTGTGATTAAAGGATGTGGTTTCTCGGATCCATTTCAAACCGAATAAAGGTTTTGTAAAAATGTTACTACGCTGCATTTTTGGGTGTTCTTTTTTTAGAAGGTGTAATTGCTTCTAGTTGGGAAAATTTCATTACCAGAAGATGAAAACAGTCAGCGGTATGCAATCTAGATGAAAGCAAAGCATCTGACTGCCAATCAATATGACACAAAAGATGTGAAGGTCACATAGCGCAGAGGCGCTTTAGATAATAATTTGGTGATGTCATTGTCATGACTTGTCTAAAGAGGGGAAAAAAAGATCTTGGCATAGACCCTGGAATTTAGATGAAAATGACTTCAGTTGAATGTGCTTTCCAAAGTCGGAGGCAAACTTACTTCCTAGTAAATTGGACACATTGTTGTTGATCTTATACTTGACCTGGCAGAGACAACACTCATGATTTTCTTTATTCCATTTTCAAGGTGGCCTTGAAGAGAATGATCTATCAAAAAAAAGAGGAGCACTCTCTCAGCTTATAGAAAGGATAAGAAGATTTGGCTCTGGTATTTCAACTATTTATATAAGCCTTTTAGAACACTGCAGTGGCATATTTAAAGCTGCATAAATGGTGCCATGCACTGTCATTTTATCAGGTTCTTAGCCTGTGACAAT
Organism: Rana temporaria; assembly: GCF_905171775.1. Classification (NCBI taxonomy): domain Eukaryota; kingdom Metazoa; phylum Chordata; class Amphibia; order Anura; family Ranidae; genus Rana; species Rana temporaria. Next base: position 540,738,983 of record NC_053489.1, read on the forward strand.
AGATATAATATTCCTTTTTCTTTCAATGTAGGTCATGAGCGCACAAATGCAACTAGTGAAAAGGTAAATCTAAAATCCTCAGGGAGAAATGAGAAGAGGAGAATTCCCAGAGCTGCTACATCACGGTCTGAAAGAATATGGCCTGGGGGAGTTATACCATATGTTATTGGAGGCAACTTCACTGGTAAGATGCATTCCTCTATTACCACTCAGGGACTACAATACAGTATATTGTCTTTCTGTGTATGTGTGTGTGTGTGTGTGTGTGTGTGTGTGTGTGTTTAACTAGCTTCTGCATTGAGTATCCTCAATCTGATACGAAGTCTAGCCCATGAGGTCTTGGCTCTTCTGCTACAAGAGTCTAGAGCTACAGGCCTGCGTTTCAAAGTGTACAACTAATTCTATAGTGCTTACAGAAACGGTAAGCATGGGCTAAATAATAACCCTGACTCGTGCCATCCCTTGGTGTCAGAGAAGTGGTGCATGTAAAGAGGTTTACACTGATTTGAGTTTGAAATAAATGTAATTGCTAGTTTAATAAATATTAGTTAAAATATTATTTGAAGCACTGAAAACTTCCATTACAGAGACAATTTTTTTTAACTGGTTTTGGCTGCCTAGTCTATTTCACTGCCAAGAAAATGCTGTTCTTTTGCTATATATGGATAATTCAATGTTTATGTGCGTCTTTCTTTGTGTATAAGATGAGTTGTAAAGTTTATTTAGGTTAAATAAAAAGACAAATGGCCATCAAATTGAATCTTTACAAACCTAAGTAATTTTGGTTCAAAGGAAAACAAAAAAACACCCTCTGGGCAATGATGCCAAATTTTACCCTTTTGGATGATAAATAATCGTCAAAATAGTTGGATCAATATGCTGGAGCAAAATATTACCACATTGTCCATAGTAGTAGTAGCTAAGAATTTGGAAACCACTAGTCATGAGAAAATTATGCAAAACTGCTTTAAATCCTGTTACTACCTCATGTGGTTAAACAAAAACACTGTTATCATAAATAACCTCTTTAAAATCTTGGTTCTTCCAGATACCACTGACAGTCCATGAGAAAAAAAAATCTGCCAAATTTGCTAATTGAACCTGCCCAGTTTCCGACTCGTTTTAATTGAGACTCCCCTTTTTCTGTTAATTTGGTTGCTTGTCTTTGGATCCCCTCCAAATCTATTGATGTCCTTTTAAACATTATCATTGCTACCGATTTTTTTTTTTTTTTTTTTGCAAGGGGCTTTACTATACTTTCCCTCCTATCTTTCATTGGCCCTTTTGTGCATGTTAACCAATAATTTCATGAAAATGAACAGTAAGATCCACAATGATGGACTATTTGGCTTGAGGATAACCACAATGTTTGGTTTGTGTATGGAGGGAGACACAGGAGTACATGCAAGAGAGATGGCCAGAATAACTTTATTACTTTTTTTTTATTTGTATGAACAAGCATTTCAGAGATGCATTCTGTTCCATTCAACTGTTATGTTGAGAAGTGTACTAGTATGTGCACTGATGTAGCTACAATCTTCATTTAGTATTTCTAGTTTGAGTATTTTGGGATGTTTAAATTTAGCTTTTCCTAGCCTTCTTGCTCATCTTTCATTTAGGGTGGTATCGTATAACAAATAATGGAGGTGGACATGTAGAGCACCACATCCCCCATTTAATATATCAAAAACACAAAGGTAATGTAACTGAGACTTTAAAGGTACTCACTCTCCGGAAGAAACATATGGCTACAACATAATATTATAACATCATCCCATTTACTTTATTTGCAAGGTTAAAATTTCCCTCTGGAAGCATGTCACATCTTTTGGGATAGCATTTCCACATGAAAAAGAAAGGTAAATCATAATGGTTGTTCACCTCGTATTAGATCTCACCCCCCAGATAAATGTACAACTAGTCCAAGGATTGTCGACATATAATCATATTTCTGGAAGCAATAACATCAGTAGTGTAGATCAATAGATTAACTATACAGATCCTTTGTTGACAAAGTGTGGTGGGTGTATCTCGACATGTTTCACAAAAAGCTTCTGCAGGAGGCATTGAGATGCAAGTGATGAAAGCAAAATGTTTCCCATGTATATATCAATGCATAACAATACCACCAAGAAATATCATGCAAATAATGCACAGATTATATAAATAGATGGGTGGGTGGGGAGGTGGGGGGCTCCCAGTATCAAATACGGACAAAAAAAAAACAGCTGACAACTGCAAGCTCCAGATTATGGACCAACAGGCATATCCATCCATATAAAGAGATGATCCAACACTTTAATACAACCATGGGGCATATAATTCAGACAAATGCAATTACAATATACAAACAGTGACCAGAAGAACTAGATAAGCTAGAAATAGAAAAAAAAGGGGGAGCATGCCCTAAATGCAGTATTCCGCTATGCCTATGTTACATCAAAGAGCGTCGAACAAGCGGTTACATCGAAACTGCCAGCTTTAATGATCCTATATAAGGAGAGAAAGATAGAAATAACCCAAACCAATAATACAATAATCCATGCACGCTCAAAATCCTAGATAAAAAATAAAACCAGGAACATGCTGACACCAGGGTATACGATTATACCTGCACTGTATCAGGAAAAGCTCCCAAAGTTCTAAAGAAACTTAAATAATAGTACCAGTGAGAATGCCACTATGTAAGCATGTGTAAACACAAGACAAACTCTCTCTAGATGAATCAATACGGTAGATGGATTCTGTGACACTCACCCGGGACATCCCCGGACCCTCTTATGTCTAAAATCATCCACTAGGGGCATAGGATGACTGAGGAATGATATCTTGGACTACCTGAGATGGGATTATTATGTAATTTATTATCCACAATATATTCCAGGATATCTGTAAAGAACTATTTACGGTTTGTTGATTCTGAACTCAACGGGTTAATTGTAAGAGTGACTCATTCATAATGTTGGGACACATACTGTTGGATGCTAATGTCCTCACCTCCAGCCATCTGTCCTCTGTGCTAATTGACCCTGCTATTGTGTGAAGATGTCCTATGTTTACATATATGGTAATGTGTATTGTATAGCAGGTGAGTGAAGAGACGGGACATCTACCTTGAAAGGTCATATCTCGGAGTCACCTAGTCTGGGGGGAAATGATTAGTTAATTAGCTCTTGTTATGTTCTGGCTACCTCCTCTTTAAACTGTATATAAGGTTGTATTCTTTGGTTCTATTAAACACTCCATGTTCAGCAGACAAACAAGTCTCGTCTCATTGTGTGCTTGTGAGCTGCTGGAATATCTGATATCTATATCCAGACTGATAGGAAGCGGTATATGACGGAAGCACTCAAGCGGAGTGTGGGACGTTCCGTTACAGATTCCTCTCTCGGAGGGCAGTGTGGAGGAGCATAGATATGTTTGAAAATGCGCATGCCCTACTGTCACATCCTGCGGTCAGACATGTTATGTGGAATGACGTCCTGCACAAAATACCTTCAGCCATCACCCAGAAAACAAGTTGGCACCCACACCCAGGACAAAAGGCAGAAATGAGCCTCCCTGCCTCACCAAGGACCAGTCGGCTGAACCTGTTTAAGCAGCAGTGCACAAAAACGAGCACAAACCAACCAAGCACAACTTAATACTTTAATCTGGATTGAAAAAACACCGAGCCAAAGCCGCACAAGCACTATCAATCATTGGTCAAACCAGGACATAAAAAAATAATGGACAAAATCATCACAAAACCATTAAAAATGAAAGAAAATTAGAAAAAGTTGACTGGACCACACAACCTATATGTCTAGATTGATCCACCCCCTAGTAATGATCCCCTGAAAATTGCCCCCACCCTCCTCATTCCTCATGGATCACATGGCAGTTTAATTACAAAGAATAGAGTCTGCAACTCCAAACGTTCTTGTTGCTGCTTTGTCGGTGCATAAAAAAAGTGAGTAAAAACATACAGGGGCTCACGCCTTCTGGCTTACAAACCTTGATCACAGCTGATCAAGGCTTGTAAGCCGGAACGCGTGAGCGTCTGTATTTTATTAACTTTTTATGTACTAATAAAAAAGAAACAAGGATGTTTTTAGAGTTGCCGGTCTATTCTTTGCATTCATGTCTGTACCTGTGTGAAGGAGAGCATCTGATTCGGAGCACACACTGTGGATTTTATTACAAGCCTGCAAATGACTGCATTATCTGCATCTAAAAGTGATCTCTCGATTCTTGCTATATACATGGGAAACATACTAATATATTTATTTTATCACTAATGCCTCCTTGATGTTTTTTGTGAAACACATTGAGATACACCACCCCTCCCTCCACCCCCACCCACCACTATCCTCTGTCAACACAAAATCTGTACTGTTGATATATTGGATCTACACTACTGTTATTGGTTTAAAAACATATGATTTATATTTTGACAGCCCCCGGGCTAGTTGTAAATACACCTATGGAAATGGTGGGTGGAATCTAATATCGGGCGTCTAGCTATTATGAATTGCTTTTCTTTTTCATGTTGAAATGCTATCGCAAAGATGTGACATGCTTTTAGTGGGTTGTTTTGAAGGGGTTGTAAAGGTTTGTTTTTTTATTTTCTAAATGGGTTCCTTTTTAAGCTAGTGTATTGTTGATTCACTTACCTTTTCCTTCGATTTCCCTTCTAATTTTTTTATTTTTTTTGTTTTCTTTGTCTGAATTTCTCACTTCCTGTTCCTCCTCAGTAAGCTGTTCAGTAAGCTGTTCTGGCTGACTAACCCCCAGCCAGAACATGGGGGCAAGCTTACTGAGGAGAAACAGTGAGAAATTCAGACAAAGAAAAAAATAACATTTAGAAGGGAAAACAGAAGGGAAATGTAAGTGAACCAACAATGCACTAGCTTAAAGGAACCGATTTAGAAAATAAAAAAACAAACTTTTGCAACCCCTTTAACTTTTTGTACATGGAAAAATGTAATGATTTTTAATCTTTTATGTTTCGTCCTAAGAGAATGATCACCAGTTTCTTTACTGTTTTGAGTTTTTCATTTCAGGTCTAAACCAAACCCTAACCAGTATGTACCGTATTTATCGGCGTATAACACGCACTGACGTATAACACGCACCCTGATTTTAAGTGGGAAGTTTCAGGAAAAAAACTTTGCACAGCACGCGGCACACGGACCCCTATCAATATAAAGCCCCCCTGCACTCCCAGGAGACCCCCAGTCTCCTGGGACAGTGCTGCCAACATACTTTGAGGGGTTGAGAAGGTGTTGCTTACCAGCCCTTCCTCGTGCGCCATTCCTCCTGTGTCATTCTCATTGTGGATGGGGCTTCTGTGTGCCTCAATTGACGCTTCTCTCTATGGACAGTCGTGTGACTCTCTTCTTTCCATTGATGGTCACATGACCACTCTCCTCCTCCTATCAAAATCTACACTTGAGGAAGAGGAGGAGTGGCGTTGCTTGATACACAGGCTCCCTGCCAGCACGGCCATCCCGACACTGCCAATTGGAGGCACCTGGGGCCTCCCATTAGAATATCGGCGTATATCGGCGTATAACATGCAGGCATGATTTACCCTCTGTTTTCAGGGGAAAAAAGTGTGTTTTATACGCCTATAAATACGGTAATTAGAATTATCACATTTTCTGTGAATGTTTACATGTATAGATTCCACACTGCCAGTTTAAAAACAAGAATTTTATAGAGGACAAAACCCTGCCAGCTAAGCCATTTCGATCACACAATGTGACCTTCTAAGTATATTATCCAGTGATACTTGTATTGAGCCATTTTTATTTTTGTCTCCAATATATCTGTTGTAAGCAATTTGTTAAAGATTTCCTAAATTTTAGCAGCATATGTAGTTTTAATCACCTCTTTACTCATACTACGCCCCCACCATATCCTCCTAAGCCTTTGCTAAATTATCTCAGATTGTAATTGCATCTCTCCAGCATTCACATAATTCTTTCACTCAGCACACCCTTTCCTTTAAATGCAACTTACTGAAATATCAGAACTGACTTCACAGGCACTTATTTAATTAAAAAAAGCTACTTATGTTTTTCTGGTAGGACACTGGCATGTTTTTCTGATATCTTGGCGGTTCTTATTGTACATCTATCTACTAATGCTAGTAAATATTACTAATAGTTGTAAATACTACTAATAGTAAAGTAATAGTCTTAAATAATTTTGAGAACCCTTTATCTTGACCTAATCTTGTCATTGGTGATGACATGTACTGTAACCACCCATCAATTTATACCTGATATCTGATCTTTTTAATTGTTAAAAAAAAAAACTAAGACCTCTTTGGCTACTGTTTAACTACCACCCCTGAACTTGTATCTCCACTATCGGCCAAACAAGCATAACTATTAAGGTTGATTTTTGACCCCTTCTTTATCCTATAACTGTGATGCAGTACTCTACTCTGGAACTTGAACTATATCTCCCCTCACCTTTTCAGTGTTCTTGGTCAGTGCCTATTCATTAATTAGGCACCTTTTTTAAACTGTTAATGATGCTCATTTAGATGAAGAACAGCGGCTTCCAGATGATCAATCCATGCACAGCTAGTGCAGCAGTATTCATTGTCAAATGTCTGACAGGACTGCATGCATTTCAAAAGAAGTACACGGGAAAAGCGCCATTAAACTACAGTATAAGAAAATCTAGCCTTATAAACTTATTTTTTTTGGAGGATTTTAAATGTATATGTGCCTATACATATATTTTTCATCCAACACTGACAAAGTTTTAGCTGCGCGCGCACACATGATATAGGTAATAAAATGTGCACCTTGACCTTTACCTTTTATCTGGATTGGTTTTATTATGTTACAATTTTAGTATTTTGATTTCTTTGCGACTCCCACAAACTGTAAATGTTCTGTAATTCTACAATAGAACTATTTTTTGTAGTTCTTTAAAAAAAAAAAAAAAACAGTTGCAGGCATATGATATAGGACACCTTTTGCCTGTGGCCACATTGAAGATTAAATGGGAATCTATTCTGGTCTCATTAATCCTAGACTGATTTCAGCCTCTTTACACA